>NC_089993.1:22003928-22331428 GCF_036417845.1 Apteryx mantelli | reverse complement strand
CCCTAACCCTAACCCTAACCCTAACCCTAACCCTAACCCTAACCCTAACCCTAACCCTAACCCTAACCCTAACCCTAACCCTAACCCTAACCCTAACCCTAACCCTAACCCTAACCCTAACCCTAACCCTAACCCTAACCCTAACCCTAACCCTAACCCTAACCCTAACCCTAACCCTAACCCTAACCCTAACCCTAACCCTAACCCTAACCCTAACCCTAACCCTAACCCTAACCCTAACCCTAACCCTAACCCTAACCCTAACCCTAACCCTAACCCTAACCCTAACCCTAACCCTAACCCTAACCCTAACCCTAACCCTAACCCTAACCCTAACCCTAACCCTAACCCTAACCCTAACCCTAACCCTAACCCTAACCCTAACCCTAACCCTAACCCTAACCCTAACCCTAACCCTAACCCTAACCCTAACCCTAACCCTAACCCTAACCCTAACCCTAACCCTAACCCTAACCCTAACCCTAACCCTAACCCTAACCCTAACCCTAACCCTAACCCTAACCCTAACCCTAACCCTAACCCTAACCCTAACCCTAACCCTAACCCTAACCCTAACCCTAACCCTAACCCTAACCCTAACCCTAACCCTAACCCTAACCCTAACCCTAACCCTAACCCTAACCCTAACCCTAACCCTAACCCTAACCCTAACCCTAACCCTAACCCTAACCCTAACCCTAACCCTAACCCTAACCCTAACCCTAACCCTAACCCTAACCCTAACCCTAACCCTAACCCTAACCCTAACCCTAACCCTAACCCTAACCCTAACCCTAACCCTAACCCTAACCCTAACCCTAACCCTAACCCTAACCCTAACCCTAACCCTAACCCTAACCCTAACCCTAACCCTAACCCTAACCCTAACCCTAACCCTAACCCTAACCCTAACCCTAACCCTAACCCTAACCCTAACCCTAACCCTAACCCTAACCCTAACCCTAACCCTAACCCTAACCCTAACCCTAACCCTAACCCTAACCCTAACCCTAACCCTAACCCTAACCCTAACCCTAACCCTAACCCTAACCCTAACCCTAACCCTAACCCTAACCCTAACCCTAACCCTAACCCTAACCCTAACCCTAACCCTAACCCTAACCCTAACCCTAACCCTAACCCTAACCCTAACCCTAACCCTAACCCTAACCCTAACCCTAACCCTAACCCTAACCCTAACCCTAACCCTAACCCTAACCCTAACCCTAACCCTAACCCTAACCCTAACCCTAACCCTAACCCTAACCCTAACCCTAACCCTAACCCTAACCCTAACCCTAACCCTAACCCTAACCCTAACCCTAACCCTAACCCTAACCCTAACCCTAACCCTAACCCTAACCCTAACCCTAACCCTAACCCTAACCCTAACCCTAACCCTAACCCTAACCCTAACCCTAACCCTAACCCTAACCCTAACCCTAACCCTAACCCTAACCCTAACCCTAACCCTAACCCTAACCCTAACCCTAACCCTAACCCTAACCCTAACCCTAACCCTAACCCTAACCCTAACCCTAACCCTAACCCTAACCCTAACCCTAACCCTAACCCTAACCCTAACCCTAACCCTAACCCTAACCCTAACCCTAACCCTAACCCTAACCCTAACCCTAACCCTAACCCTAACCCTAACCCTAACCCTAACCCTAACCCTAACCCTAACCCTAACCCTAACCCTAACCCTAACCCTAACCCTAACCCTAACCCTAACCCTAACCCTAACCCTAACCCTAACCCTAACCCTAACCCTAACCCTAACCCTAACCCTAACCCTAACCCTAACCCTAACCCTAACCCTAACCCTAACCCTAACCCTAACCCTAACCCTAACCCTAACCCTAACCCTAACCCTAACCCTAACCCTAACCCTAACCCTAACCCTAACCCTAACCCTAACCCTAACCCTAACCCTAACCCTAACCCTAACCCTAACCCTAACCCTAACCCTAACCCTAACCCTAACCCTAACCCTAACCCTAACCCTAACCCTAACCCTAACCCTAACCCTAACCCTAACCCTAACCCTAACCCTAACCCTAACCCTAACCCTAACCCTAACCCTAACCCTAACCCTAACCCTAACCCTAACCCTAACCCTAACCCTAACCCTAACCCTAACCCTAACCCTAACCCTAACCCTAACCCTAACCCTAACCCTAACCCTAACCCTAACCCTAACCCTAACCCTAACCCTAACCCTAACCCTAACCCTAACCCTAACCCTAACCCTAACCCTAACCCTAACCCTAACCCTAACCCTAACCCTAACCCTAACCCTAACCCTAACCCTAACCCTAACCCTAACCCTAACCCTAACCCTAACCCTAACCCTAACCCTAACCCTAACCCTAACCCTAACCCTAACCCTAACCCTAACCCTAACCCTAACCCTAACCCTAACCCTAACCCTAACCCTAACCCTAACCCTAACCCTAACCCTAACCCTAACCCTAACCCTAACCCTAACCCTAACCCTAACCCTAACCCTAACCCTAACCCTAACCCTAACCCTAACCCTAACCCTAACCCTAACCCTAACCCTAACCCTAACCCTAACCCTAACCCTAACCCTAACCCTAACCCTAACCCTAACCCTAACCCTAACCCTAACCCTAACCCTAACCCTAACCCTAACCCTAACCCTAACCCTAACCCTAACCCTAACCCTAACCCTAACCCTAACCCTAACCCTAACCCTAACCCTAACCCTAACCCTAACCCTAACCCTAACCCTAACCCTAACCCTAACCCTAACCCTAACCCTAACCCTAACCCTAACCCTAACCCTAACCCTAACCCTAACCCTAACCCTAACCCTAACCCTAACCCTAACCCTAACCCTAACCCTAACCCTAACCCTAACCCTAACCCTAACCCTAACCCTAACCCTAACCCTAACCCTAACCCTAACCCTAACCCTAACCCTAACCCTAACCCTAACCCTAACCCTAACCCTAACCCTAACCCTAACCCTAACCCTAACCCTAACCCTAACCCTAACCCTAACCCTAACCCTAACCCTAACCCTAACCCTAACCCTAACCCTAACCCTAACCCTAACCCTAACCCTAACCCTAACCCTAACCCTAACCCTAACCCTAACCCTAACCCTAACCCTAACCCTAACCCTAACCCTAACCCTAACCCTAACCCTAACCCTAACCCTAACCCTAACCCTAACCCTAACCCTAACCCTAACCCTAACCCTAACCCTAACCCTAACCCTAACCCTAACCCTAACCCTAACCCTAACCCTAACCCTAACCCTAACCCTAACCCTAACCCTAACCCTAACCCTAACCCTAACCCTAACCCTAACCCTAACCCTAACCCTAACCCTAACCCTAACCCTAACCCTAACCCTAACCCTAACCCTAACCCTAACCCTAACCCTAACCCTAACCCTAACCCTAACCCTAACCCTAACCCTAACCCTAACCCTAACCCTAACCCTAACCCTAACCCTAACCCTAACCCTAACCCTAACCCTAACCCTAACCCTAACCCTAACCCTAACCCTAACCCTAACCCTAACCCTAACCCTAACCCTAACCCTAACCCTAACCCTAACCCTAACCCTAACCCTAACCCTAACCCTAACCCTAACCCTAACCCTAACCCTAACCCTAACCCTAACCCTAACCCTAACCCTAACCCTAACCCTAACCCTAACCCTAACCCTAACCCTAACCCTAACCCTAACCCTAACCCTAACCCTAACCCTAACCCTAACCCTAACCCTAACCCTAACCCTAACCCTAACCCTAACCCTAACCCTAACCCTAACCCTAACCCTAACCCTAACCCTAACCCTAACCCTAACCCTAACCCTAACCCTAACCCTAACCCTAACCCTAACCCTAACCCTAACCCTAACCCTAACCCTAACCCTAACCCTAACCCTAACCCTAACCCTAACCCTAACCCTAACCCTAACCCTAACCCTAACCCTAACCCTAACCCTAACCCTAACCCTAACCCTAACCCTAACCCTAACCCTAACCCTAACCCTAACCCTAACCCTAACCCTAACCCTAACCCTAACCCTAACCCTAACCCTAACCCTAACCCTAACCCTAACCCTAACCCTAACCCTAACCCTAACCCTAACCCTAACCCTAACCCTAACCCTAACCCTAACCCTAACCCTAACCCTAACCCTAACCCTAACCCTAACCCTAACCCTAACCCTAACCCTAACCCTAACCCTAACCCTAACCCTAACCCTAACCCTAACCCTAACCCTAACCCTAACCCTAACCCTAACCCTAACCCTAACCCTAACCCTAACCCTAACCCTAACCCTAACCCTAACCCTAACCCTAACCCTAACCCTAACCCTAACCCTAACCCTAACCCTAACCCTAACCCTAACCCTAACCCTAACCCTAACCCTAACCCTAACCCTAACCCTAACCCTAACCCTAACCCTAACCCTAACCCTAACCCTAACCCTAACCCTAACCCTAACCCTAACCCTAACCCTAACCCTAACCCTAACCCTAACCCTAACCCTAACCCTAACCCTAACCCTAACCCTAACCCTAACCCTAACCCTAACCCTAACCCTAACCCTAACCCTAACCCTAACCCTAACCCTAACCCTAACCCTAACCCTAACCCTAACCCTAACCCTAACCCTAACCCTAACCCTAACCCTAACCCTAACCCTAACCCTAACCCTAACCCTAACCCTAACCCTAACCCTAACCCTAACCCTAACCCTAACCCTAACCCTAACCCTAACCCTAACCCTAACCCTAACCCTAACCCTAACCCTAACCCTAACCCTAACCCTAACCCTAACCCTAACCCTAACCCTAACCCTAACCCTAACCCTAACCCTAACCCTAACCCTAACCCTAACCCTAACCCTAACCCTAACCCTAACCCTAACCCTAACCCTAACCCTAACCCTAACCCTAACCCTAACCCTAACCCTAACCCTAACCCTAACCCTAACCCTAACCCTAACCCTAACCCTAACCCTAACCCTAACCCTAACCCTAACCCTAACCCTAACCCTAACCCTAACCCTAACCCTAACCCTAACCCTAACCCTAACCCTAACCCTAACCCTAACCCTAACCCTAACCCTAACCCTAACCCTAACCCTAACCCTAACCCTAACCCTAACCCTAACCCTAACCCTAACCCTAACCCTAACCCTAACCCTAACCCTAACCCTAACCCTAACCCTAACCCTAACCCTAACCCTAACCCTAACCCTAACCCTAACCCTAACCCTAACCCTAACCCTAACCCTAACCCTAACCCTAACCCTAACCCTAACCCTAACCCTAACCCTAACCCTAACCCTAACCCTAACCCTAACCCTAACCCTAACCCTAACCCTAACCCTAACCCTAACCCTAACCCTAACCCTAACCCTAACCCTAACCCTAACCCTAACCCTAACCCTAACCCTAACCCTAACCCTAACCCTAACCCTAACCCTAACCCTAACCCTAACCCTAACCCTAACCCTAACCCTAACCCTAACCCTAACCCTAACCCTAACCCTAACCCTAACCCTAACCCTAACCCTAACCCTAACCCTAACCCTAACCCTAACCCTAACCCTAACCCTAACCCTAACCCTAACCCTAACCCTAACCCTAACCCTAACCCTAACCCTAACCCTAACCCTAACCCTAACCCTAACCCTAACCCTAACCCTAACCCTAACCCTAACCCTAACCCTAACCCTAACCCTAACCCTAACCCTAACCCTAACCCTAACCCTAAATGGCTCGCGCTAACCCTAACCCTAACCCTAACCCTAACCCTAACCCTAACCCTAACCCTAACCCTAACCCTAACCCTAACCCTAACCCTAACCCTAACCCTAACCCTACCCCTACCCCTACCCCTACCCCTACCCCTACCCCTACCCCTACCCCTACCCCTACCCCTACCCCTACCCCTACCCCCAGCCCTACCCCTACCCCTACCCCTACCCCTACCCCTACCCCTACCCCCAGCCCTACCCCCAGCCCTACCCCCAGCCCTACCCCCAGCCCTACCCCTACCCCCAGCCCTACCCCTACCCCCAGCCCTACCCCTACCCCCAGCCCTACCCCTACCCCCAGCCCTACCCCTACCCCCAGCCCTACCCCTACCCCCAGCCCTACCCCCAGCCCTACCCCTACCCCCAGCCCTACCCCTACCCCCAGCCCTACCCCTACTGCTATGGCTGTCTGTAGTCCTACTGCTGGCCCTTTCCCTTTGTCCTGAATGAACTGAGTCCTAAGCCTGTGTTTGTAAATCCTAGGTCTTGTGTGTGCTCTCATGTTTTGGGCAGTGCATGGGTCTGCATGTCTGGATGATCACAGCTTCAGGTGACTGTATCCTCCCTGGATTTGAGGTGGTAATGGGTGTGTGACCTGTGTACTGCTGTGTGGAGTACTGGCTGTAGTCTTAGTTTGTGGTCTGTGGTTTCTGTAGTCTGTCATGTGTCTGTATGTTATGCTGTACATGCATGCAGTAATGTTTTTTGTGTGAGTAGTATATTAAAAAGAAAGAAAAATAATAAGTATAGGAAGAAATAATTTGCATATTTAATGAATTCATTAGCAGAAGTAGGATACTGGCTGGGAGTAAATAATTATTTTTTTATTTTAAATTGTAGAGTAAAATTGTTTACTCCCAGCCAGTATGCTAGAAAAAAAGCAGACAGAAAAGTAAAGTAAGGAAAGAACAAAGGAAATGCTTTTTATTCTCAGCTGAGAAAAAAAAGCAGAGAATAAAAAGCTAAGAGAAGAAAGCAAAGACTAAAAAGAGAGAGGAAAGAGGGGAAAAAAGGAGAAGAGAGGAGGGAGGAGAAAAACTGCAAACAACAGAAAATATAGAGAAAAACAAGAAGGAGCAGAGAGCAGAAAACAGAAGGAGCAGAGAGGAGAGCACAAAGAGCAAGGCAAAACCAGCAGAGAGCAGAGCGCAAAGAGCAAGGCAAAACCAGCAGAGAGCAGAGCGCAAAGAGCAAGGCAAAAGCAGCAGAGAGCAGAGCGCAAAGAGCAAGGCAAAACCAGCAGAGAGCAGAAAGCAGAAAACAGCAGAAACAAAGGAGAAAAAAGCAGAAAAGAAAGAATAAAAAGCAAAGAGCAGAGAACAAAGCAGAGAATAAAGAGCAGAAAGCAAAGCTAAGCAAAGCTAAACAAAGGGCAAAGGGCAAGGCAAAGAGCAGAAAACAGAACAAAGGGCAAAGCACAGAGCGGGAAGCAGGCAATTAGGCAGAGAGGAAAGAGCAAACAGCAAAGAGATGAAAGCAATGAGCAAAGCAAAAAATGTAAAGCAGGATAGCACAAAGCAAAGAATAAAGAGCAAAGCACAAAACTAAAGTAAGATAGAGTGGAAGACTAAACAGTAAAGACTAAAGACAAAAAAGTAGAGAAAACCAGGGGTAAAGCAAAGACAAACTGGGAGAACAGAAGAAAGAGACAAAATAAGAGACACAAAGAAATAACAAAAATTTTAAAAAAAAAAAGAAATCTTTTTCTTAAGAAAAAAAGAGGACAGAAGAGGACCAAGATTAAAATAAGAGGATGACAAAAAAAAATCTGTCTTCCTCTTATTCTAAAAGCAGAAAGGACCAAGAGCAAAGGGGAAAACAGCAAGAGCAAATGTGTGGCGCAGGTACTTCAAATAACACAACAGAAACAAACAAAGCCATCTTTATTTGAAAGCAGACACAAACTCAGGCATCTTGATCATCTTTATTGCTCAAAAAAATACACAACAATCTCTTTATTACAACATCATGAACAAATCTTGGCCTTCCATCACCACAAAACCAGCAGCCTTCCCTTCCCCCTACCAGAACTCAGCATCTGCACCAGCACAACAAAGTTACATTTCAGTTACACAATCCATTACAAAGCAACAGACAAAACATCACAAACAAGCCCACGCTCCCCATCAGCTGCACAAACTCTTCAGCATCCATCTCTACAATCTCACCACTACCACTCACATCCACCCACAAATACTCTACCTTCCTACAGTAACAAGCAAGCACCACAGGTTTTTTAGACAGCCCCCAGTAACAGGGTTACCGAGTGCCTCCAAAAACCATCCTGCCTAGAAAACCCCAGCCCCGAGCCAAAACTCTGCAGCAATATTGGCGATGATCATCGCCTCGCAGAGTGGCCGGGACCAGGGAAAAAAAAACCCAGCCAGGGGAAAAAAAAAAAAATCCCCCGGCTGGGGTTTTTTTTTTAATAGTTAAAAAATTCTAAATGCTAACTCCACCCTAGAAGAAAATAAAATAGAATAAAAACAACACACATGCATACAAAGTTGGACACATTCAATACCCAGCCCACCCAACAACCACACAACTGCCCACTCATTCCCACCATCACTGCTAATAAGATAACCACCACCTTCCATCCCTTTTTTAAACACAACACTGTATCAACATGAATAAGAACCCCCCAAAATGCCCACACCAATCAAGGCAAATTCTTTTTTCTTTTTTTTCTTTTTTCTTTTTTTTCTTTTTTCTTTTTTTTCTTTTTTCTTTTTTTTCTTTTTTAAAGAAAACAATATTTTTCCACCTTACTGAAACCCCTCAAAAAGTTTCATGGGTACATTACTCTGCTCTGGCCACAACCATTACTACACCCACAAACAAGGCAGCTCCAACCACAGACACGGGCACACAGACACGGGCACACAGACACGGGCACACAGACACGGGCACACAGACACGGGCACACAGACACGGGCACACAGACACGGGCACACAGACACGGGCACACAGACACGGGCACACAGACACGGGCACACAGACACGGGCACACAGACACAGAAGACACTGCCAGCCAGAAAGCCCTATGAAGCCACAACCATGTGGCTCTGATGCTCTGGATGAGCCCAGAAAAGAGTCAAATGCCACTGCCCCTGATGGAAAGGGCCTGGCAAAGCCAGGCAGATCGATGCAGAAGAGGCCGGCAAGAAAGGCCTAAGGACATGACAATGCAGGGAAGAAAACCCTGAAAGGAGGCCGGGAAGACGCAAAACGAGGGCGGCCTCGGAAGAGGAGCGGCCGACGAGGCCTCGATGAGGGCCACGGAGATGACCAGCCACAAACAGTCACGGTGCAAAGATGGAGCAACAGACAGCCCCTTTTAGCTGGCTGCACAGAACAAGATGCCATCCACTGGAACAAAACTGATGCATCAGACCACTCAAAAGACAACAGATGCCTACCGCACTAGTGCTGCACAGCATGCTTCTTGAGCACAAGGAACAAGAGCAACATCAAGACCTGAGCAAAAGATAGCACAGCTACAACACACACCACATAGACTACACAACAACACAGACACAGGCTGGAGCTGCCCTGCCTAGAACACACTCACCTTCTGCCACGCACACCCCACCACCTCTGCCTCACACACAGCACTCATCCAGAAGAGCCCTCCACACTGTACTCACCGTCAGCACACACACACACACACACACACACCACCAAGACACACCAACACCCTTTGCCCCTCAGCTTAGCCTTTGCACTGCTCTGGGTCACCATCTGTCTTCAAGAGGCATCCTCAATAGCAGCCACATCCTCTCTGATCTTCCTCCAGTCACCACATTCGCCTTCATCACCTGCCAAAACAGAGCGCAAGCGGTCACCCCCACACCAGTCAGCTCCAGCCTCATCCGCAAGAGCACCCTCCACGCCAAAGCCCCGCTGGCACTGCGCTCACCTGCACTGCGCCAATCCCAAACTCCAACATTGTGGCTGGGGGGACACCCACGGCACCTGCAAAAAACAAAACAAAACAACATTTCTCCTCCGCCAGGCAACGCTCACCAACCCCACAACACCCAACACCAGTCAACGTTCCAGGCCAGCACTACTCTCCTCTGCACACTACCATAGCTAAAACCCACAAGCAAGGCAGCTCCAGCCCCAAACAGACAGACACACACACACACAAACATCAGACACAGACATGAAGGAAAGCCCTACACAAAAAGAACTATTCCTACACGTAAGACACTGCCAGCCAGAAAGCCCTATGAGGCCACAACCACATGGCTCGGATGCTCTGGATGAGCCCAGAAAAGTCAAATGCCACTGCCCCTGATGGAAAGGGCCTGGCAAAGCCAGGCAGATCGATGCGGAAGAGGCCGGCAAGAAAGGCCTAAGGACATGACGATGCAGGGAAGAAAACCCTGAAAGGAGGCCAGGAAGATGCAAAACGAGAGTGGCCTCAGAAGAGGAGCAGCCAGCGAGGCCTCGATGAGGGCCACGGAGATGACCGGCCTCAAACAGCCTTGATGCAAAGACGGAGCAACCATCAGCCCCTTTTAGCTGGCTGCACAGAACAAGATGCCATCCATGGGCACAAAACTGATGCGTCAGACCACTCAAAAGACAGATGCCTACTGCACTAGAGCTGCACAGCATGCTCCTTGAGCACAAGGAACAAGAGCAACATCAAGACCTGAGCAAAAGATAGCACAGCTACAACACACACCACATAGACTACACAACAACACAGACACAGGCTGGAGCTGCCCTGCCTAGAACACACTCACCTTCTGCCTTGCACACCCCACCACCTCTGCCTCACACACAGCACTCATCCAGAAGAGCCTGTCACCAAAGGAGCAATGCACTTCACTTCTAAGAGGGAAGCAGCACTACATTTATTGCAGTAAGACAGCAACTTAACAAAGTTTACAATTAAATAAGAACAATTTAATGAGGTTCAATTGGCAAGGTTCACTCAGTTATTTACTGCATGAAGGACAGGGTCAGATGCATGTGCAACAGAGACCCTCCCGTTGAGTCATGAGGTTCAGACTGGACCCCCTTGCTTTCTAAACTCCTTTCGAGAGGAGCCTAGGTGCGGCTGGATCCAGTCCTAGTCCCAGACTTGGTCAATGGTTTATGTCTAAAGGGCTGAGTGCAAAGGGAACCCTCCCATTGAGTCATGAGGTTCAGACTGGACCCCCTTGCTTTCTAAACTCCTTCCGAGAGGAGCCTAGGTGCGGCTGGATCCAGTCCTACTCCCAGACTTGATCAACAGTTTATGTCTAAGGAATTATGCACGCAATTAGTCAGAGCTATAACTCAGGAAAGTTTCACAAAGTTCGCAAAAGTTCAGCATGCTATTAATCACTTGCTGAGGATCTGTCACAGGTAAGGAATCTCTCAACCTCGAGAATTAACCTGGAGAGGCGTCCCTGCTCAAGAGGAGGTTCTGCAGTGCAGTCCGCTGCCCTGCAGGAGGGCTCAATGGGCTCTGGGCTGCCCCCTATTTATTGGGGGGGGGGGGGGAGATGATTGACTCATAGTCACATTGGCATACTAGACAGGCCTTAGTCGGCACATGCTCAACTAGCCCCTACATACGTGCTGTTTACAGGGAAATCAGGTTGAGGGGGACAGAGCACATCAGTGCTGGGGGGGGGGGAAAGGAGCACACCATCACAGAGCCCTCCACACTACACTCACTGTCAGTGCGCGTGCACACACACACACACACACGCACGCACACACACAGTCAAGACACACCAACACCCTTTGCCCCTCAACTTAGCTTCTGCAGTGCTCTGGGTCACCATCCATCCTCAACGGCAGCCGCATCCTCTCTGATCTTCCTCCAGTCACCACATTCGCCTTCATCACCTGCCAAAACAGAGCGCAAGCGGTCACCCCCACACCAGTCAGCTCCAGCCTCATCCGCAAGAGCACCCTCCACGCCAAAGCCCCGCTGGCACTGCGCTCACCTGCACTGCGCCAATCCCAAACTCCAACATTGTGGCTGGGGGGACACCCACGGCACCTGCAAAAAACAAAACAAAACAACATTTCTCCTCCGCCAGGCAACGCTCACCAACCCCACAACACCCAACACCAGTCAACGTTCCAGGCCAGCACTACTCTCCTCTGCACACTACCATAGCTAAAACCCACAGCCAAGGCAGCTCCAGCCCCAAACAGACAGACACACACACACACAAACATCAGACACAGACATGAAGGAAAGCCCTACACAGAAAGAACTATTCCTACACATAAGACACTGCCAGCCAGAAAGCCCTATGAGGCCACAACCACATGGCTCGGATGCTCTGGGTGAGCCCAGAAGAGAGTCAAACGCCACTGCCCATGACGGAAAGGGCCCGGCAAAGCCAGGCAGATCGATGCGGAAGAGGCCGGCAAGAAAGGCCTAAGGACGTGACAACGCAGGGAAGAAAACCCTGAAAGGAGGCCGGGAAGACGCAAAACGAGGGCGGCCTCTGAAGAGGAGAGGCCGACGAGGCCTCGATGAGGGCCACGGAGATGACCGGCCTCAAACGGCCACGATGCAAAGACGGAGCAACGGATGGCCCCTTTTAGCGAGCTGCACAGAACAAGATGCCATCCATTGGCACAAAGCTGATGAGTCACGCCAAGCAAAAGACAACGGATGCCTACCACGCTAGCGCTGTACAGTGTGGGCTGTGCTCCTTGAGCACAAGGAACAAGAGCAACATCAAGACCTGAGCAAGAGATAGCACAGCTACAACACACACCACATAGACTATGCAACAACACAGACACAGGCTAGAGCTGCCCTGCCTAGCACACCCTCACCTTCTGCCATGTACACCCACCGCCTCTGCCTCTCACACAGCACTCATCCAGAAGAGCCCTCCACACTACACTCACACACACAGAGTCAAGACACACCAACACCCCTGGCCTCTCAACTTAGCTTCTACAGTGCTCTGGGTCACCATCTGTCTTCAAGACACATCCTCAATGGCAGCTGCATCCTCTCTGATCTTCCTCCCATCGCCTCATTTGCCATCATCTGCGAAACCAGAGCACAAGCAGTCACCCCCAGGCCAGGCAGCTTCAGCCTCATCCACAAAAACACCCTTCACAAAGTGCCATGGGCACTCCGCTTACCTGCACTGTGTCAATTCCAAACTCCAACACTGTGGCTGGGGGGAGCCCACAGCACCTGGAAAGAACAAAACAAAATTACTCCTCTGCCAGGCAGTGCTCACCAGCCCTACAACACCCAACACCAATCCACTCACCTGACATCCTCAGCCATGCCTGGAAAAGGCCCACATGGTACCTGAAAAAGCAGAGCAAAAGACATCACCAACAGGCAGCCCAACACCACCCACCGCACAATAAACCTCTGACCCGACAAGCTCCCCCTCTCATCTGCTCAGGCTCTTGTCAGCACTCAACTTCTCCTCTCCACAACTTCCTGCAAAACCTGAAAACACAAACAGAAAGCAAGCACTCAGATCATGCCTGCAAAACCACAGCCCACCCACATCAAGCATTTGCTCCCACACCTTCACCTGCTCTGCTCACCCATCCCGACCGCCATGCTACGGGTCGCCACGCCGAGGCCTGCCACCCACCTGTAAAACCAAAAGAGTAGTGGGCAACACAGACAGCGCCAACGAGACAACAGCCCTACCCTAGGCTCTACTTCCACTATCGGACTGACACTCACCTTGCTGTGCTCCTCCTGCATGCAAGCAACCTACTCTCCACATTGCTCCACACCTATAAGCACAAAGCAAAAATTAACCAGAGAACCACTGACCGCAACACTCCACTTCCAGCAACAAATCTCTAGCTCACCTTCCTAGGGGCATGACCCTTTCTTCCTCCATCTCCCTCGGGCCCGCTGGGAATGCTGCACCACATCTACAAAAACAACAACATAAGGTGCACGCAGAAGCTGACCAATCACCATTCCAGTTCATCACTGCCACACTCTGCACGCTACCATTGCTAACACCCACAAGCACGGCAGCTCCAGCCCCACACAGACAGACATACACACAAATATCAGACACAAACATGGAGGAGAGCCCTACGCAAAAAGAACTATTCCCACGCATAAGACGCTGCCGGCCAGAAAGCCCTACGATGCCACAACCGTGCAGCTCTGATGCTCTGGACGAGCCCAGAAGAGAGTCAAACGCCACCGCCCGTGATGGAAAGGGGCTGGCAAAGTCAGGAATATTGATGCAGAAGAGGCCGGCAAGAAAGACTTGAGTTCATGACAATGCAGGGAAGAAAACCCTGAAAGAACGTGAGAAACACACAGAAGAAGAATGGCCGACAAGATCTCAAAGATGGCTGCAAAGATGACCGGCAACAAATGGCTACGATGCAAAGCCAGTGTGACAGACCGCCGCTTTTACCTGACTGCACAGAAAGAGACACGATCCATTAGCACAAAGCTGATGAGTCAGGCCAAGCAAAAGACAACGGATGCCTACCGCATTAGTACTGCGCAGCGTGGACTGTGCTCCTTGAGCGCAAAGGAGCAGAGCAGCGTCAAGACCTGAGCAAAAGATAGCACAGCTACAACACACGCCACAGACTACGCAACAACACAGACAGGCTGGAGCTGCCCTGCCTAGCACACCCTCACCTTCTGCCATGCACACCCACTGTCTCTGCCTCACAGCACTCATCCAGAAGAGCCCATACTATGCTATGTCAGCGCACACACAGCCGAGACACACCAACACCCGTGACCCCTCAACTTAGCTTCTGCAGTGCTCTGGGTCACCATCCGTCCTCAACAGGCATCCTCAACGGCAGCCGCATCCTCTCTGATCTTCCTCCGGTCACCTCGTTTGCCATCATCGCCTGCCAAACCAGAGCGCGAGCAGTCACCCCCGGGCCGGTCAGCTCCGGTCTTGTCCGCAAGAGCACCCTCCGTCAAAGCCCCACGGGCGCTCCGCTCGCCTGCGCCGTGCCAATTCTAAACTCCAATATTGAGGCTGGAGGGACACCCACAGCACCTGGAAAACCAAAACAAAGTTTCTATGCTGCCAGGCAGCACTGACCGGCCCTAGAACAACTGAAACACCATTCTGATCGCCCATTCTACCTCACCTGAAATCCTCAACCATTCCTGCAAAAGGCCCACACGCTACCTGAAAAAGCAAAGCATACAGCCCCAGAAGCCAGGGTAGGGGTCAGAAGCAGAGCCAGAAAAGAGCAAGTGGCAGTGGGTTCAGGGGCACGGACGGAACAGAGGAGTTGGCAGGCAAGACTGCCGATGGTTTCCTCGTGGTCCAGAGGAGTCCAAAAGTTTCTTCCCTCTCAGCGCCGAGGCTTGGGCAGGAAAAGAGATGAGCTCGTTAGTTGTGTGTAGGATAGTTTCTGAGCCTTTGGGGCACATGCGCTTACAGTTGGGTTTAGTGTCCAATCATGTGACTTCTTTTCTCATCATACTGCACTTGCAGGGTGGGAGGACGCTTCCTTCCCTCTTCAGATAAAGTCGGGACTCTTCTGCAAGTCTACATACCACAAAAATCCCACACGGTTTCTCCCTGAACAGGGCTGACAATATTTCTGAGGAGCAGCAAAACATCCAGCAAGCGAGCCAGAAACCAGACTAGCTGATGAGAGCGATACCTCACACACATCCCAATTACTAGAAATGCTACAAAAGCAAACAAACAAATAAAAACACACACACACACACACACCCCTCTAGGGTGTAAATGTAGGAGGAAATGTTTTCCCAGGACCTCTGCTGTCTCCTCTTGTCTGCAGTCCAGGAGAGGAACAAACAATTCCTCAAGTGTGATCCTCTTGAAAGAGTCCAGTGATGAAGCTGCATCCCTTCCACGGTAAACACAGAAACACCAGAAAACAGTACTGACAGGTAACAGAAGATACAACCGGACATTCACAAGCCCTCTTCCACCCCTGAACACCCCACACCGAGATACTGACCCAAGAAAAAAAACTGTCTGCCATAAGCAGCTTTCTGGCATGCTCACAGCTCCAGCTTGAGCCATCCCCTTGCTCTTCCATCAAGGAATAACCTTTGCTTCTCCAAATGCAGCAATAAATCTTCCTGAGTAGCTTTACTTCCTCAAATGCTGTTATTTACCAAAGCAATTCCAGACCACTGCTCCCATAGGAGAACAAAAGCAGAATGAACTCCCTGGCCCGAGACCCTGGCTTTATGTAACCCTAATCCCACCCACTGACCCACCCATAAGCCCTTGGAAGGGGAGGGGCAAACCACCGGCAGCCATAAATACATAGGGCTAGGCAGAAGCAAGGCTTTTTCTTCCACTCGGTATCTAGAATGGAGAGCACAGAAAGGATAAACAGGCCTCTTTGATGAAACGGACCATCTACTTGGTTACTGAGACTTCATGTACTCTATCCATAATATCAGGAGGTATGTTCTCTTTTTACCCTAACTACACTAGCCTTTGCATTAAAAACTAGAAATCACTTCTGCTTATGCTTAGGAAGAAAGCTCCAACATTCCACATAACCTATAAAGGGCACACACTATACCACACTCCTGTAATTGGTTCAGGCTTGCAGATAGTACAGCTGTTCTAGCAGGGCAGCATTTCCTGTAGGGTAAAGCAAGTTATCAAAATAAACTCCTGGAACACGTGTGCTTCTGTAATGTGAGTACTTCAAAAAAGAGATATGTTTCCTATATAGTACCTAGAGTAATTAGAAAAAGGGGTCAGTGGGCAGAATGGGTAGATCTCCAGGGGAACACGAGCTCTGTTTCTCTAGATGAATGAGACACACAAGGAGACAAGAGGGGTGCTAAGAGGACTGGAGAACCAACACGGGGCTCTAGGGCACAAAAAAGGCTTCCAAAAGAGGTTCTGAAGGCACTAGAGGGGTCCTACAAGGTCTAAAGGGCCAAAACAGAGCTTGGGAACAAAAGGAAGGCTGAAAGAATAGTCCAAAGTAAAAGAAAGGGGTTCCTCAGAGCTATACAGGACAAACAGAGATCTATGCAGAACAACAAAGCTCTAAAGAGGAATCCAGAACAGATGAGACATCTCTTATAGAGACTAGAGAAGAACTAAAAGAAGCCAGAAGAGAACAACCAAGGTCTCCCAAAGGGACCAGAGGAAAACAGGGTGCTCAGGCAGATGAACAATGAAAAGAGCACTCTAGGGCATAAAAAAGGCTGCAGGAAGAGTTCTGAGAACACTGCAGAAATCCTAAAGGAGCTAGAGAGCCAAAAGACAACTCTAGGAAACAAGAAAGGCCAAAAGAGTAGTCCAGAACATGCTAGAGGGGTCCTAGGGGGACCAGATGGGCAAAAAGTAAAAACAGGGGAGCAAGGAAGACCTGCAGAGGTGGTCTGAGGGGACAAGAGAGGTTCTGCAGGGTGTGGAGGGCCAGAAGGCAGCTCTGGGGCACAACCAAGGTCTCCGGTTGGGTTCTGGGGGAACAAGAGGGGTCCTAAGGGGTCTAGAGGGCCAAGATAGAGCTTGGGGGCAGAAGGAAGCTGAAAGAGCAGTCCAGAGCGCACTAGGGGTGTGCTAAGCGCTCTACATGGCCAAAACATGACTCTGGGGAACAAGGAAGACATCTGGAGGGCTTCTGAGGAGACTAGAGGGTTACGAAGGGGGCTGGGGGGGGCCAGCGGACAGCTCTGGGGCACAACAAGCACCCCACGAGGGGTTCTGAGCAGACCAGAGAGCTTCTAAGGAGATTACATGGCCAAGAAATAAAAACAGGGTAACAAGAAAGACCTCTGGAGGTGCTCTGAGGAGACAGGAGAGGTCCAGTGGAATGTGAATGGCCAAAAGAAGGCTCCGGGGCACAACAAAGATGTCAGGAGGGGTTCTGAGTGGACTAGATGGGTCCTCAGGGGGCTGGGGGGCCACAAGACAGCTTTGGGGCATGACAGAAGCCTTTGGAAGGGTTCCTAAGGGGACTAGAGTGGTGCTGAGGGGTCTAGAGGGACAATGGAGGTCTGTGGGTGGAAACCAAAAGGCCAAAGGAGGGGGCCAAAGCAGAACAGAGGGCTGCTAAAGGGACTGGATGGCCGACAGAGGGCTCCAGAGCATGAAGAAGGGCTCCAGAGGGATCCTTGTAATCCTGCAGGGTCTAGAGAGAAACAAAGACTTCTTAAGGGACAAGAGAACAAATGCAGTGCCTTGGAGCGCACCTAAAGGCAAGTGGATAAGTCCTGAGGGAACTAGGGAGCAAATATGAGAGTGCTGGGGAGACAACAGGCAAAACTGAAGATTCTGGGGCATTAACTCACCCGCCATCATCTTCCTGCTTGGACCCTGTCTCTTATCTCTGAGAAGTTGGCCTTTGCTTTTATTCTACAGGCAGCTGTCAGCTGTTGCGTAGTCTTGGCAGACAAGTTGGGGACCGCTGCCCAGGCAGTCGTGACCCGCAACACCACATGCTCAGAACAGTTCTCAGGAAGTCATGCAGATTCATAACCTATAGGGCAAAAGCAAATATCTCTTAAGCACAGTTTTCATTTCATCATAGGAGCAATTTTTCCCTCTCTTCTCTACTGTACTGCCTCTAACAACACACCTTCCTCATCATCATTTTCCCCTGTTACTTCTACTCCTCTCAGTTGCCCCTGTTGCATCTTAGTCCTCTAAAGCAGCTGTTTCTCATCCACATGTACTTTCATGTCCTGTCACCGATTCCCCTTCCTGTTTGTCCTATAGCAGGCAGCCAAGACACCCTGGCCTAGTGCTTAGCCGCACACCCCTTTTCATCTGGCCAGCAGCTCAAAGAGAGCAGAGGGCAGCAAGAAGGGTGGATCTGAACATAGTAGACCTGGGCACTGAGCAACACAGAAGCAGCAGCAAGGTAGCAAAGAGATCGCATCTTTGAAAAGAAAATATATATAGCTCCAGGTCCTTAGAGGCAACTGGGGATTCTCTGTACCTGTGCCCAGGGCTCCTGCAGGCTCTTTCCACACAGTTAAAGGTACCTGAACGCAGTGACCTTGGAAGGCTGTGACACGGTGTCCCTAGGGCTGCTGCAGGGTGCCTGTGGCTGTTCCAGGGGCGCTCAGGCTGTTTTAGGGTCCTTGGAGAGAAACAGTGCTGGTCACTTTTCCTTGAGGACTTTCTCTTGTGCTGCATAACAGGACAGCTCTGCACTGAGCCCTCCCAGCATCGCTGCTCCTCATAGCTGATGCCTAACTGGCCCCAATCCTGAGCAAAGCTATGACTACCAGGGGCCTGCACAGACCCTCACACTTCCCCTTGTCCTCCCCATTGCCAAGAGGAACAGCCCCAGCACCTGGGGACAACCCTGCCTGGTCACACCAGAGAGGGAAAACACTTCCCGCCCTGTACCAGGGAAAAACAGGGAATTTCCACTGACCCCAGTGACCTACGGGGACTCTCACGTGAGCAACTCATGTCCAGACATAGCGAGCCGCTGCTGCAGGGCAGAGAAGGCACAGGCACCTGGAAGTACAGCTGCTGGCCTGCCACAGAGCACAATGCGAAAGACTGCTGGGAACTCTGCTGACAGAGAACTGCACCTCCTGCCACCTCGGGAGGCACAACAGTCTCCCAGAAGGCCAATATGGGAAGACTACACCTCCCGGCATGCCCTGCAGACTAAAACGGCTGCCGGGAAACCACTGCCAGAAAACTATATCTCCCAGCATGCCGTGCAGACTAAAATGGCCGCCCGGAAGCCCCGTGCAGGAAGACTACTGCTCCCGGCATGCCGCGCAAAAAAAAGGCCGCCCGGAAGCCCAGTGCCGGAAGACTACCGCTCCCGGCATGCCGCGCCAAACAACATGGTCGCCCGGAAGCCCAGTGCCGGAAGACTACTACTCCCGGCATGCCGCGCAAAGCAACATGGCCGCCGGGAAGCCCAGTGCCGGAAGACTACTACTCCCGGCATGCCGCGCAAAGCAACATGGCCGTCCGGAAGCCCAGTGCCGGAAGACTACTACTCCCGGCATGCCGCGCCAAACAACATAGCCGCCCGGAAGTCCAGTGCCGGAAGACTACCGCTCCCGGCATGCCGCGCAAAGCAACATGGCCGTCCGGAAGCCCAGTGCCGGAAGACTACTACTCCCGGCATGCCGCGCCAAACAACATAGCCGCCCGGAAGTCCAGTGCCGGAAGACTACCGCTCCCGGCATGCCGCGCAAAGCAACATGGCCGTCCGGAAGCCCAGTGCCGGAAGACTACTACTCCCGGCATGCCGCGCCAAACAACATGGCCGCCCGGAAGTCCAGTGCCGGAAGACTACCGCTCCCGGCATGCCGCGCAAAGCAACATGGCCGCCGGGAAGCCCAGTGCCGGAAGACTACCGCTCCCGGCATGCCGCGCCAAACAACATGGCCGTCCGGAAGCCCAGTGCCGGAAGACTACTACTCCCGGCATGCCGCGCAAAGCAACATGGCCGCCGGGAAGCCCAGTGCCGGAAGACTACTACTCCCGGCATGCCGCGCAAAGCAACATGGCCGTCCGGAAGCCCAGTGCCGGAAGACTACTACTCCCGGCATGCCGCGCCAAACAACATAGCCGCCCGGAAGTCCAGTGCCGGAAGACTACCGCTCCCGGCATGCCGCGCAAAGCAACATGGCCGTCCGGAAGCCCAGTGCCGGAAGACTACTACTCCCGGCATGCCGCGCCAAACAACATAGCCGCCCGGAAGTCCAGTGCCGGAAGACTACCGCTCCCGGCATGCCGCGCAAAGCAACATGGCCGTCCGGAAGCCCAGTGCCGGAAGACTACTACTCCCGGCATGCCGCGCCAAACAACATGGCCGCCCGGAAGTCCAGTGCCGGAAGACTACCGCTCCCGGCATGCCGCGCAAAGCAACATGGCCGCCGGGAAGCCCAGTGCCGGAAGACTACCGCTCCCGGCATGCCGCGCAAAGCAACATGGCCGTCCGGAAGCCCAGTGCCGGAAGACTACCGCTCCCGGCATGCCGCGCAAAGCAACATGGCCGCCCGGGTGCCCAGTGCCGGAAGACTACTGCTCCCGCCATGCAGCGGCAAACAACATGGCCGCCGTGAAGCCCGGTGCCGCAAGACTACTGCTCCCGGCATGCCGGGAGGGGTGCAGCGCTCCGTGAGGTTTGACCCTCTGGCGATTCCGTTCCATCCCGCCCCTATTCCCCCCCCGCCCTCGGGACCCGGATTCCGCCGCAAAGCCAGGAGCGGCCCCGCGATCCCCAACACCGATCCCGGACTCCCCCTACACCGCCGCGACTGGCCCCGGGTCAGCTCCGACACTGCCACCACAGCCCCGGCGCTCCCCCTTCCTCCTCCCCGCCGGCACCACCACAGCCCGGCGCTCCCCCTTCCTCCTCCCCACCGGCACCACCACAGCCCGGCGCACCCCCTTCCCCCCCGCCCCCCGGCACCACCATAGCCCCGGCGCACCCCCTTCCTCCCCACTCTCCATGGCCCCAGTGCACCGCTCTTCCCCACCACGTCCTCGGCCGGCCCCCACTGCCCCGGTGCACCGCCATCCCCGGCCCCGGTACAGTTTCTCCCGGCCCGGTGCGCCCTAGTTGTGCCGCATTGCCCGGGACGCTCCCGTCCGCTGGGACCCCCAGCACATGGGGGAGCCGCAGCCCCAAACGCGGACACCCTCGTCCTGCTCACCTCCTCTGCGGTGCAGCCACCATGCTGGTCCCAGCAGACGGTGCTCAGCAGCAGTTACTTTTTGCCAAACCAGCCCCAGCACAGGCTTCCCCCAACTGCAGCCCCTGCCCCAGTGCATGCCTACTGTTGCCATCAGCCCCACCTGGGGCTCATCCCACCCCCCTTCCCCCACCTGGGGCTCATCCCAGCCCTAGGGCCCACAGCTGCAGCCCATCAGGAACTGGGGAGGGGGAATGGCCATCAGCCCCATCACAGACAGCTGGGGCTCCCAGGGCAGCAGAGGCACCCCCACTCCTGAGAGCAGGTTGCAGAAAGCTGAAGGGAGACCCCTGGGGTGTACAGAGAGGAAAAGGGAGTATTCAGGGGACAAGAGAACAAATCCAGATCTGTGGGTGCAACAAAAGTAAAAAAAAGGCAATGACAGAGCAAACAGAGTGACTCTGGGGGCACCAAAAGGCAAAGGGAGGGCCCTGGGGCACACCAAGAAGCACCCAGAAAACTCTGGGACAGGGGAGGAAGCTAAACAGAGAACTTTGTGGCATGCTACAAAGCAAACACAGGGCCCCGGGGCACACCAAAATGCACAGAGGGGGCTTGGGGGCAACCCAAAATGTGAATTGAGGGGTCCTGAGGGCATCAGAGGGCAAACCAAAATACAAATGAAGGGCCTTGGTGCACACAAAAGGGGCCATAAGGCACATCACAGGGCTCAATGTTGCTGATGGGACAGTGCCTGCAGGCTCCCCCCATCCTCATGGAAACTGTCTCCCAGCTCCAGGCACACAGGCCCCATCCCCAGACACACAAGGGACATTGCGAAGTGCTGAAAGCAAATCTGGGAGCAGCCTGGGGGCCTCACGCAGCCCTGGAGGGGCCCTGGCTGCTCCCAGGACGATGGGAAACACCCCCAAGAGCCCCGAGGGTCAGGCAATGCAAGGGAAATTCCCCACAGCCCTGCAAACAGCACTGGGTTCCCTGAATACCACAGGGACGCCAAAGTACGAGGGACTTGCGGATCAGCTCCCAGCACCAGACACAATGTGTAACCTCCTCCCCTGGGCATCATCTTCAGGCAAAGCGACAGTGGGAAACACAGACATGAGTGCAAAGAATAAAGCAACTGTTTATTGTTTTACTGCACAGAAACAACACCTGGGCGCAAGTCTGCCATGCTTCCCCTTATCCTGTGACACCTGAAGAGTCATGACCGCACCAGCGTTCATCCGTCCATTGGAGAAGGGTCAGCTCCTGCTGCTGCCCTTGACGTGGCAGGTGTCTGAGTAGCCAACAGCCTACCCCCTCTGCTTTTTCCTTCAGGGATAGGATCCGGCTCTGAGAGTTGAGAGGAAAATGCCTGATCTCGCCTGCCTGCGCTTCTGCCCTACCCCAGACTAGAGCCCTACAGGACACTTTCACAGCGCTCAGCTCACCCATCACATCACCAGTCTCGGTGTGATGGGCCTGCGCCGCATGAAACCCAGACCTCAGGTCAGCGCACAGAGCTGAACGCTGGGTACAGGGGAAGGTTACAAACCCCCAAGAAGGGTTCGCAGCCTGCTGCTTAGGCTTCAGGGCTTACAGTCTATTATCCAAGGATTTAGCCCTTTTCGTTTATCAGCAAGCTGTAAACCCTGCACCCTAAGTGACAAACTGCAAATCTTGGAATCCAAATGGTTGCCAAGGCTTTAAAATTTATGGATGAAGTTGGATTTTAAATTCTGCGCCCTGATCGCTAAATGAACAAACTGTAAACTCTGACTGATAAAGACTGAGCCCCACAAAATAAAGTAATACACCATAACCCCTGAGTGACAGACCCTCAACAACAAACTAAGCAATAAACCTTAAGTGAAAAACTTCAAACCCTCCGCTTTAAGCAAGAAACACCAAAGCATCCATGAGCATGAGAACAGTACAGAGAAGCCAAGGGGTTTTGCCCACAGCTTAAGAAGTTTCCCCTTCATTTAGAAGGAAGACACGCACCAGAATCATGTTATAGTTGCTGTTTATAGGCCTGGTTTTAACCATCATTCAAACGCGAGCATGTGCAAGAATCACGCCACAGGACTGCACTAAGCTGCACTTCCACTGAACCTACCTGAAACACCACAAGCACGAATTCATCTCTGTTACAGACAATTAATATTTTTGTTCCTCTCAGCTCCATGGGCAAACAGCCACAGCCAATGACACCAGTAACCACCGAGGGCAAAATCACCTTCCACCTCCCAGCCCTGCTCACATACAGTGCAGCCCCAGGACTTAGCTGTGTCCATGCTGCAAGTCAGAGCTCGTCCTCCATGGATGGCCACAGATCTCCACAGAGCTCCCAGCTGTGACAATGCTCATTTGACTGCCGAACTATGCTTCAGCCACCTGCAAAGCAGCCAGAACGGTTACTGAGCGGCCAGGCAACTGCACAGCCCTCCTAGAACTACTCCCTAGTCTAAGGCCCAGAATTGTTTCCGCAATTATGACTGACCCTCTGTGCTGCTTCAGTCACCCTCTCTGGCTCCGTTTCATCACAGGGATGTCACAGCAACCACCACATACAATCAGGCTCGGTCAGTCACCTGGCCACCTCCAGCCTTCAGTAGATGATCCTCCTCAGGAAAACTGCCGCTCACAGACACCCTCAGAAAGCACTGTCCAGCCAAGGCAGGATAAAAACTAAGGCCTCCAAAAACTCCAAACTCTGGAGAGACTGAGCTGATGGGAAACTGACTCTGGCTGGGACAGTGCCAGCAGGAGGATTTTGCTTCACTCGCTCAGGCTGCCTAGCGGACAACACAAGCGGCCCAAGTCAGACAGACCCTGCTGGAAAGCCCTATGACACGACAGCGTGCCAGAAAGCAGAGTCGAGCGCAGGCTCCTGGAAGAGGAGCAGAGCAAGGCTGACGTAGGGAAGACACCGGTTTGCATAAAGGCAGACCTGGCAGAAAAGCGGGCTTGATGCCAGTGCCGTGATCATGACTCGGGCTGCAACGCACAGCAGCCCCGTCTGCGTGCAGGCGGCCAAGACGCAGGAACCGCAGGCTGTGCCAACAAGTGGCACAGACGACCGCAGCAGCTCCAGAGCGCCCTGCCACGAGCACCTGTCCTAACGCCCGAGTACTCGGAGCCTCTGCTGCTCTCTGCCTCCGTTACACCTTCCTTCCCCGGGAGCCTCTTCGCTGTCCACCGCATCCCCCACCGCATCCCTGGCCCACTAGTGCTCCCCCACTGCACATCCACAGCCCTGTGCCTCCGCACACAGAGTCACTGCGGAGGGGTCTCACATGACCCGAACCAGGCAGATCGGTGGGACCCTCTGGGCACTGCTGATCATCTCTGCTGAGTGCCAACCGCCTCTTGGCGCCTGCCACACCAGACAAAACACAAAGGAACAACAGACCTTCAGCTGGACGCAGGGCCAGGGAGCAGAACAGAAGAAAGGAGGGAACAGAGCACTTGGCAGATGGATGGAGAAAGAAAGAGAAAGAGAGACACCCGGCCCCAGGGTCAGGGCACTGCACAAAGGAACAGACGGAGAGGCATCGAGGGCCACACAGAGGGATGGAGGGCTGCACAGAGGACCGGGGAGCAGAAGAGGGAAAAAGAGAGAGACGGAGGTGGACAGAAGAAGAAAGAGAGGAAAGAAGGAAAGGGGAGGCAGACAGAGGGACAGGCAGCAAAAGAGAAGGGGGGAGAAGCAGACAGAGGAATGGGGGCTGCACGAGAGGGACAGGGAGCTGGTCACAGCTTCAGTACCCACGGCACCTAGTTTTTCCACGCTCTCCAGTCTTCCTCGCTCTTTCCCGTCTTGTGCAAAAACCCTTCCAGACCCCTTCTGTACTCACACGCTTCCTTAAAACGGTATCGCCGAAATCAACCAAACGGGCTGAGCTGCTCCTCTTCCGCTTGCTGGCCCTCAGAACGTCAGCCTGCAAATGAATCAGACCACCAAGGTCACCGGCAGAGTCTCCTTTTGGAGCTCCCCCCCCCCTCAAAAAAAAAAAAAGCTTTAACAACCATCCCCTAACCTGGGGAAATGCAGGTCCTCCCTTCAGCACTGTAACAGTTTTTATTCCGGGGTCCCAAGTCGCTGTTACGACACTAAGCGGCAAAGCAAGGCAAAGGCAGCTGGGGTCACAGCTTACCCAACCAGCCACGAAAATTCTTATTTGAGGCCTCGCTGCTTCTTCCAGGTAAACACACCAAAATAAAGCTCCCAACAGGCAGCTGAGGCTTCACGCAGGCCTTGGGGCCCTGCTAGCAACAGCAATGCCGTAGCCACTGGGCTACCAGGCACTATTCCCCCCCTCCCCTGCTGGTCCGTGAATTGCAGCTTATCACTCACGAGTCCGGTAAGGATGCTGCCGACCCTCCTACGGCCGAGGGCTCCTCCTCAGGACCGGGCAGAGAACCTTTCCGCCGGCATTTGGAGTCTCCTGGCCGCTCTTGACACCTGATAACTTGCAAAGGGCTGAGGGTGGGAGCCTGTAGTTCTTCACAGCAGCATACAGTCGTTCCCCGATGTTCTGAATGCCTAGCATTAACACCATTTATAAATACAAAAATACTACCGCTATAGGGCATAAAGCCAAGCTAAAATTTCCGCAGGCAAAGAAAACCTCTTCATGTCTGACAGAATGAGCCATGTGCATCGGCGCCTACAGCTCAAGGCTAGCAACCCCTCCCGGGCGACGTTCTTCTGGCAGGCTGCGTAGCTGAACTCCTCCGTCTTGCCTAAGAGTCTCTGCCGCGACATGACGCAACTTTGCCAGCCAGCGCTTCTCAATGGAGGCATAGTAAAATCCATCGCCCTACAAAAGCATAGAGCAAAGCAAAGCAAAGCAAAAAAAAAAAAAAAAGAAAAAAAAAAAGAAAAATTCAAAGCTCTGCAGAAAAATTCAAAGCTCTGCAGAAAATCATAGGAACCCAAAGTTGTTTCTAAGCACAAAAGCGGATCTAATACACACACAAGCAAGGTAAACGAGAATACGCAAGCCACAAATACCGCTTCCCCCAACCCCTCTTCTGGAAGTTATGATGACAGTCGGGCTTGCTGTGAAGGGGAAGTTAGACTAAGTAGCCGCTAGAGATTAATCTTTCAGAAACCTTCCACGTCCACGTTTTTGGCACAACCATGCTCTGTCAATTCAGACACGCACAAGAAGATCCACCGTTTGCACAGTAACCCCCCCACCCCGCGCGTTAGGATTAGTGTCCCCTGTGCCACTTGGATAGATGATACTCCACTGTCTATTTGCTTCCCTGACATTAGCTACTACAGAGGGAATTGAGCAGATGGGATTGCCTCGGTGCTCTGAAAGGGAAAAGCCTCAAAGACAGTTACCAACCAGACTGCTGCTAAACACTCTTTCTCACAGCTGGAGAATTTCTGTTCTGGCCCCAAAGGGGGATGCAAGGATGATGCTACTGGCACCCACTTTTCCTTACTGCTGTTTTCTAACGGTGCTGCTCCCACAGAATCAGCAGATGTGGAAAGCATTACTGAAAAAGGCTTGCCTTGTCCTGGGAGTTTGAGGGCAGCAGATTTTACAGCCATTTCTTCCAGTCCAGTGAAAGCAGCGTCACGTTCCTTGTTCCGTTCCTGACTCCTTTCCAGGAATTTCCACCACGGCCTGCTGATACTGGCAAAGCTACGTTAACACTGCTGGAGGAAATTAAATCCTCCTAAAACTGCTTTAAGTTGGAACTGATGAGAAGGAGCCTTAACTCCACAAGGCTTTAACCTTTCTTCTGTCTGCTGTCTTCCCCTTTCCCCAAGTACCATTGCCAGGCATTTAACCTGGGGCTGTGCTAACTGAGCCTTCCTGAAAGCAATCTCTTAATTTTACAATTCGGACACTTCTGTCTCTCTGTCTCTTCAGAGACTCTGGCCACTTGACCACCATTACTCTAAGATAATAGCTTGCTATCTTGTAGTTCTTAAAGTATGATGCTTCACAAACACATAAAGTCACACGCGCAAAAATATACGTACGTAGCATACTTTTTGTAATGCATACAGACCTTCAGACCTTATATGTTGGTGATCTATTAGTCCGACCGCTATTAATGGCGATCCTTCCTCGCCAGGAGGACGGGCTTTCCCTTTTTGGGCGATGCAGACAGCTCTCAGTTGGTTCCGTTTGATTTCATTACTTCAGCTTGCTTACGTTTTTCTGGTCTCTTCAATTTCAGCCATGGCAATTAATCTAAAAATTAAATATGACATCTTTCCCTTTCTACATATGCACGTACGATAACAAAACAAAATAGAAACAACCAAAGCAAAACTAAGGCAGATACAGCGAACAATATCCACGGGGTAGGAACAGGTTACTTAGTCTTCAGTGCTGCCTCTGGGAGGCCGAAATAACTAACAGTCATTATCAAGAATTACCCTACTTACCCACGCCAGAACACCTCCTACTGCAGCAGGTTCTGGTGATATCAAGGGTCTGCTAAAGTGCATTTTTGCTTCCTTGCTTCATCCTGTCCCTTTGGTATTAATCACCAAAAAACTGCTTGTCCAGCTTTTCTCTTCATCAGCATTTGCTACTATTGGTTCCGTCACTGTAACAAAGAAAGAAACTTTACTTCACGGCATTTTATTTGCCGTGAAACACTTAGATTTATGCGTGTTCTTTTTCTCTTTACCGTGTTCTTTTTTCCTCCCCCCCGCCTTCCTTTTCCTTAAAGGAAAGGTCTTAATATAGCACCTTGCATCACACTTTACAGAGTAAACAGTTTGGAAACACGACATACAGCAATTCGGGCTAGGTTATTAGACAGGCAGGCACATCACCTAATACTTACCCACGCCACTTTCCACGAAACCTGATTTTTATTCTGCTTCAGTATTGTTGTTTCTGTTCAGTATCCTTTCTCAAACCCTTGTATATGCACGCTTAACTGACAATTCTCTCAGTTTTTAGCCACGTGGAAGAATGATAGCACTTAATTTGCCCATCGCTGCTTCAAACCTATTACCTTATTGATACAGCTCCTAGATTCCTCTTACGCTCGGATGCTGGCCTCACAGGTGATGACTAAAATCAACAACCGGATCACTAGGTCTAGCTGCTTTTCTTCAAGATGTCCCCCTTCGGTGGACTACCCTGCCAAACAAACCAAGAAGATTGACGAGGCCGTGAGGTTATCAGATCTTTGGACCACTTTTCCAAGGCTTTCTGGGTGATTGACGTAACCGCTTCTCTTCACATTACTCAAAGCTACATTCATCTATTACTTAAGACTAAAGTGCTTCTATTTTAAGAGAAGATTGTTGTTTATTTTATTATATTATATGTAATTTATTAAGAAATATACATAATTTATTATATATATAATAGTATATTACTTACGCTCCGTAATCTGTTAGGCATCATGTCTAGACCTTTCTGCATTCACAACACTTTCAGTAATTAAAGACAGGAATTAATAGCACCCATTGTCCTATGGGCTGGAGTAAGTCATTCCTCCTGCTCTGAGAAGGTGCCTAAAAGCCATGCTGTTTTCTGTAGCATCACTGGGGCTTCCCATAGCCCAGCAGTGTTCTCTTAGGCTTTTCCTGAGCCTTGTATTTTTTTAGGTTATTCCTTAGCCTGCAATTTTATGTTAATGTTCTCCTTAAGCATTGTGCACAGCATGATTATCCCAGACCAGCCACATCTTGCACGTACAGAGGTTTCTGAGAGGCAGCTCAGAAGAAAAGAGAGAAAAATCTGTTTGTCATCTGTGCACCCACCCGTCAACATTCTTCACCAAGAAGTGCTGTAAATTCCCTTTTTGCTAAAGCGAGACTGAGTCAAGGGGGAGACACAGATCACCCCCCATATTTATTAGGACAACTCACTGCTGTGGGCACTGGGTCTGGGAGTGGTTTTAGGATTGCTTGGGGCTTTAGCACAGAGTTTAGGGGAAGGTCTGGAGTCAGTGACAATGTTGCAGCAGGGTCTGGAGGCATTTGAGGGTCTGTGGGGGTGTGGGGGCAGGGGATGGTTTAATGGCTTTGAGGGGGGGCTGGTTGCAGTAAGGGTGGGAATCTGCAGAGCCCTCAGGGCAGGGGTGCCATCCCAGATGCACAGTGAGTGCATAGGGGTGCTGCATGCGGCTGTCAGCTTTGCAGGAGGAGGCACCGGCCTCCCACCCCACCAGAGGGGAGGAGGAGGAGGAGAGATCTACGAGCTTGCAGAGAACGCCAGAAGAGGCAGCAGGAAACTCCCCAAGAGCCCCATATGCTCCTGGAAAGAGCTGTGAAGGACCCTGTGTCCCAGACAAGAGGAGGCATCAGGCTGCTGTGCCACTGCTGGAGACATCCAGACCCCTGTGCAGCATATGAGTGCCTGGGGAGCTGTCAGAAGCAACGGAGGACCCACTGCCACATACAGCACTAGGGAAGCTTATGGTTTTGAGGCAGCTGTACAGGAGGGAGCAGGGCTTTCAATCTGTTGGTGCCCGTGTTGGCTGGCGCCCACACTCTGTGTCTGGGGGTGGGGGAGGCCTCCAGGTGCCTGGGAGCATCATTCTTCTATCCATCTTCTTGCTTGCCTAGCCACAAGTCTCAAGAAAATAACCTGGGGCTGCACCAATCGTACCTGACTCAAATCGACACTCAGCCTGCTGGGTCCGGAGGTTTTAAACCTCCTTGTGACTTACCAGCACTCTCGGGCGTGCCTGCCGCAATAGGAGCCGTCCTCCCACCGACACTGCACCACAAGCTCGCTCCGGGGCCTGCCTGCCTCCCCGCTCCTCCGGGCCGCGTCCGCAGGGCCGAGCGCACGCACCGGCCCGCGCTGGCGAGGAACCGGGGCCCTAAAGGCGACACACGGAACAGGGAAAGTCCTATCCGCGCTCCAGCACACCCTGCCCCGCGCTCCCGGCGCGGCGCCGGGCCCCAGCCCGCCCCCCCCCCCGCTCCGCACCGCCGCCTCCACGCACCGACGGCCGCAGCGGGCAGGACACAGCCCGCCACCCGCCGTCACCCGAAGGCCCGCGCTCGCCTCACCGGGGCCCCCAGATCCTCAGCTCCGGGCGGCCTCCGCCCTCACCCGCCGCCGCCGAGCGAAAACGCCGACCCTGCTCGCCGCCATGCTGCTCCCCGCCGCCGCGCATGCGCCGGCCGCCAACGGAGCGCAGCCCTGGCGCTCGAGCACCGCGCATGCGCCGGCCACGGACCGGCTCGAGCGGGAGGGGCGGAGGGAGCGGGGGGGGGGAGGCGAGACCCGTAATGGCGCCACCGCGTGCTCGTGGCGCGGCGCTGCAGCCGGCCAGCTCACGCGTGCGAACCGCAGCCTGCCACGGACCCGCGGGGCTTCCACCGCGCAGCGAGCGCCCCGAGGCTGCCCGTGCCCGTGCCCGAGAGAGCGGCGGGGATCAGCGAACAGGCTCTGGTGCTGCCCCGGTGAGAGGGCACCGCGGAGCAGCTCCGAGACGGCACTGCCCGTCCCCGCGACACCAGGAAGCACCGATAAGGAACAGCGTTCTGCGCTACCGGCCTGTGAGCCCCGGAAAAGGGCGACGAGCACGGCCCATTCGCTTACCCGTTACCGAAACGGCGGAGAGTAGCCGCGAACACGGCGACCGGCACCGCGCGCGCGCGCGCGCCGGCTGGCTGCAGTATTCTTTGTACGCGGGGGAGGGCAGTGGTGGCTGCAGTACTGGCGCGTCGACACCCGAGGGCAGCAGTGAGCACGGGAAACCAGCGCGCATGCGCTCTTCTTCGGGGTGCAGTACTGCTCGTTGGACTCTCGGAGGCATCAGTGAGCGCGGCGAAACACAGTGCGCATGCGTGCGCGTTTCGTGTGCAGTACTAATTTTTTGACATCCGAGGGCAGCAAGGAGTACGGCGGGAGGCAGTGTGCATGCGTGCAGCTCGTGTGCTTTACTGTTTTTTTGACAGCCAAGGGCAGCAGGGAGTGCGGTTGAATGCAGTGCGCATGTGCGCCCTCGCTGAGGCAACTGGGGATTCTCTGTACCTGTGCGCAGGCCTCCTGCAGGCTCTTTCCATACAGTCAAAGGTACCTGAATGCAATGACCTTGGGAGGTAGTGACACGGGGTGCCTGTGGCTGTTCCAGGGGTGCTCAGGCTGTTTTAGGGTTCTTGGAGAGAAACCATGCTGGTCACATTTTCTCCAGGACTTGCCCTTGTGCTGCATAACAGGACAGCTCTGCAACAAGCCCTCCCAGCACCGCCGCTCCTCATATCTGATGCCTAACTGGCCCCAATCCTGAGCAAAGCTATGAGTACCAGGAGGCCACACAGCCCCTCACACTCCCCCTTGCCTCTCCCATTGTCAAGAGGGACAGCCCCAGCCCCTGGGGCCAACCCTGCCTGGTCACATCAGAGATGTACAACGCTTCCTGCCCTGTACCAGGAAGAAACAGGGACGTTTCAGCATGCCCTAAAGACTAAAAGGGTCGGCCAGAAGCCTAGTGCCGGAGGACTACTACTCCCGGCATGCTGCGCCAAACAACATGGCCGGCCGGAAGCCCAGTGCCAGAAGACTACTGCTCCCGGCATGCCGCGCAAAAATCAGCATGGCCGACAGGAAGTCCAGTGCCGGAAGACTACTACTCCCGGCACACCGAGCAAAGCAATATGGCCGACCGGAAGCCCAGTACCGGAAGACTACTACTCCCGGCATGCCGTGCAAAGCAATATGGCCGACCGGAAGCCCAGTGCCGGAAAACTACTGTTCCCGGCATGCCGCGCAAAAGAACATGGCTGCCCGGAAGTCCAGTGCCGGAAGACTACTGCTCCCGGCATGCCGGGGGCGGGGTGGGGGTGGTCGCACCACTCGGTGAAGTTTGACCCTGTGGCGATTCCGTTCCGTTCCGTCCCGCCCCCCCCAACACCCCCCCCAGACCCGGAAATGGCTGCTAGGCCCGGAGCGCAGACCCGCGATCCCCGACACCAGCCCGGGATCCCCCGACACCGCCGCAAGCGTCCTCGCGTCAGCTCCGAAACAGCCCCTACCCCCCCCACACACACACCGTGATCCTCCCTAGGGCTTCCCCTGGAATCTGCGCGCTGTTTGCGGGTGCAGCATGCGTGCGGTGCGGTGCGGTGCTGTACTGTCTTTTCGACACTGGAGGGCAGCAGGGAGCACGGCCGAAGGCCGTGCGCATGCGCCCGTCTCAGGATGCAGTAGTGCTTTTTCGACACGCGAGGGCAGCAGGGAGCACGACGGGACGCGGTGCGCATGCGCGTCCCCGTGGGACGCAGTATCGGTTTTTCCGACCTCCAGGATCCGGGGGGGGGGGGGGGGGAGGGGGGGGTGATCACTGACGAAGCCATGCGTATCTGCGTGCCCGCCCTCTGCTGCACTGCTTTGGTGTTGTGCGAGGGCAGCAGTGACCACGGTGAACCCCGTGCGCATATGCGTCCTCGCTGGGTGCAGTACCGATTTTTCGACACCCGCGGGGGGCAGTGAGTACTGTGAACCCACTATGCGAGGTCGCCTTATTGGGGCAGTACCGCTATCTCGACACCGAAGGGCGGCAGTGAGCACCGCGGAAACACTGCGCAGGTGCTCGCGATTTAGCTGCCGTACTGGCTTTTCGACACGCGAGGGCAGCAGGGAGCACGACGGGACACATTCCGCATGCGCACCCCCGCTGGACGCCGTTCGGCTTGGCGACACGCGAGAGCAGCAGTGAGCAATGTCAACCCAGTGCGCATGCGCGAGCCGCTCTGTGCAGTACTTCCTTGTCATCGCCTGAGGAGAGTGCCTGGCGGCTGTGAACTAGTGCGCATGCGCGCATTCTCTCTCTGCAGTGCCGGCTACTCGTCATCTGTGGGCAGCAGTGCGTGGGCCAGGGGCGGGGCCGGGGGGGGTACCGCGCATGCGCCGTTCGCCCGGTTGCAGTCTTGGTTTGTGATCAGGCGAGGGCAGCACCGAGCCCCGTTACAGCCATTCTCGGCTGGCACGGAAGAGCAATAGTGCAATAGCAGCCGTGATAATAACTTTGCATCCTGTAACTATGTGCCAACACGCAACTTCAGCGCTGGCCTTTGGAGATATTTCACTGCCATCGCCTAATCTGATCTACTGTTATTTACAGTGCCTGCTGCGAGGCACAGAGTGTCTCTATTTTGTACTTAAGCTGTTTCTACTAGAGGCTTTAGTAACAAAGCGTTCATTTGAACATTGCAACATACTCTACAGACAAAAAATACTCAGAGGCTGCATTAAAAAAAAAAAACATTTAATAAGACAATTTGCAACCATTAAACAAGCAGTGGTCTTCATTAGGACTTTCAACTTCTTGCCTTTATTGATTGTTAAACAAAATAAATAGCCAAAAGAAAGCTGCACTATATTTTTGATGGACTGCTCAGTTTTTATTATTAAACAGTAAGAGATGTTGGCACAGAGTACGTCTACCACATTAAAGCATGAAAACATTAGTATTCTGATCACCTTTTGTGGTACTACAGGAAACAAGCTAAAAAGGCTTGTTTCATTTTTAAAATAGCTGGACTTTTCTAACAGTGATCACAGCCTAAAGGCTATTACTATGTGAAAAAAGACTAATGGCTCGACCACCTATGTACCACTTACCTGGCTCGATTACTACAGGCATTAGTAATGAAAGTGCATAGCCTTTTATAAAAGGTAAATACGGTCTTTTCAAAACTTCCAGGGACTCCACAGAATTGTCATTACTTTTGATTGGTAGCCAGCTGCTTCTAACCCAGCTGCAAGAAACATTTTGCCTTCAAGTCACAACTTTCTGCTCCCCGGGGGTTAAAAGGAGACCTGTCATTCGCTACTCTCGCTCAAAATGCACAGTAAGTCCTAAAGTACAGGACAAGACACCTTCTCTAAGGAAAATGGCTACTATGTCTCCTTCACTGCAGGTTTTTCTTAGTATCATGGTGCATTCAACAAACAAAAGAGTACGATAAATGTTTTAATCTGCCCTAAGTGCTTTCACTTAAGAGAACAACATCAAAATGAGTTATTACGGGATTTAGTCTTCACTACGCACGCTACCCCAGTGCCATGGACTTGCTTTAAAGGATCGGTAATGTACATGTTTTTGCACTAATATTCACAGAATGAATAGGCACTTGATCAAGTAGGATTGTTCATTAAAAAAAATTCTGACAATGTGTTGCTGGGAAACAAGCCTAGACAAGCAGTTATTTACTCTGATCCTTTGGCTTAAACTTCTTCTGCTGGATGTAGTCAAAGGTGTCTTTTTCACGTCCCACTGTCAGGGCCTCCCCAGCAGTTCCTGCAGCAACTCCCCCCTCAGAAGAAACAACTGAAGAACGGCGATGATCTTGTGAAAAGAATGGGGAAAGCAATGCATGCTGCGTATGGCACTCAAAGACCCAATCTTCAGGTCAAAAATAAAACTCTCTCAAATGGATTAGGTGGGCCAAAGAGGTAATGTCTCTGTGCCACAATGTTCCTTGCACATACGTAGGCTGCCTCTCCCTGCTATAATGGTATCCCATACCAGCAAGGACACAGTGAAAAGTTTTGGAAACTGCAGTATTTACCAGAAGCATTTCCAATACCTTGGGAAAACAGTTGAAGGAGAGGCTCACGCAGGGCATGTGACTAGAAAGAATACTCTGCACCTAAATGACCAGGCCTAAAATGACCAGCCCAGAGCATCGATCCTGTGGTCTCCAGGAGTGCAGGAGTTCTCATGTTCTTCTTGAATATATTGCTGCCAGTGAAACACAATACACCACAGTAATACTGATTGTTGGAGGTAAGCCTGGAATAAGAGTGAAAGAAAAGTACATGCTGAGGACAAATGTGAAGTTACAAGCCGCTTGGAATTCAGACACGCTTCTAGATTTGCTGCCTATTTTAAAGGCGCACCTTCTGGAATTCTGTACAATTTATTTTCCCAGAAGCCTGAGACAAGGATGAAATGCATATCAAAGACAGGTACAGCATAACTGCTCTGGCCTATAAATTACTGGTTTCAACCACTGCACAGTTAAAGCGCTAGCATTCCTGCCAAGAAATAATGTCAAAGCAGAATGATGAAATAGGTCATAATTCTGAAACTGGACATAAAGGAGCCCGTTTTGCAGTCACGAGTTCAAATACAGCATTCTCATTCTCACTAATAACCTCCCGTAGACATTGGCAGCTGTACAGTGGCTTCTGCACTACACAAAGCAATTGGATACTGGGCAGATGCCACGTCCTGAACGTGGAACTATAGATCTGAAGGCACAGATTTAAACGAATGCCTGTGATGTACCAGAGGTCTAGCATATTTACATTTACCATATATCAGCTCTCCTATGTGGATAGGCTGTTCCATCTTCTTTGTTAGCTATGAGAAAGCAAAGAAAGGAAGAAATTCAAAATGAAATTAAACAGATTAGAGGTGGCCTCAAAGGCTTTGATTGATCTCCCCCCCCCACCCAGCCAAACCACCTTTGGAAAGGCACATCTCAAAATGCATGTAGTTCTGTGATCACTGCATTCCTGAGAGCCTAACAGTAGATGGTGCTTGTTAAACAGGAGTGAAATAGTAAAACAGATGTTTAACAGTCTCAAAGAGATTTACGACATGTACATATTATGATAAACCAAAAAGGAAAAACAAGATGCTTTGGGGGGAAAAAAATCCTTAAAGCTTTCAACAACAGCATCTTAATATGGCTTATTTGCACCTTAATTCTGTCCCTTGGACTTTGAGGGCGAGGCTGCATTTAGCAAGTTACTGAAATCACACATTCATTACTCAAGATTACTGTGCTAAGAAGAGCCCAGAGGAATACAGTTGTCCACCACCACCACCACATGCCCCCCGGCAGAGAGAGCTCTGTGATCGACAGAACCAAGAAGAGCAATTCATAACACCTTTAGTTTACACACACAAAAAAACCTGTTTTAGAAACAGTAGGATCTGGAGACTTTGTATAGCAGATTATGGAGAAGATACAAAATCAAAACTGACCCATAAAAGAAACGGTTCAGGCTTTTGTAAAAGATGAACATAGCTGTAAGTCATCTCAGATGAAATGGTTTCATCAGTCACAGTTAAAGCCTGGGAAAAGTCCTCCAAAATTATAATCACCTAGCGGTGGTTATATTGCCTTTTTAAACCGAGTTCCTTGTCTTTTTAAATTAAGTTCCAGGGATGGCGTAAGGATGACAGAGGATAGCAACTCACAGCGAAGCTGCTAGCCCTAATGATAGTATCATTGCTTGCGATTTTCACGTGACGGTGTAAACCATAGCTGGAATCTGGGAGGAGTGAATAATGACCAGTAAAATATTATGACTGTACCAGAATAAAAGTCATGTTGAAGGCAGACAGCAGAGATGAGTATTGGAGAACACTTAACACACTTAATAGACAAAGCTTAAGCAGTGTGTTTAACGTTTCCAAAAGTTAAGCCGACAGTGCGTGAATTTTACTCACACATTGCACCCAGCATTTCTTTTAAAAGTAACAAAGAAAAAGAGGATAAAAATCTAGACCTACATGTGGCAATTCTTATTTAAATGATTAAATCTGTCAGTTTCTTTTCAAGAAAGGATGGAATCGATCAATAACACGCACAGATCGAGAACTGCCAAATTACTGATAAAGAATAATGAGATAAGTTGAAAAATTAAAAAGGAGAGGAAAAATGCTACCAATTGGACCCTTAAAGTCAACAAAAATAGGAGGAGACTTTCTAGCAGGAATCACAAAGTCACTATTAATAGCAATTGCTTGTTATTTTTGCCTCCCAGGAGCGGCACAGAAGTAATCCATTCCAACACTGTGGATACTGTTAGCTGCATTTTGCTTTGGCAAAATTGCTTTTGTTGAGTTTTGTTCTATTTGGTTATCATATATGCATACATGAAAAGGGAAAGATGCAATACTTTCTTTTAAGATTAATTTCCCTAGCTGAAGCTAGAGAGAAGTGCAGAATGTAAACAAACTGAGAGTAGAAGCAAGAAACGGATCCAATTTAAAGCTGTCTCCCCCTCCAAATAAGAGAAACTCCACTTCTCTCCCCGAGGATAGATGCCCCTCCTATTTTTGGCTACTGCGATTAACAGATCACCAACATACAAAGCATGGAATGGAGAATAATATACATACACAGAGAGACAGAACTCATAAAACACCAGATTTTTGAGAGCTATGAGAAGCCCAAGTGAATCTGTTATGTCTAGAATAGCTTCCCAAGCACACTGTACTTTAACATACCGTATTCCATTAAATGCAGCTTTACAACACCGGGACTGGGAGGACTGCACCTGCATACAGCCTTGCTTCGCGAGGAGCGGATTAATTTACACACAGCTATAAACTGCAAACAGCAGAAGCCAGGTTCCTTGCTTACAGACACTGCAAAACACTACACATGTATGGTACGTAGTCATGCATCAAGTTGATGACAAAGGGATTTTTGTTACTGAGGAGATGACTCGAATGGTAAAAATGTGCAACTACAGCGTTCCTGTCTTGGGAAAATAGCACTAGATATCCATCACTGCAAAGAAGTTGTCTGATCTGAGAACCACCTTTTTAAGTATGGAAAAATTGTAGGCAGTATGCAGTCTCTTTGCAAAAAGGAACACACTTTGAGTTTGAAAGCCCCGCTCTATAAAAAGGAACTTGGTGTTCTGCACACCCAGTCAGAAGGACTCAGGTGCATACTGGCATATGTAAAAAAATTGTATTTAGCGATTTTTAATAGAACCAACTCATTCTCAGTCCTACAACAACAAATTTGTTACTGTTTTTTCCAATTAGCGTACTACCAGTACTGTAGGTGATGGTTTTATTGTGTACTATGGTGCTGTTGCTCGTATATATGTAATCCCATTTCTCTGCTAGAGCAAAGTTACTTTTGTAGCTGGCTCCTGAAACAAACAGTAACTTGTGAAAGCAAGGGAGGGGCAGAGACACTCACAGCCCCCTGTGGGCTAGAGATCTTTCATAGAAAATTGTTGTTTTCAGAAAGATGAAAGCAGATCCCTTTTTTTCTTTTTTAAAGTGCACGCAAGGAAAAAAATATCTGCTCAGGTGAGCTACTATTATCCCCCTGGACTCAGGCTCTGTCTAGGTGGAATTTGCTCTCAGCTAGTTTAAAAAGTGAGATGTTAGGAAAAAATAGGGAACGCAGGTTGTTTTTTTTTAAAGTATCGCCTGAAAATAACAACCAGAAGGCTCCTGGTGCAGAAGGCTGTCGGTTGCCCTCACCGGGGGCTGAGCGGGGGCCCTGGTGGCAGCTCGGCGCCCATCCCAGTGATCAGCAGGATCCTACTGGCATGGCAACCCTAAGCCCCCAACCCTAAGCCCTTGACCCACAGTCACATGGCTGTGCCTGTGCCAGTGTGGCGCTACACCTGGGCTTTGAATCAAGATTAACGATGAGCTCAGTGTGCTTACTGCGCATGTGTATAGTACATAAAAACCTCATATAGTGCCCTCCTGGCGTTCCTTGCCAAGGACCGACACTCAGCGGTGCCAGGGACTCTCCCGCTCCATTATTGCCTCGATCAGGAAATCACTGGGGAACCCCCGCTCAGATGCAGAGGTAATAAATGCTCAATATCGACCCTAGTGTGCCTTGTGTTTGTGTATCTGTCCCTGCCATGAGTCCAGGCGTTGCCCCCGCCATACCCTTACAGCCACCTTCTTGCAACCGAGCTGCAAGAATTTTAAGACAACAAAACATTTTGCCTTCAAGTCAGAACTTTCTGCTCCCCAGGACTTAAAGAGACACTACTGTCTCATAAAAGTTGTACTAAACTTTACAGCAAATCACAAGATACTTTCTCCAGGGGGAGGTCTGACCACCATATCCCCTTCACCTTCCCTAAGGCTTTTCTTAGTATCATATTCCATTCAATAAGCAAAATAGTACAATCAATGTTTTAATCTGCTCTAAATGCTTTTCTAGAAGAGAACAATATAAAAATGAGGTATTACAGCATTTAGTCTTCATTACACATGCTACCCTAGTGCCATATACTTATTTTAAAACATCAGTAACATACACTTTTCACAATAATGTTCAAGGAAGGAACATACACTTGATCTCAAGTATGACTGTTCCTAAAAAGCTACAACAATGGGGCTAGATAACAAACCTAGACAAGCCATTACTCAGTCTGAGCCTTTGGCTCCCAGTGTTTTCAATGGATGTAGTCAAAGACGTCTTTTCCACATCCCATTGGTAGCACCCCCCCCCCCCCGCAACATCTGCAAGCATACTACAGATGAGATTTGAAAGGTAGAAATTCTGCACCATCCTGAAGTGCCAAATGCATTGCAATATTAAGACAAACCACTGCAAGCGAAATGTATTTGCACAGAAACCACAGCCCTTTTCACATGGTCACAGAGATATTTAGGTATTAATTGCTATTAATGCCACAGGAAATAAGGTATCTAATTACCTCTGGGGCTACAGGCTTATTCAACTTGAAAATGATAGAAATGGACAGCCAATCCTAACTCCCCTTCACATAAGAAGGGGAGTGCAAACCACCATTCTAACACTTCTCTGAGAGACCATGTGTTACTGAAGACATGTTGTGAAACCCCTGCAGGACCTGAGAAAAGGTTTGTCTCTAAATGTGAAAGCAAATCTGTAAGCTGATTTTCTTCAGTAAAGGCAAAGAAACAGCTCTATAACTGAGAGCAGCTTGTTATCTTCCCATGAGTTACCAACAGCCTTGGGCATGCATACTACATAGGGGCTATCTCCCTGGGGACTTCACACCAAAATCTTGCTTGAAGGCCAGCCCACCTCCCCGCACCTTCAGGCTGCCTGTGTCTGCAAGAGTGAGGGTGCGCACACCAGCCACTTTGGGAAGGAACCTCAGCCCTAAAGGTGAGAGGGACGTGTGGGTAGAAGAGAGAGATGGGGGGGCGGGGGGAAAGAAGAGAGGAATGAAAAGGGAAAGAGAGGGATGGAGAGGCAGACAAAGGGATGGAGAGAGAAAGAGAGGGACAGAGAGCCAGACAAAGGGACAGAGTGCTGGATAGTGGGACCAGGAGTAAAAGAGAAGGATGGAGACCCGGACAGAGAGACAGGGAGCAGAAGAGAGGAAAAGAGGGAGGAAAGGTGGAGAGAGGGATGGGGGGGGAGAGAGAGGGAGGGGAGAGGAAGGTGGACAGAGAGCTGGACGGGGGGATGGAAAAAGATGGACAATGGAGACCTGGACAGAGGGATAGGGAGCAGAAGAAAGGGATGGAAAGAGAAAAAGAGGGATGTAGGGCCAACAGATGGACAGAGGGCTAGACAGAGGGAGGGGTACCAGAAGAAAGGAAAAGAGGGATGTAGAGGTGGAGACAGAAAAAGAGGGAGGGAAGTCAAACAGATAGATGGGGAGCCAGAGAGGGGGACAGAGAGGCAGGAGAAGAAGAAAAGAGTAATGGAGAGCCAGACAGAGGAACAGGGAGTCAGACAGAGGGCTGGAAAGACAAAAAGAAGGATGGAGTGTCACAGATGAGGGATGCACTTCACTTGTAAGAGAGAAGGAGCAACATGTTTTATTGACATAAGACAGTGATTTAACAAAGTTCAATGGTAAATAAGACAGTGGTTTAACAACATTCGATGGCAAGGTACACTCGGTTATCTACTACATAGAGGACAGGGTCAGATGAAATTGTCAAGGAGACCCACCTGTTGAGTCATGAGGTTCAGAGTGGACCCCCTTGCTTTCCAAACTCCTTATCAGAGGAGTCTGAGTGTGGCTGGATCCAATCTCAGTCCCAGATTTAGTCAACGGTTTATGTGTAAAGGATTATGTGCACAATCAATCAGAGCTGCAATTTAGCAAAGTTTGCAAAGTTTCAGCATGCTGTTAGTCTCTTACCAAGGATCTGTTGTGGGTAAGTGATCTCTCAGCCTTGAGGAGTGACCTTGAGAGGCATCCCTACTCAAGGGGAGACCCTGGCATGCAGCCCGCTGCTGTGCAGGAGAGCTCAACGGGCTCTGGGCTGTCCCCTATTTATGGGGTAAGATGATTGACTCGTAATCATATTTGCATACCAGCTGTATTTTGGTTGGTGCATGCTCAATTAGCCCTTTGGCTATTGTGCTGTTATCTGTCTCCCCAGAGTCCAATTTGAGCCGGATGCCTCCATCATGACCAGATGCAGCCACCACAACTGCCACTGGTGGTTATCGCTTGAGCAGGGTTACAGGTGAAAAGTCAAGTTGGGTGGGGGGGAAAGCGCAATGTCACATGGAGAAGCAGACAGAGGGATGAGGAGAGAAAGAGAGGGACAGTGAGTGAAAGAGAAAGATGGGGAGTTGAATAGAGGGATGTGGAGACAGACAGAGGGCCAAATAGAGGGATGGAAGGGTTGAATGAAGGATGGGGAGAGAAAGAGAGGGACGGGGATCTGGACAGAAGAGCAACAGAATGGACAGTGAGATGGAAATTGAAAGAGAAGGATGGAGAGGCTGATAAAGGGATAGGAAGCCAGACAGAGAGGCTGGAAGCAGAAGAGAGGAAAAGAAGGATGTAGAGAAGGACAGAGGAATGGCGATCCAGACAGAGGGAGGGTGAAAGGAAGAGACAGACAGATGGAAAAAGAGAGATGGAGAGGTGGACAGAGGGATGGAGTGAGGAAAATAAGTATGGGAACTTGACTGACAGATCAAAAGAGAGGGAGCCAGAGAGATGGACGGAGGGCCGGACAGAGGAACAGGGAGCAGGAGAGAGTAAAAGAAGGATGGAGAGTTGGACAGAGAGAGGACAGAATGAATGCACAAGCAGCAGGATGGAGGAAGGTGAAGAGGCGTGAGGCAGGAAGAGGCGGAGGGATGGGGGAGGGACGGAGAGGAGAAGGGAGGGAGAGATGAAGAACAGCGCGACAGAGAGCCGGTGGCAGGGACAGGAGGGCAAGAGGGGGGGACCAGGACACAGTGGCGGGGGGGGGGCGCACAGCCCTGAAGGCCGGAACTCACCGCGGCTCTTGCCCTCGGCGCCGCAGGCCGCCGGGGACCCTCTCGGCCCCCGTCCGCTCCTCCGGTCGCCGCGGCAACGGAACGCCGCGGTGACGTCACTGCAGCCCCCCCCCCCCCGGCTGCAGGTAATTCCTAACACCCAATAGAAACACCCTCCAGTGTCCGGCAGCCGCTCACGCGCAGTAAGAGCGGTATCTGATTGGCTGAGCCAAACCGACCGAACCTTCCATTGGCCCGCGTGGAGCCGCTCAGCGATTGGTCCCGCGGGGAGAGGGTGGAACCCTCAGTCCCGCCCCTCTCTCCGGGCAGTGGAGCCAGGGGACGGCGGCCATCCTGCCTGTCAGCCGCCGCCGGTGCCGGCCTCGGGACAAGGTCTGCGGGCTTGAGGCCCCGGGGCAGGTTTGGGGGTGTTTGGGCGTCGGGGTGAGTTATGGGACAAGTCTGGGGGAGTTTGGGCATTGGTGTGAGCTATCAGGCAGGACTGGGCGGGGGGGGGCATCTTCAGGGAGGCCTGGAACAGGGTGTAGGGTGTTTCATGGCCCTGGGGCAGGCTGGTGGGCATTTGGGCAGGGTATCGAGGGGTTGTGGGCCATGGAGCAGGATTTGGAGGATGGTCTCTGGGGGGCCTGAAGGATTTGGGGTGTTATGGGGCCTTGGGGCAGGTTTGCAGATCTTTGGAGGCAGTCAGGCAGGGTTTGGGGGCTGGTGAGAGCTTCTGGGCAGGGCTTTTAGGGTCCTGGCACAGGGTTTAGGGATATTTGGGGTCTATGAGGTCACTCCCGTTGCATGCAATGAGGAGAACCTTGGTGCAGTGTGAGGCCACATCAGCTTCCAGGGATGCTGAAGCCAAGTGGGTTGCAGGGCCATCCAGCAGGGCCTTGCTGTTTACCCTAACTGAATCTAATGTCATCTGTACTATTTCAGAATAAAATGCATTCAAGAGCTGGCTTGTGTTTGTTTTACTGAGACAGGGCCAGAGGATGCTGTGAGGGTGGTCGGGGGATCCGCTGGGGGTGCTAGAAGGCTGCAGGGAGGTCCGTAGGGGGCACCCACGCCCCTGCCTAGTTCAAGGGGTCTGCACCTCCCTCCCAGGGGTATTAGGGCATCCATCCAGCTTCAACACAGCATGGGTTCAAGGGTGTGTGGCCATCTGTGCAGGCACTGCAAGGCCAGGACTGACCCATAGAGGGAGACAGGAGATGTTTGGGGCCACAGGGGGCCTGGGGCCAGGGGTAGAGGGGGTTGCTGGTGCTGTTGGGATGGGGTTTGGTGGTGCTTTTGAGGTCTGGGGGCTTGGGGGGGGAAGAGTTATGGGGACTGAGGGTTTTGGGGGCCTGTTTTGAAGGGTGCCCACAGGACCCTCAGTGGTGGTGGGTTTACAGGCAGGGGTCAGAGTGGGGGTCCCACCCCAGTGGGGTACTGGTGCCGTGGGTATTGTGTGTGGGTGTTCCAGTAGAGGACCCCAGAGGACAAAAAGAGACCTCAGGGACCGTGGGGGGGACAAAGAGCTTGCACCTTGTATTCTTTCAGACCATCTTCCCTTTCCCCTTTGTCCATTTTTGCTCCTGTTCAGACAACACAGAACTGCCCTCACCCCACTTCAACCCCACTCACCTGCCAAATGTGTGGGGCTCCCCCCATATCAGCATGCCCGAAGCCCGCTTGCATTTCATCTCTCCAGAAAACCGTGGTGAACCCGCATCCTGAGTACTGTACACAGTTCTGTTCTCTGCATCTCATGAAGGTCAAAGCGTTGAGTCAGAAAAGGCACAAAAAAAATCAGGTATAAGGTGAGACTAAATAGGCTGCTTATGATACTAAGACCTCTTGTTCCACTGACACTATAAACTTCAATCCCTATGTTTGAAAAACCCTAATATGATTAGGAATGCACTAGTTAGATTCCAGGGGAAAACATATCTGTAAAAATTTGGTTCTCTGTAAACACAACACAGCTCAGAAATAAAGATCAAAATTTTATTTGCATGTTGATAATAAAAATAATTCCATGACTTCTGTAAACCATTGCATAAATGCTATAGTGTAAAAAAGTTTTAACAAGTGTTAACAGTTTTAAACAGTTCACTACAAGTAAATGAGTATGCATTATAAATAATACGTTCTGTATTAAGAACAGTTCCATTCACAAAATCATCTCTGTCTGTACACTCAAAACATTAATGGCTTCCATAAATTAATATGAGTAAAAATTCAATATTTATTTAAGGTCTGATGCTGACCACAGTTACACAAATATATTTTGACAGTAATAATATTACTACTTATATTTAATACTAGGATACTCTGAATGGCAATACATAACAGAACAAATGTGTCTTTAATAATCCGCTATTCAAAGAAGACTAATAATAAGCCTATAACATGCAGCTTGGGATCTATCTGAAATTAGCATACTTTCGGTTACAGCTCTTAACTGTAAAAACCCTGAGAAATCACAATTTTAATCTATTATTCCCCAGGCTAAAATAATTATGACAGCATAATGGCATTCACATTAAAAATTACATTCTTACATAAATTAACATGAAACTTTGTCAAATACCAGAATGAACCTTGAAAATCTACTTATTTTGGTTTTATATATTTTGTAAATCCAACAGATTACCACACTGCATTCTCGCTAAAATATATTTTTAGTTTATCTAGTTTCTAGATAGTGTATATAACACAAGGACAAATACTTATAAAGGTCACGTTTCCCTTCTGTCTTCTTCCAAATAGTCATCTCTAGTCAGCTGCATGTATTTTATTATCTCCATTTTAAAATTAAAGATACATATTAATATATTTGCTGTTGACTTGTTTTAATAAGATACAGGAATCTTTGCTAATAATTCCTCCTAAAAAGGATTTTGTGAAGAACAACTTTAGTATTTTCATGTGAATACTACATATGGTTCACATGATTACCAAAGGTTCCATCTATAATTGTAACAAGCTACCTAGTCTGAGAATTTCACTCACAGGTACATTTCTGTGGTCTGTGTTTTTTCCTTCTTGACCAACTAGTTTGATTTAAATGTGTCCATAATTCAGCGCAAGAGAAGCTTACAAGGAACACCTGCAAAATTTTCAGTAATGATATACAATAGGACACACTTACATCCTTATTTTCAAGATTCATCATTGTAAAATAGAAAACATATAACTGTTTAAAAAGCAACTGACTAAACATACTTATTAGTTGATTTCCTCTAAAAATGCAGCACATATAAACTATGAATGTCAATCTGATTATTCACTCTGCAAGTGCTGTTAAAAATTGTCTTTTTTTGGTGTCACAAGATAAGGAAAATCTCCTTTTACTACAAAAAAGACAAAAGAAATAGCCCTAGGATCATAGGCAAATGCACTAAAATACAAATGAAGAACTATAAACTTTGACAAGACAGCACAAAACCATATTTCCATATCTCTTAGGTAACAAATGTCACAATGCTGCATATGGCCACAATGTGGACTAAGCTGGCTTCCTCTAAAATACCAAAGCAAAAGTTTTCACTAAGATGTTTCTAAAAATTCTTGTTAGCACAATGGTTGCAGAATGCTGTTCCACACTGTAGACAAACATAGTAGACTTGTTTCCAAAACCAACTGCTTGTTTGAAAATACGTAAAATAATTTCAAACTATAATTACACATTATTCTTTGATTTGGTTACTGTTTAAAAATCTTACATAGTTATTTTTGCTTTAGTCCAAAATGCTGTTAAGGTTCAAAAATCAGACTTTTTCATACACTGCACAAGTGCAAAAAGACATTAATACCTACAGCTAAACTTGGTGATCCAAGCTCCTCTTTTAAATAGTTCAAAGCTGGCTGCACCTTTAAAACAGAGAATATCTTATTTTAGGACAGAAAACTGTGGTTGAAAATGCAAGTACAGCCTAATTTTATACTTAATACAAAACTTTGAGAGAAGCTGTGTCAAAGTCAGTGAAATCACATTACTAAACCCAACTTTGAACTTTATTTAATATGTACTACTATGATTTTCAGACAACATTTTGAAACAGAAACAAGCAGAAATACATTTAAGATTTTATCCTACTTCCCCTTTCTCAAAACGTCTTTAATGTTTTTGCAGACTGACATGTTTTAGGAAAGCAGCAATGAGTTTGTACATTTAGGTATTACATTAAACGTGTAGCTTTTTTTTTGCTAACTCAAGCCTTTGTATAAAGTGCACAAAAACCCAATGGTAATACAGTGATTTAATTACTTTTGTCTTGGGCCCTTTAACACTGACACAATTCTAAAAGCTCTACTTCAACAATAATAATTTTTAGTATACACCTTGGTTTTTTTTCCAGCACAACTGAGCTTTAAATAGATTAACTCTTTGCTGCCTGTGTGAACTCACTTCTTGTACTGAATACATAATACAGAGATACAAATTATGTAACACAGTAGTAGGTCATTTCAATGTAAGCTGTACTAGTATCGCACCTGTATGTAACAGGAAAAGGAACAACATAGGCAATTAATTCCTTTTAAGAAAAGTAGCAGTATACAATGTTCACATACAGGAATTAACTTCTCCTGAATTGCATATTCCCAACTACCAGGATGAAATAAGGATATTATCGTCTTTTAAAAGAATCACTGTGTCAAAGTGCCACTGCCTGATTATATGTTTAATTAATTTTGTAGTACCATTCAAATGTGTGTTACTTTGTTATTGAAAAAAGTGTATTTTTAAACGTTAATAAAAGTAAGAGATAGGCTCTAATTATCATCAAATTGTTCAATACAAAATTAAGCGCTAGAAACTATTTGCAAAATCTCTTTTTTTATGTCTTCTGCCATTTTATAGGGTATTTGGCATAGGCACTTGGTAAAAGTCATCATATATAACACATCTGCTCCTGATGCATACCACACAGGTTAGGGGATGTACAAAAAGTTTAAGACTGCAAACATCCAAATTGAGGGAAATACGCAGGTGCACAGTTGTTTGCTAAAACCGATCCGTTTGAAAACATATGTGCCTCACTGTTTGTTCTCTGGTACATTTATAAATACTATAGTATGCAGTTAACTTGTAAACTGTAAAAATTCTTGGTAAGTTCTCTTTTCTATTTAATAGTATTATGATTTAACAGTAAAACTTTGTGAAATATTTTAAATTCACAGTACACATATAAAGCTTCATATTATTGCATATTGAAAAAATAAACATAAAAACTAGAAAGCAGCTTGATGCAATTTATGACATATCCTCTAACAAAAAAACAACAATTAAAAAGTGCTTTTACATGAATCAGAGTTCTTCAAATAACCAAGTAAATATAGTGTTAGACTGATTTCAATATACTGACTCTGGCATACCACACAGAACAGAAATGGCAAAAGGGCCATTTCTACTGTTGGGTGTGTTGTTACTGTATCTACATATCTATTTTTTGTTAATGGAAATAACAGGTGTAAACACTTAATTCAGGCATTATGGTAAGATTTATACAAAGTGACTACAGTTCAAAGGAACCCGGGTAGCTTGTGCACTAGGAATGTAAGTGGAAGTCGAAAAGGCTGGGACATGGTTGGGGGCAATGAAAGAACCTCAAGATTATAGAACCTCATTAAAACTGTGAAGTTGACATGTAAAGGCAAGCGAACCTTATTCCCTATCTTAAAACAACTAAGTTAATCATATCAGAATGGAAATCAGTCTAGCACTATTAAATGGATTAATTACTATTGATATAGTTCTTATATAAAATACTAGAACATAAAATATATTTAATTCATGAACATGATATAAGTGCTATGCCTCTATGTTACCACGGATTTTTTTTTTTCTTGCAACAAGGACATTCTTCTTGTTTAGCTGCACAGTTGTCACAAAGTACATAATGCTGACATGGAGGCAGGATGACGCTACGATCACCTTCTTGACATACGATGCACTTCTTTGATCGAAGCTGAAAAACCACCTGTAAAAAGATTACTGCACTCAGTAAAAAAAGATTCCAAAGTATACAGTCACGGAGTAGCAGCTTTATGCTTAGCAGTCCTGGATAAACTTCTAATTTAACAACACACAAAGGATGATGTTTTTGTTTGATGAATAGCCAAATCGAGAGTTGTAAGAGCAGAGTATGCATGAGCAATATTTAAAGTAGCAGCTGGAGGAGTACCAGTGCATTTAGAAAGGAAAGTGTCTAGGGCAGACTCTCCAGACTAAAATTTGCCTGTATAATTGGCACTAATGATGCAAACCAAATTTAAAGGAGAGGAATAAGCCTTCGTCATTGTTGTACAGTCTCTTATTTTGGCATTTCAAACCGCTCTTACATTTTTTTTTTCTTGCTGTGGGAGACATTTGCATCAAGACCAAATGGAAGCTTCCCAAATGTGCAGTACCTTGAATAAAGGTACTGATACAAACTTGGGGAAGGATGCTACAACTGCAAATAAATGTCTCCATGTGATGAGCCATATCAGCCCTATCAAGAAACAGGAAGAACTGAAAGGCATCCAAAAGCCATGTTAACTTTTGAAAAGAGAGGCATGGCCGGATTAAAAGAAGAACCTGGAACACTGTGCATGGCAGTGCCTAAGACAGTGGCTTTCTGCTGGTATACAAGTATGGTATAGGAAACCTGAAAAAACGAGAAGCTGGAAAGGCTAGTCATGGTTCTGTTCACGCTTGCCTAGCTGAGCTGACTTTTATTTCAGTATCTACTGACTTTGTTGATGAGAGATGCCAGGACTCTTCTACGCCTCTTTAAAATACCTCAGGAGAAAAACAACAGTGTTCCCTAACCCAATACAAAGTCCTATAATCATACTTGGGAACAGGAGCCTGGTAATTAGCAACTACTTTCTTGCCAAAGACTTAAATGTGTTTTAGAGTCTTCTAAAGAAAGCCTGGCCTTTTTGCTGATACAGATGGCACTGGACAAGAGGTCTGCTGAGACAAAGACGACACTGCTGAACTCAAATAGGTTCTGGAGTATGGGAGACTGTTCCAGTAGCAAAGGGAAGTAATTTTTGTCTGAACTGTCTTGTCACAGTCAAAACAAAAGTGCAAGAATTGGCATCACATCTGGTGTCACTGTCTTTTGAGATTGCAGGGAAGAAAGCAGTGCAGAATCAGGTTGTGCTCAAAAAGGTTTGAAGCAGGAACCAGCCTTTTGGTGCCTGGATCAGTGAACGGTCATTATTATCTTCTTTGTCATGCTCACAGGACGAATGGCATCTGAGCTTCCTAGCTTTGAGAGCCCTGAGAAATGCCCTCAAGCAGACAGCCACAGAGCATCTTAACCTTTGGCAGGAACTGCATCTGAATTTCAGAGAAGGTGTCAACTGATTTGACTGTTGCCCCACCTTGAGGTTGGCAGGGGGTGCCTCGTGCAGCACTAGGAATTCCCTGCCGACAGCATGAGGCTGATGGTAATAGGGCAAAAATTGGCAACAAAGAATATTTTATTAAGTAAGACTGAGAATCTGGGAGCCCTGATTTTCACAGCAGGCAGTAATCGGTGTTAGCTGAGAGGCTTGTGACTAAGACACTGACTTTACGATTGCGTGGTTGAGACGCTGGCTCCAGACTTTCAGCCGTCAAAGCCCCATGTCTCTGTTTCGTTGACTTTTCAGCTTGCTCTACCAGATTAAGCCAGTTAGTTTCAACAAGTCAGAATACTGGATGTCAGCATTCCAAAAGCTTTTGGACCTTACAGGTGGCCTTTCTGGTCTAGAACATCTCAAAAATGGCCATAAGGCCTACACAAGAATCAAATCTGTCCACCAAGTATTTCAGCAGTTGGAGAGTCACTTAGGCTGTTCCAAAAGAAAATCAATAGCCTCAATGTCAGTCAAGATCAATCCTGACAAAGAAGAGAGAGGTTAATCTAGACTCAGTCTCCGATAACTGAGTGTGAGAATGTGTCAACTGTTCTCTCAAGGAGAAATTACTGTAGATAGATATGTTTTGTCTCTCTGCTTGGGGTGGGGGGTGTTAAATCCATGAAGATCCTGCATCCAGCAATACTGTTGGTCTTCTTGAAGCAGTAGAGGCACTCAGATGAAAAATCAGATACTGGAATATGCATCTCACAACACGCTCATGTCATAGCTGGCTCTTAGGCCATGTTCAGGAGGTTTAAAGAGAATATGGAAGAAAAGCCTGAATCCAAGTGCACCAGGCCAAACTCCCAGCAATGCTGGAGCCCTCGAGATCACAGTTAAAGCAGTTAGTAAAAATGTTTTGCTTCTCTGATAGGAATTTAAAAGAATCAAAAAGAGGAGAAACAGACACATATGGGAAAAGTGAAAGCAAATGCAAGAGAAAAATTGAGATCTGTTTCAGAAAGTAATGCAGCCATAATGAATACTCTCCCTCAGGCTGGTTGAGAAAAAACAGTAGTCTGCAAGTTTGTTGCAGCCTCTGGACCCACATATCAGCAAACTGGGCTGCAGTACTCTTGTGGCTAACACAAAAGCTGGTAGGAAGGGTTTTCTATTTGTTGTGCACAGTTATCCAAAATCTGAAGGTCCTTGTGGACTCTCATTGGTACAGAATTAGTCATTTTCAACTAACATGTAATTTAACATGCTTTGGCTCATCTATAGCAGTATGCTACTAAGATGATTAAGGGCTTGGAACATCTGACATACGAGGAGAGGCTGAGCTGGGATTGTTTAGCCTTGAGAAGAGAAGGCTCAGGGGGGATCTTATCAATGTGTATAGTGGAAGTGAGTAAAGAAGATGGAGCCAGACTCTTCTGGGTGGTATCCAGTGAAAGGGCAAGAGGCAATGGGCACAAACTGAAATACAAGGAATTCCATTTAAACAGAAGAAAAAACACTTTTTTTACTGGGAGAGTGGTCAAACACTGGAACAGGATGCCCAGAGAAGTTGCGGAGTCTCCGTCCCCGGAGATATTTAAAACCCGACTGGACACAGCCCTGAGCAGCCTGCTCTAGCTGCTCCTATATTTGAGCAGGAGGTTGGACTAAATGATCTCCACAGGTCCCTTTTAACCTTAATGATTCTATGCTCCAAGTCTGCACTGGGCTCTCTGACTACACAAATTCCTAGTAGGGAACCTCAACACCTACTTTCTAAACAAGCAAAAACATGCAGCTGTTTTTATCTATTTAGGTAGTGGCCAATACACTGGGGTTAAGAGCTGGTTTTAGATCTCTTTTTAAATCACCCTAAGAATTCTTGTGAATTATTGATCATTTCTTCTGATAGCTGATCAAAGAATTAGAAGAATCCATTGTGCTGAGAAATCTGAACTACTCCAGAAAAGAAAGACTTTCACTGAGAGCAGTGTCACTGTTTGAAATGAAACCTGGCATAAATATCCTACTGAAAGTTACTGAGCTGCCAGTTTCAATTAATCAAAAATAGTTGCACAGATGAAGAAACTCACCTCATCTATTGTTCCTAAATCTAAGCGCAGTCGACTTTGTAAGGAACGAAGCTTTGGTAAGGATACCTTTTCTATATCTCCATAGTTTTTCATATAAGATAATGTAGTAGATAGACAAGCAGCAAATTGCTCCTTCAGCTTTTTTAATTTACTTTCCACTTCCTCTTTCTTCTGAAGAGCAAGTTGTTTGTCAGCATCTGCCACATTAGCACGTTCTTTTGCTTCTTGAGCCTCTTTTTGCCATGCATCACATGCCTAGGAGAAACAGATTTGCAGAACATAATAAAGATATTTTAAAAATTAAAAACAGAATAACAAATTCAAAAGCCTTCAAAGAGGCATGTAATGTCTAATTTTAGACATCATGATGCACTTACTATCACTTTAATACTTTTCCATACTTATCCTGCTCTCTATAAACTCTTCTTGTTTTGTCTTAAACTAAATTTTATGTGTCATTGTTGATTGTCTGTACATAGCCAGGAGCCTTTTTGGAGTCGTATAAATAAAACACATTTTAAATGTTCAATTCATAATTTCATGTCAAGAGACATCAAAACCTGTCAAAATTTGGTAGAACTATTTATCTATTCCTCAGCACACAGAGAACAATATGAGGGGAAAGAAAGGACTACAGAAAGCGTGCACTACACTGGCAGGTATCAACAACCTCAGTTTTACTGCTGAGATAGCTGGATAGCATCCAAGCACAGTACACAACCCTAGTTGCTGGCAAGCCACTCCTTTTTTGTGTGCTTACCATCCGAAACAGGTATAGAAAGGGAGATAATGTCCCTAGTTACTTAAACATTGAGATAGGTTGCTGTTCAGCACTATCCTGAAGCTAATTGTCCTTGTCTAGAGAGGGAGATCAGCTTGCAGAAAATGAATTTCTCTTTACTGCTCAATTTCCTTTATGCCGCTAGCTGGTTTTGGAGATGGAAAAAAACAGCATACATGATTGATTAATTTGACAGACTGTAACAAAACTCTAGGTCCAAGGATAATGAAATATATACAATGGAAGAACAGTAGGAGATATATGTTAAAATTATATATAGAAAATTTAATATTACCGTAAACTAGTGTACCTGTTTTACTTGTTGCCAAGAATCTTCCCATTGTTTTATTTTTCTTTTGGCATTATCAAGTTCCTGTCTAGCTTGAGTTAGTTCATTTCCACTGGTGCTTGAACTTATTGAGGGGGTAGTGCCACTGCTCAGTACCGGGGATGGACTAGGAGAGAAACTCCCTGTTACAAAGTCCCAAATGCTCCCTGTAACACCATTTAAACCTGTCAAACAAAGGCAGAAAAAAAAATAAACATTCTGCACACCCTGCTGCTAAATGTTTCACATGCAGAATTAACTAAATGCGTGACATATGCAAACTGTATAATTTTAGCTGCAAGACGCGTAATGTTATTTCACTGTCGTCAGAAATGTGACAATCCAGAAAACGTTTACAATATTCAAAACAATTCAGCAAACTTATCACATGCTTTTTCTTGCTGTTTTTAATGAAACAAAGTACAGTCCACCAAAAGAAAAGGAAGAGTGAGAATTTGTCTATCCAAAATTTTTTTCTCCCCGCATCTCTTACATCATTTCAGTACTTCCTCTTTTTTATACTCTCCTTCAGACGCTATAGATAAAATGCATTCCTGCTGCCCATATGCAAACTATTACATTTTTCCCCTTTCAAACACCTCTGTAAATATCTCCTCTTACAAGAATTCCCCCCCCATCATTTCCTTGCTTTTCTTTCATTGAACTTTGTCCCACATACCACATTTAACTTTCAGACCTGTTTTCAGTACTGTTAACATTTATAATAACTAAGCTTCGTCTTCCAGATTAAGTCATAGGAAGCATGCAAAGTCTTGAACTGAACGTTTCTGACTTGCAATTGTTTCCTCTCTTACACTACACAAAGTGCAGCCTTCAACTAACTTACCTAAAGAGTTATGCGAAGAGGCTGAGGTGCCTAACATACTATGTTCTGACTTCAAAGGCTGAGGCTGCTGTTGGTGAGGAGTCATAGCGGATGAAACAAAAGACTGAGACAGCGATTGTGAAAGAGAACTGAGTGGAGAGGTTGAAAGGGACGATGATGAATGTAGAGATGAGGAACGAGCAAGAGAACCTGGAATATTGACAGGAGCTGAACCTCCCAATAATCTTTGACCTATGTATACATAAAGACAAAAAAAACCCCAAAAAACAAAAAATGAGTTCCAAAGTAGTACACGGTTCTATAATTCCTAGTTACACAGTGTAAGATTATTCAAATGTTCTTTCTTTTCCAAAAAAGCTGGGTAACTCTCATTTTGTTTATTGATTTTTTAAATTTCAATCAGATATAAGTATTCTTCTGAATAATGCATCCATTTTAAATTAAATTATATATTCAAATAACTTTAATACTTATCTGCTGTTGCAAAAAAAAAAAAAAAAAAAAATTAAAACGAACACATGGAAATAGTTTTCTAAGTGCCTGAAAACTGAATCTGTAGCTTTACACAGCAGTGGCCTCAGCTACAGAGAAAGAAAAAACACTTTTCAGATCAGGTTATTCGACTTACTCATTTTTACAGCCAACTAATGCAAGTGGAGAAACTGGAAGTTAGATAAGTAAGAAAACTTATTTTCTATTTTAAAATATAAATTAGACTTGCAGATTAACTACCTCTAAAATGTTACATAGCATAAAAAGTTAGAACAGCATAGCATAAAAATAAATAATAATTTAGTCAAACAAATGCATCATTCATTAGTTTCCAAAATAATGATGATGATAAAAAATACGTATTAAAAAAAAAAAGGATGTTAAATTATACAATTACTTAAATAAACATGCACAGATACACTGCATTTTCCTGGTCAGGAAACAGTTCAAGATTAACTGTAAAGATTTTATTCATCAATATATTTGAATAGCATCTACAAATGACATCAACTTCTCTTTAAGAAAATAAATAAGGCATTCAAATGATTATACTTAAAGTAAGAGTCATAGTTTTAGATTTATGTTTTTGCTTAAAACTGGTGAATTCATGTCATCAGAGAAAACACTGCTCTTTTGGAAATATTTCCAAAAAAAGAGTAAATCAGGGATGCTCATTACAAGTTACATTGCTACAATGTCTTCCAAAAATAGATCTTAAAATACTCAGCAAATGTTATCAAAGTCAGCCTCATGACCAACTATATGAGGACAATACACAACAGACATATAACCACAGATGTACTGAATATACCAGACAATAAACCTACGCCATTATTTGCCAGAGGAGCAAGGAAGCAACGAAGCACAGGGAGTTTACTTAAAAAATCTGACCAAGTAAAAATTCTTTTTAAAACTAAGAACCAAAGTAAAGGCCCAAAACAAACGCAGTATGGAATAGTAGCAGAAGAACTGTCTCTTTTCTGATACCTAAAGTATTCTTTAAACCCAGATCAATTTTGGCAAATATAATGTCTGCATGAGCTTTATCCTCCCCATACAAATGACATTGTTTACAGTATTTGCTTCGTATTCCATACTTTATAGTAGTTCCAATGAAGTATAGTGATTCCTGCAGCATAAAACATAGCAGTAAATCAAATACCAGTCGAACAAATTGTAGCATCAGGATAATTGTTGAACTGGACTGCAATAGCAGAGAAATACATTTGGAATTGCACAAACTATCAGACTCTTTCTCTGTTTGTATGAGGGGGAACAACATGAACAACAATGGAAAACATTAATAGATAGCACATGAACTGTTCTGGTGACCTGTTAGCATCATCACTAGACTGAAAATAGTAAGAGGTCACTCAACCAAAATAAATCTAAAGTCCTAAAACCTTTGAAGAAAGATATTCCTACTAATATTATTAACCTACATAAAACTAGATTACTGTCTACTGAGACAATAAAATTTTGGATCTTTGCATGGGTCCCCTGATATCCTGAACTGTACATCTACCACGAACACAGCCTCTGGTAGCAAAGAACCACCTTGGGAAAAAACAAAGTTACTGAGGCGAGGGCAGAGCACCAGAGCTTTTAGCACTATTGACAAGATCTCAGAGACTGACATTTGGTGTAAGAGACTTCTTAATCAGTGTGTTCCAGCATTGGCTTCTTCCAGCTCTTGATATCAATAATGAAGCCACTGCTATGATCTGTCTAGATGTACTTGATGCCAAAGCATCAACACCACCAAATAAGAATTGTAAACTGCCTCCCCGAATTCTCTGCTCGGACCTGAAGACATAAGCATTTCACCAGTCACTTTATGTAAGGCATCTTCTGCCCATCTTGAAATGGGTGTGGGCTGCTGAAGTGAAAGAGTCCATACTAAACCATGGGACTTTCCTGAATTCAGTGTGCTCTGAAGCCTGGCATGTATCCACAGATTTTTAGGATGATTAAATTAGTGATCTCATTCAGAACCAATCTCTCACCCTCCACTGGTAAGGAAGTCACTCGGGTCAATATAGCTTCCGCACCTTAGGACAAAGTTTTGAATCTGGAAGGCTTGGGTTCTGTCATATCCACTGAGGTCGCAGTGACAGCTCATATATTCCAACGTTATCAAATATATCTGTACTTTTTAAAAGCCAGTGGACTAAAGATATCAAGTAAGTTTCTAAGAGAAGAAAAATAGTATAATGTATAGAGACACTTTAACTACAAGCTCTTCTTCTTGGAGTTACGGTCAGTAACAACAAACTAGAGGTAATAACGAACTAGGGAGTGGCTATAGCTGTTTTAACCTTTCCGTCCACAGCTACAGAGCAAGAAGGGCATGGGAGGCACAAATATGCCAACCAAGAATCCAGTTATGTTCACACAGTTGGAAGCAGCACACGTGGACAACAACCTTAAGGAATTACTGTAGACCTCTTTCAAAGAAATGTTAACAAAACAGACATCAGAAAATACTAGGTACATACATCTAAAAATCCAGTAAAAATTAACAGAATTAGCTGGTAAGACTAATTTTTACAGAAGTGCCATTTTGATTCTTTTGTATTCTATCATACACTTCACCTGTATCTGCAAACTGATTATTTACTTTTTAAAAAATTCAAAGGCCATCTACATACTTGTTTTGTTTGGATTTCTGTAACTACTACAATTATTGCTACCTTATAGTAAAGGGCAGTATTTTATGCCTCAACTTTATAATTTAGTTTTGCTTCTTGAGCCTCTTTTTGCCATGCATCACATGCCTGGGAGAAAAAGATGTTCAGAACATAATAAAGATATTTTAAAAATTAAAAACAGAAGAACAAATTCAAAAGCCTTCAAAGGCTTTTAAGGCTTATAATTTAGTTTTCCCACTATGAAAATTTAAGAAGGATATCACAAGGCAAATGTTTATGATAAAGCAGCCTGGACCAAGTCAGCAATCCCCAATTAAGTTAATGTAGGCTTGACTTCTCTACAGTTCCCCGGAGATATTACAGAAACATGTGGCTATATGATTCTCAAAGGAATATGCTAACTTGAATTGTTAACAAAACTGTAGTTGGTCAGTTTTTACTTCCTATTCTCCTATTCTTTTTCTCCTGTTTATTTTTCCTTTTCTGCTTTTATTCAGAAAAGGTGGCATTTTTAATTTTTTTTTCTTCCCTGATGTTTCTCCCCTTCATCCTTCCTGTCTGGCTGTTTTTTCCCTGCACTGCTCTTCCTTTGCTACATCCCCCTCTCCCTTCCCAGAACAGGCCAACTGGCTGAAGGATTTGCTCACAGATCTAAGTAGGAAAACACAGGCAAACACGAATAAGGGGTATGAAGTAAGCCCAATAGACTTGCAACTACATTGGTCATTCTGCGTTAGATACATAAAAAAGTTTAAGTCCCTAACTTGTAAGTAGTAAAGTTCTAAAGGTGACTTGCTCCTACTCCTCAAGAATTGTCCCCCTAACCACAGAAGTATTTGATGGTCCCACAGCGCATACTGTCTACTGCCAGACATAGGCAGCACTCAACACTCAGGTAGTTCAAGTTCAAGCATAATACCTTCCTGTAAAGATATGTAAACAAACATATGTAAATATGTAAAGATATGTAAATAAGTCCTTCCATCAACTATTATGCCTGTGGGTCCAAATCATTAAGCATTTTCAAAAAAATGTTTACTAGACTGACCCCTTTCAAAACACAGCCAGGATGATAGCAGTGCAACTTCTTCAAACTGCAAAGCTAAACAGCTGTAGCACAATTGAGAACTTTTCTTCAAAGTCTTTGCTGTGTATAACTATTCTGCTGAGTAAAAGTTTAGAAAGGTAAGAAAGAAAAATATTTAAAATTAGTATATATTTTATCTTTACAAACTGGACCTCTTACTTGCTAATCCAAGGTCACTGCCTTCTTGATCTTCTAATTCTCTATCTATGGATGCGACGTTCACGTCATTAAAATGTAAATCTAAAGCAGAACCTGTTAAACAAAACATCGTATCAATGAATTATCCTTTAATTATACATAAAACTATCAGGATGGCTGAGGTGAGGAAACTTTATTTGACTATTGTTATCAGTACTTCCATCAGAGAAATCTTCAGCATCGAGGTTATGATTTGAAGTGTAGTACAGACACACAGCAAAGGACAGTCTCTGAAGTTTTTAAAGGGAAAAATTTCATATATAAACTATTACAGCTCTTTAAGCTGATCAGCTAAACAAAGGATAATGTAGAGGTGGCTATTTATTTGGATTTCTAATAAAACTGTCACCTGTTCTGCTTACGTGCAGAGTAAAACAAAAAGGAAGAGGAGAAATAAAACATAGATTGGTATGTAAAAATATTTATTATTGAAAAAAAACAGGTATTATACCTGAGAAAAGGCACTGTAAATGCCCTTTAGGGCAGCTACCCTTTGGGGGAACTGTAAATGAATAAACATATCAGGGCATACAGATATAAGGAAGCTGGGAGTCAATCACGTGGGAATATTCAAATGGACATGTGTGTCATGTTTATGCAACTAAAACAAAACTCAAAACCAATGTGTAATTTAGACTAAAAAGTTAGACTGGCTTAAAATTTAAGGGTTATGTCAGTCTAAAGTTCCTCTCGGTGATATCATGAAAAAGTTCTCCTTAATGTACTTCTTCAGTCCACTGCTTATTCTGTACTATAGCCTTGAATAAAATGTGAGAAGATGGACAGATACTTTTTTTTTTCTTTCCCCTTAACTTCTTTTCTTCACAGAAAGGAGAGTAATTAAATAAGTCTATCCCTTTGCACCTATATTTTAACTTATGTTGGACAACTTCTCTGTCAGGAAGACTGGAGAGAAGTTAGTTTAAATACTGATTTTACAGATAGGAAAACTGCATCCCAGTCAGTGTGGTCAGTGATAGTGATCAACTTTGTAAAGAATTTTTAGATTTTATGTTGAAAATCACTATTAAAAACTGGACACAGAGGGCCGATAAAGGACAAACAGAAGTAAAAAGATACACCGGCTCGTGTAAAAGTTTTCACAGAATCACAGAATCACTGAGGTTGGAAGGGACCTCTGGAGATCATCTAGTCCAACCCCCCTGCTCCACCAGGGTCACCTAGAGCACATTGCACAGGATTGCATCCAGGCGGCTTTTGAATATCTCCAGAGAAGGAGACTCCACCACCTCTCGGGGCAACCTGTTCCAGTGCTCTGTCACCCTCACAGTTTTCAAAAGATACAAAAGGGATCTCTTGAGCCCTTTAGAATCAGACACATGCCTCTTTCTTAGCTTGGTCCTAAATATTAGGCACTGTAAACTGCATAAAATCTTTGGCAGAATACTAGACAGTTTTAAAAGTGATAAAAGTCAGAAACGGAAAAAAAATATTTGGATCATTAATACAGGATCAGTGAAGGGTTATTCTGTATAGGCATTTTCTAAGGTTGATCAGGCTATCTAATGGAATCCAGAGTTAGGTTCTCTAGATAATACATAAAGAGAGTTACTGACCAAGAAGCAGGATCCACAGAACAGTGCTCAGCAGGAAGCTGCCTAAGCTGTCCAGAACAAAATACTGACCAAAGCGTTAAAGTTCACAGAGTACACGATCACAGAATCACAGAACAGTTGAGGTTGGAAGGGACCTCTGGAGATCATCTGATCCAACGCCCTGCTCAAGCAGGGTCACCTACAGCACGTTGCCCAGGACTGTGTCCAGATGGCTTTTAAATATCTCCAAGGAAGGAGACTCCACAAGCTCTCTAGGCAACCTGTTTCAGTGCTCAGTCACCTTCACAGTAAAGAAATTTTTCCTCATGTTCAGACAGAACTTCCTGTGTTTCAGGTTGTGCCCGTTGCCTCTCGTCCTATCACTGGGCACCACTGGATCCATCCTCTTTACACCTTCCTTTCAGATATTTAAATGCATTTGTAAGGTCTCCCTGAGCCTTCTCTTCTCCAGGCTCAATTGTCCCAGCTCTCTCAGCCTTTCCTCATATGACAGATGCTCTAGCCCCTTAATCATCTTAGTGGCCCTTTGCTGGACTCCTTCCGGTAGCTCCGTATCTCTCTTGTACTCGAGAGCCCAGAACTGGACACAATACTCCAGATGTGACCTCATCAGGGCTGAGTAGAGGGAAAGGATCACCTCTCTTGACCTGCTGGCAATGCTCTTCCTAATGCAGCCCAGGATACCATTGGCCTTCTTGGCCACAAGGGCATATTTCTGGCTCATCGTCAACTTGTCCACCAGGACTCCCAGGTCCTTCTCTGCACAGCCCCTTTCCAGCAGGTGGGCCCCCAGCCTGTACTGGTGCATGGACTCTGCACTTCACTTTACTGAGCTTCATGAGGTTCCTCTCTGCCCACCTCTCCAGCCTGTCAGGGTCCCTCTAAATGGCAGTGCAGCCCTCTGGTGTGTCAGCCACTTCCTCCCAGTTCTGTATCATCAGCAAACTTGCAGAGGGTGCACTCTGTCCCTTCATCCAGGTCACTAATGAATAAGTTGAACAGGACTGGACCCAGTATCAACCCCTGGGGTACACTGCCAGCTACAGGCCTCCAACTAGACTTTGCACCACTGATCACAACCCTCTGAGCTCTGCCATTCAGCCAGTTCTCAATCCACCTCACAACTGCTCATCTAGCCCGCACTTCATCAGCTTGCCTATGAGGATGTTATGGGAGACAGTACCAAAAGCCTTACTGAAGTCAAGGAAGACAACATCCACTGTTCTCCCCTCATCTACCCAGCCAGTCATGCCATCATAGCAGGCTATCGGGTTGGTTAAGCATGATTTCCCCTTTGTGAATCCATGCTGACTCTACACCTGATCACCCTCTTGTCCTTCATATGCTTGGAAACGGTATCCAGGATCAACTGCTCCATCACCTTTCCAGAGGCCAAAGTGAAACTGCATAGTTAATACGGCAAAAGTATTGGGTGGGGAGACCACCTGCTGCACAGGAGAGGATGCCCAGAGAAGAATGCTAGTCTGCCCTGCCCATCACTTCCCAGCTGGCCACTGGGAGAGTTTTCTCTTTCCCTTTTCTCTCTCTCTCTCCTTATGTTTTTATTTATCTCTGAAAGTAACTATCACCATTGTGTGTCATCAGCTATGGATCCCACTAATAAATCTTCATGCATGTGAACCTGTCTCAACATCCTTTGTGCAATAACACCATACACCTATGAGAGTAAACCTCTCATCATTATACTGCAGGATATTCCGGGGTAGGTCTGTCTCACCTTCACCTGGTGAAGCTGTTCCACTTTGTTTCAACAAACTCAACATTCTCTCAGTCGTAAAAAGAGAGACTGTAAAATCTAGTTATTAGCACCATCATTATCTTTAGGAGAACTGGTTTTTTTCAAGCTCTTGCAATGTCCCACATCGTACATCCCTCCTTCACCTTTTCCATCTCACTCTCCCCTTTCTATCTCATGAAGTATTAGGATTCCAGACGTTACTAATATTTTAAGTTATTTGCAGTGTCTGGCTCAGTCTGTTGTTACACATGTACTACAAGCTGGAACAAAACATAATGAGGTTAACATGAATTATACTGCTCAGATAATAGATCAAATCCAAGCCTGCACCTTTGCTAGACCACTAACTCATGTGAGGCCTTAACTCATTCTGCCATGCCGGTCCTCCCCAACTACACAAAGGGCTGATATGTATCTTTACTTATTTTCTAGATACTGGAAGTTTAAATTCTGATACCTTCTGGCTCTTTCAGATTCCAAGTCCAATTTCCACACAGTGGAAAGTCAAAGGAGGAAGTGCAGGGAGAGAACATGGCATATCTAGATCACAACATATACGGAAGACAAAAGGAGAGACTCCGATTTCCCTCAAATGGCAAGTCTCTCAGACAGGCAAAATCCTCACGCTTGAGTGCCCAATAGAAAGCAAAGAAAGCAATCAAAACATTCCCAGAGGCACAGTCCTTGCAGAACCTAACACATACATATGGGAGCGGAGCATCAGGCTGGCAGGTGTCAGCCCCTAATGTTAAGGTCTCACCTTCTCTCCTTTATTCACCTGACTCATTTCCCTTCTCTACTGCCCATTGCCTATTTATTCATCTACAAATCCTCTTCCTTTGACACTTATCTGATTTCTTCAGTATCTCAGCAAATATTTAAAGTAAGTATTTTATTTTTTAAATGTATTTTCAAGAGTATTTCAAACACACTGCAGTTTTTATGGAGTTCAGTCTCAACACTAAACACTTCATGTATATGATTGGCATGCTTATTCCCAGCTCCCTTGCACCCTTCTCTTCTCCAGCTCTTGGGGACTGTTACTCAGGGAGCAAAAAGAGAGGGCTTGGAGATCTCCATAAGATGCAGCATCTCCCTTATTGACAAACCAAGATGAAAGGCCACAGAAAGTAGTTCAGAAAGTTTCCTGAATCCTCAATAATATAACTCCTTCCCGAGTCCTCTAATCCTTTATTAAGACCTATTTATCCCATTTCCCCATAATCCCCTAGCCCCTTCCCTTGCTGCAGCTCTACCTCATTCTTTTGATCCTTCAATCCACAACTTCCTAAAAACACTTATCTATATATTTTCTGTTCTACAGTAATCTTTAATTTTCTGCTTTGCTCAGATTGCATACAGCACTTTACTTTCACCGCCATCCTGTACACCCACAAAACAGAACTCTGAAAAGAGAATTTATGTACTTGAAATTCTTTCTAGAAAAAGAACAAAATTACTCAGTTATTGTAAAGTACACTAACTTATACATACATGAGACGTACTCATTTTATGGTTCAGATTCTATTAACAAACAGCATACTGAAAATGTTTTAGAAAAATAGCAGAGGCATATTTTAACACAGAGGAATCAAGAGTCTTTAAGCTCAGTAATCTAATCACACTGGGAAATCGGAAACAGCATAGCATTGCTTAAAAGACTTATCATTTTGTAACACTTGTTCAGTATATCATGATTTAAAAATTATATTGAATTAGCACCACATCTAGCATACAGAAATTAGACCTTGTTTTTTACTGTTATACTAATAACATGTTACAGCCAACTAGCCCCTACTTATTCCAAAAAAATGTTTATCTTGACAAAAATATGATTTTGTTCCATCTCATTACTTAAATATTAACCATAAGCACATGAAATTATATTACTTGCATAGAATGAAAACTACAAATTCTGCTCGATCTAATTCTGAAATTAAAAAATAGCTTAAAATTTATTTCCTGTTCTAACATACTGATAAACAAACCTTTAAGGAAGGCAAGCTATATACTTGCAAGACTGCAGAAAAATATCCATCATTTAATATTCTTCATAGATTTTTATGCGGAATAAAAAATCAAATTAAAAAAAAAATCAAATCCCTAACTTACCATCTCTAAGTGCTGACTCACTGTCTGCAGTCTCCCGGTCTCTGGTACACATCAATTTAAACACAGAATTCTTCAAGTACAGCAGCTAATCGCAGCAACTCCCTAATCATGTGACTTAAGCCACAGAATGTTAAATACAGTGTCTTTCAAATCACAATATCCCATGCCACTGCCTCCTGAATAATTTACATTTACCGCAAAAGTGGCACATATTTCAACAAATTTGTGGATAACACCAAATTAAGGGAGCAGCTGATACACTGGATGGCAGGACTGCCACTTAGAGGGATCTCAACAGGCTGGGAAAAAAAAGGACTGATGGAAGTTCAACAAAAGCAAATACAAAATACTGCTCCTGGGACAGAGCAACACCATACAAGAGTAAAGGCTGGGGGCCAACTGATCAGAAAGTAGCTTTGCAGAAAAAGATCTTGGAATCCTGATGAACAACAAGTTTGGCATGCTCTGTGGCAATAAAAGCTAACTGCATTTTGGCCTGCATTAGTAAGAGTGTAGCCAGCAGGTTGAGGGAAGTGATTATTCCTCTCTATTCAGCACTTGTGAGAACACAGCAGGAATACCATGTCCAGTTTTGGAGTCCAACGTACAAGAAAGACGCTGACAAACTTGAGTGTGTCCAGTGAATGGCCACTGGGATGGTTAGCGGGCTGGAGCACGTAACATATGAGGACAGGCTAAGAGAGCTGGGTTTGTTCAGTCTGAGGAACAGAAAACTAAGGGGAACGCTAATTACTGCCTTCGATGGTTATTTACAGAAATGATGGAGCCATACTCTTTTTGGAGGTTCACAGCAAAAGGATAAGGGGCAAAGGACACAAGTTGCAGCACTGGACATTTTAATCAGATGCAATGAAAAAGTCTTCATAATTAAAGTGGTCAAATACTGGAAAACTGGTTGCCTACAGAAATACGGAATCCCCTTCCTTAGAGATAATCAAAACTTGACTGGACAAGACCCTGATTAGACTTTGACATTGAATTTAACTTAAAATCTGTCCCTGCTCTGAGAAGGAAGTTAGACCAGATGATCTCAACAAGTCCCTAACAATCCAAATTTTTCTATGATTTTGTAACTTGGAAAACAAGTCAATATTGATAAAGATTATATGCTTTTATGGATGAGATTAACAAACTAAAAAGCATGGGAGTTTGCTTCCTCCTCTTCCCGAGTAGTCAAAGAAATAAAATCATTGTGAATATTATGGCCTGGCTATTTGCTTACTTGCAGGAAAAGAGTTTTTCATTTAAAAGACAATTAAAAAAATCAGGCATAGCCATTAAAAAGAAAGCTCAAATTTGTTAGCATTTTTAAAACATTATTCATCTATCCTAACATAAGAAAACATGGTACTGCTATGGAAAGAAAAATATTTTGACTGTTCTCCTTTGAGATATGTTCTCTACATTTGTTCTGAGTATATCTGCATGCAGCACTACGGGCTGAAGAATCTTTTTCCTATCCCAACAGCTGTAGATGCATGTACAAGCTCCTCCCTTTCATATTCCACACACGAGTATAGAAGGGGCATCTCCATCTTCCACCTCCTCAGTTCTTCTCACTCCCAGAAACTCCCAGGAAATATAAGGAATTATGGAAGAAAGAAACATGAAGCTGGATTGCAAATGTATGTCAATACAAGGCTACCTAAAGAAGAATGGTAACACGTAAGTAACTTTTCTTTGGCTTTTGAATGTCTTTCTAAATGCACATTCACACCTGGGTGAATGCAACCAGTACAACATCACCAAGACATATCTAACAAGGAAGTAGGGGTAGGAGGCAAGGTGCAGAAGACATAGAGAGTGAAGAAGCGATTTTCCAAAGCTTCATGTCCAGAACCTTCTGCAACAATGTAATGCTTAGCAAAAGTGTGAATGGAGCTCCAGAAAATGGCTGCGCTTTCAGGAATAAATCCATTAGTCAGCCAAAACACAGCCTGGGCGGCTTCAAAAGGTTCAGGTGTTAAAGATCTCATTGCCCTATACAGTTAGCTCAGACTGCCTTGAGCCCTGAGCTAAGCACTATGGAACATGGCCTTCAGGCTGTTCAGGGTGCTACACCCGTGGCTCCTCCTGAGTGACCAGCCCTGGGTTCTGATTCCTCTGTGATGCTGACGCCCTACTCTGAGTGGGCTCCTGAGTGAATCCCCCCACCCAATCCCATCTGGCCTCCAGGGCTCCTCAGTGGTGGCGTGACACCCCCTGCCCAGCTCCAAGTCCCCTATGCCATGTCCCTGTCCTGCTTCCACATCTCTAGTAAGACTGTGACCTGGCTCCAAGTCTCCCATGCTGTGTCCCTGTCCTAGCTCCATGACTGTCCTGGTTCTGTGCTGTGTCTCTGACCCCGCTTCAAGTTCCCTGTCCCACCCTCCAAGTCCCCCATGCCATATCCCTGTCCTGATTCCATGATCCTGCTGTGATTGTGACCTGACTCCAAGGACCCCATTTGGTGTCTCTGCCCTGGCTCCATGTTCCCCCACAAATAGCTCCATGACAACCCACTGCAACCAAATCACTTCACAGCAAGTACTTCTCCGAACCCAGATCTTTGTAAGGTGTGAGAACATATCTCGATGGGAAGGGAGGCTGTTGTCAAGGCCCTGAGTGCACCAGTAGGTCTTAATTGCCCAGACCAGCCTGACCAGGAACCTCCACCACACCATCTGCCATTACTCCAGGATCTCCATTTAGGCTCAGGTCTGGGTTTTCAGTCCTTCCCTGAGCTATGTTGTAGATACATCTGTCTTCAGTCCTGTCTCTGGCCTTGTTTCCTTAATAGAGCTTGGACCTATGTTGTAGTAGCTCATCTCCAGTCTTGTCTCTTGCCCTGACTCCTGGTTGGAGCCTAGACCTATGTTGTAGCCTTGTTTACAAGTCTGTCTCTGACCCTGTGTCCTGCTGCTCCTGACTGGACTCACTCGATTTGATCCTGGACCTACTTCACCATCTCACCTTGCCCGAGGCTGTCGATGAACCCTGTTATCAGCACCCTAATCTGCCTACTGAGTCCAGATGCTGTGGGACTGAACCCCCGTTGGTAATGGCACTGCCTTGTGCTGTGGTCACACTCAGCTCCCGGCTTGCAGAGCACCCCTCTTCTTGCTGCTCCCTGACACTCAGCATCCGGTTCAAACTCCATTGAGGACCGGATCCTTCCTGGTAGGCATACACCTCACCAATGCTTCGAGACAACCCGGTTGTTATGAAGTGAGGGGGAAAAAAAATGGAGGACCTCATTATGGGAGTACTACACCAAAATGCTGCCCAAAGCAACTTTAGTGGGTAAACTGAAGGACATAACTCCTCAGCAAATGGTCCAGAAGGCTGGGCATAGCGGCCAAAGAAAGGGAGATTACCCTAACACTCTTTTCTGCTATCAACTAAATGTTTCTCACACAGGGAACACATCCTGTTGGCTCAAGAGCCATTTATCATCTATGCTGTTAGATAGAGGGAATGGAGGGTTTTGAGACAAATCCATTACATTTTCAGTACAGGCAACTCTGGATATAAGTACAAAGGTTTGTGGACCAAACACATCATCCTCAGACTCTCAAAGTCCACATATTTGAAGTGATTCAGTTGATCTGTTAACATATTTGGGAATTCAAGCACATGAATCACCAACAGCAGTATCAGATGTTTGATACATGAGTTCAAAGACTAACAAATTCCTTGCCAGGAGATGAACATGCGGTATCCTGTGTTCAGCCTGAGGTGATTCTGTGTCAAAATAAGCGCACAGTAATTGTTAATGCAAGGCTACACAACCAATATGCATTTCTGACTACACAGAATTCTTATATATTGATGTGTACATTTCATTCTGGAGAACCACCATAGGAAGCCCTAGGATTTCAAGCTGTCTCAGTGTCCTTCTCTCTCCTTCTCTCTGGCTACTTCTCATCAAATGAAGAAAGAACCATCTATTGTTATATTCCTGGGCTGAGGAGATAACTGGTAGAACACTTTAATTAGAATACTTGTCACATCTACTCATCAACAGAAAGAGTCCAAAGCTCCTGGGAAACAATATCCTTAAGTTTCATCAAATGAAGAGAGGGCAAACATGTATTTTAAAGCCATATCTTTATGCACCTAAAGTTCAGCTTTGCAATCTGTGTCACATGATTACTTACTGCCATATGGCTTAGTACAGTGAGGCAGATACTTACAGAAGTGTTGGGTTGATACAATAGTTTTGCCAGCAACATCAGGAATGCATATAGTGAAAGATTACATTCTGCCTGATGGATCTCCAGCAAAGCACCTATGCTTTTCAGTTGCTGAGGACAAATGGTACATGGACTATCCAAACCATGCACTATAAACTCTATTCAAGACACAAGACATGTAATAGATTCTGAGTAATTTTCACTATATTTGACACCCTGTCTGTATACCCCTTTGCAAGATCATCATCTGGCTATGGATAAAACATTTTCTTTCTAAAAAAATGGAAATAATGCGTGCATCTCTCTATAAATGCTGTTGAGAACAGAAATTCTCCAACCAAGTGTGACATATAGGAATTTACGGAGTGAGAATGTACTTATTTATAAACACTTGAATAGTAGCTAATCGTCTCCATCACCCGGTGATAAAATAAACAGAAAAGGATGAACTGACATGATTGCCGACTGCTAAGTGGATTCAGTGACCTTGGAAATTATTCTTCTCTCTGCTGTTAAGAACTTGGCTAGAAAATCAGTATTTAATTATTCCTGAAATATTTATCTCCCTTTACGTTTTCCACATAAAAAGTCTAGCTGGCTGGAAGCAAAGGAATGGCTCTGAGATAATAACAAATTTTGGAATTGAATATTTCCCAGATTGTGTTTTGTTGTGTGCCCAGAATGTAAGGGCTCCTTCTCATTGTGTCCTTTCAGATCCAGTCCACATACTGTGAACAAAAGATTCTGTCCTGGAACAGACAAATACCCAGACTGGAGAACATACAATCAACCAAAGAAAAATCTCCCATTTTCATGTGAACTCTGTCAAATCTGTAATATATAATAAAGTCAAATCTCATTAGCCCACCAATAGGAGTTGAGGAGACATTACTTCTACTCCTGGGAGCACAGGGAGTTGCATTACGAAAGTTTTATACCTTCTTAAAATCACTGTCCACTACCAATGCCAAAATTCCATTATAAATGGCCCATTCACTAATTCCTATGCTCACACTGTAGACCTTGTGAAAAATACTGTTTTTTTGGGGGGAGGGGGGACAAGGGCGGGGGGAACGGACATTTAAATTAAATTTTAGATATTGCTTTTAATTACATACAATAAAGTAAATATGTAAAACATTACTGTCTTTACCAATAAGCATTTCTGAACCTACGATGAAATAAGAAAAACTTGAAAAATGCAAAAAAACATGTACAATCAGAGATTAAATGTTCAGACTTACCTATAACTGATTCAACTGTATTACTGCCAGGATAGAATGGGAGAGCTTTGGCACTGATAGTAGAGAGAGCTGTAGGAGGTGAACTATCTGATCCAACACTGGAGGCCAGACTGGAAGTTATACTTGAAGCAAGTGGGTTAACCACTGAGAAAACACTGAGATGGTTCTGTTAAAAATAATAATAATAATAAAAAAAATATATATATATGTAAATAAAATATACATGCGCTTTCATATATATACTTACACACAGATATGTACAAACACAACAAACAAAATGCATTTTTAAAAGATATTCTTTTAATTCAGAACAGAAAGAACTGGGAGGTATTTTGTGAATAATGAAATCGGCACTCCAGAAGAACCTGCTGAATGATTAGATTAGGATAACTTTCCATCACATTTAGCAACACATGCATTTCTCTAATGTGGATGGACTTTGCTACCATATGGGGGAATTTCGCTTTCAGAAAGAAAGGTATTTAAGTATCTGCTATGAAATTGCACAATATAATTAGGCAGCTGAACTCTGATGACCCTTCTCAAAAGGAAAATATCTGTTGAGGAGCCGTACCCTTTCATTATACATTTATATGCAATTTATACTCTTTGTGTGATCCCCAAATTTTCCTATTTAATCTAAATGTAATTGCATTATATAATGACTTGTACCTGTGCTGCTTCTTTCTAGCTGAATATTATTTTCATACTAATTAAAAATTTAAATTACAAAATGCAATAAATGCAAACAAAATGTAATCATGTAGCACTGGAAATCGGAATATATTGAAACTGAAAAATAACTTTACAAGGTCTACAGAGGCTTTGTGCAGAATCTCCAGCAAATTTTTTTATTCTTTATTTATTCCCTCCAATCTTTTAGCTAATAAAAACAACATTTAACTGAGACTGAATTAGTCCAGACCTCATCTCATTGCCTTCTGTGTGATGAGCAGTGATTGTGCAGCATCTACTGATACACTCTCCTGATTTCTACCGATACCACAGAAAATTTCTATTTCAAAACTAGATAGAGGTTGATAATGACCATGATAATGAACAATTTTTCCTTCAATCACAGAAATAGTCTCAACATGTCTGTCTGTACCAAAAGTTAGATCAGTTTGCACAAGAGCTTGTCTGGTCAAGTTCTGAATGTTGATGACAATTCCACCACCTCTCTGAGCCTCTGTTCTGATGCCTGGCCACCCTCACTGTGAAACATGTGCACTGTATTTTACAGCATGACTTTGAAATAACGAATGAACAGACAACTTCTAAGGAACTCTGCAAGATTAGCATGTGCAATTACAATCTTGTTATCTAGCTTGTATGCCCTAGTTTAAGGAGAATTAATCATCTGCATTTCAAAGGAGAGAACACTCTTTCAGCAACACCAAATGATTTCTCTCTACTGCCTCTCCCCTCCCAACAATCTATCTTGCTTTTCAGGATATGCATGAAACACACCATGTTATACTAACTGCTTTCACAAAATTTTCTGGGAGGACTAGAGCAGATCTATTGCATATGTAACATGCAACAGAACTGTGCTTTTGTTCTGTGTTTTGGCTGCCATTTTCTTTGAAGCACAACCTCTTCTTTCCCTAGCTGTAGTTAGGACCCAAACTCATTTTTACAGCTAAATTAATAGAAAAATAAAGAACTGAAATAAACTACTCAAACCCCCTCCCCTCCCTGCATCACATCCAGTGATGTATATGAAGATTTCAGACTCTCAGGAACCAATTTTAAAAAACAAAATCACAAAAATAGAAATTTTATTAAGTCTTGATATGATGCAGTCTGACTCTCCTCATTGGCACCCAGTGACAGGATGAGAGGCAATGGGCACAAACTGAAATACTGGAAATTCCTCTTAAACATAAGAAAAAACTTTTTTTACTGTAAGGGTGGTCAAACACTGGAAAAGGTTGCCCAGAGAGGCTGTAGAGTTTCCATGCTTGAAGATACTCAAAACACTACGGGACAAGGCCCTGAGCAACCTGCTCTAGCTGACCCTGCTCTGAGAAGGGGCAGGGGAAAGGACCACAGACCTCTGGAGGTCCCTTTCAAGCTCAACTTTCCATGATTCTGTCATATGCTTTTCCAAATTTTGTTCCATTATTTACACGGAATTCACAATGCACATTCTCTACTATTTCAATACAACAAATGGACTGTTCCTGCGGCCTGGATATAATTTCTAAGGTGCAGATGTAATAATACCCAGTATTTTAGGTAATCTTTTAGGTTCTAGCCATTGAATCTCTCTAAGATAACGTTGTTTCTTGTTATAAATTTTCTAATATTTTAACCACCTATTTTTAAACATTTCTAATACTATGGCCTCCATCTGCAATTAGGCCATTCAGGGAGAAGCACAACAACTCCCTTTTCCTTTGCTCCTTTCTGTTTTCATAAATGTTTGAGCTAAAAAAAAAAGTCATATCCCAGACCTGGAGGTACTTATCAGACCATAAAGAACAGCAGTATAATAACATAGCAGAATGAAGTAATGACAGGGCCTAGAATTCTTAGGGTATATTCCTGATCATGATCCTCGTCATTGGAGAAACATGATAGCAAAGTCAACAAGAATGAGAGAGGCGATACAGGCTTTTTGGATCCAAAATATGTCCTTTTGCGCTGCCCCATCTTAACCTGAGGCTTACTGGTGACAGGGAAGTGAAAAATTGTGAAACTGCATGTTCTTTGAACATACACACAAACACAATGGGGTTCTTCAATTAGTACTCCTCCTCCACAGCATAAACACTTGCACCTACTGGACTATTTAGCCTCTTCCTCCCTAACATAATTACAAGCAGCAACAGAACTTCTTGTCCCACCCTATTTTCACTGAGTTGCACTTATGCAACTTAAGGATTATTTTCCTTCTCTTTTGACAGACCAAGAATGACCCTATCTGTAACTTCCAAACTCCATTCTGGGGGATATCTAAACAGAACAGAGAGACAAAATAAAAAGAATCATTCCAGAAACCAGACAGGAGAGAAAGGTTATTAAAGAAAAAAGTCAATAGCTTTATAATTACGTAGCAGAATGTCAAGCATTCTACACTATTTAAATGGAGGTTAAATAATATTTTTTAAAAGGAGAGAATTAAAAGAACTTGCTAAATATTCTTAGGATCATAGGATAACAGGAAAATTCAGGTTGGAAGTCAGGAGGACCTCAGGAGGTCATCTAGTCCAACCTCCTGCTCAGAGTTAGGTAAGCTATGAAGTCAGACCAGACTACTCAGGGCTTTAGCCAGTCTGGTCTTGAAAACTTCCAAGGATGGAGACTGCACAAACACACTGGATGACCACTGCTTGACTGGGCCCATAGTGAAAATAGTTTTTCCTTATACCCAGTCTAAACCTCTCATTTCAACTTATGCCTGTTTTCTCTTGTTCACCCACCATGCACCACTGTGAACAGGCTTGACCTACTTGCCATGCTCCTGTTAATACAGCCTAGGACGCTGTCTGACCCTCTTTGCTGCCAGGGCACACTGTTGACTCATGTTCAGCTTGCTGTCTACTAAGACCCTCGGGTCCTTTTCTGCAGAGCTGCTCCCTAGCCAGTCAGTCCTCAGCTTGTATTGTTGCATGGGATTCTTCCTTCCCAGGTGCAGGACTTTGAACTTGCCCCTGTAGAATTTCACGAGGATCTTGTAGGCCCATTCTTCCAGCCTGTCTAGGTCCCTCCAAATGGCAGCCCTGCCCTCAAATGTATTGACCCGTCCCCGCCAAATTGGTCATCTGGAAACCTGATGCCCCTGCCAGGTCATCGATAGAGATGCCTTGTTTATTCTGTTGCAAACATTAATAATAGTAGAAAGTCACATAAAAATTACTTTCTATGGAAAACCACCATGGACTGAATGGCAATCAGAGTTCCCATGACTGCTGCTCTCACTGATCTGTAGATGTGTAGAAAAAAACCCTATACATACTTTTAAAGTGGATAGTGTGTTATCACTCTCCTATATGGAACTCACGGGCTCTGCTTTTAGCTGTCTCTTGTTTTTCATTTTTGTTTACGGGCATACCTCATTTTATTGCGCTTCGCTTTATTGTGCTTCACAAATATTGCGTTTTTTACAAATTGAAGGTTTGTGGCAACCCTGCATCGAGCAAGTCTATCGGCGCCATTTTTCCAACAGCATGTGCTCACTTCGTGTCTCTGTGTCACATTTTGGTAATTCTCGCAAGATTTCAAACTTTTTCATTATTATTATATCTGTTATGGTGATATGTGATCAGCGATCTCTGATGTTACCACTGTAATTGTTTTAGGGCACCACAAACTGCGCCCATACAAGACGGCGATCTTAACTGGTAAATGTTGTGTGTGTTCTGACCGCTCCACCGACCGGCTGTTCCACCGTCTCTCTCCCTCTCCTCGGGCCTCCCTATTCCCTGAGACACAACAATACTGAAATTAGGGCAATTAATAACCCTACAATGGCCTCTAAGTGTTCAAGTGAAAGGAAGAGTCGCACGTCTCTCACTTGAAATCAAAAGCTAGAAATGATGAAGCTTAGTGAGGAAGGCATGTCGAAAGCCGAGACAGGCCGAAAGCTAGACCTCTTGCGCCAAGCAGGTAGCCAAGTTGTGAATGCAAAGAAAAAGGTCTCGAAGGAAATTCAAAGGGCTACGCCAGTGAACACACAAATGAGAAGAAAGGGAAACAGCCTTATTGCTGATATGGAGAAAGTTGTAGTGGTCTGGATAGAAGATCAAACCAGCCACAACATTCCCTTAAGCCAAAGCCTCATCCAGAGCAAGGCCCGAACTCTCTTCAATTCTACGAAAGCTGAGAGAGGTGAGGAAGCCGCGGAAGAAAAGTTGGAAGCTAGCAGAGGTTGGTTCGTGAGGTTTAAAGAAAGAAGCCGTCTCCACAACATAAAAGTGCAAGGCGCGAAGCAGCAAGTGCTGATGTAGGAGCTGCAGCAAGTTATCCAGAAGATCTAGCTAAGAGAATTGATGAAGGTGGCTACGCTAAACAACAGATTTTCAATGTAGATGAAACAGGCCTTATACTGGAAGAAGATGCCGTCTAGGACTTTCATAGCTCGAGAGGAGAAGTCAATGCCTGGCTTCACAGCCTCAAAGGACAGGCTGACTCTCTTGTTAGGGGCTAATGCAGCTGGTGACTTTAAGTAAATGAGCCAATGCTCATTTACCATTCGGAAAATCCAAGGGCCCTTAAGAATTATGCTAAATCTACTCTGCCTGTGCTCTATAAATGGAACAACAAAGCCTGCATGACAGCACAGCTGTTTACAACATGCTTTACTGAATATTTTAAGCCCACTGTTGAGACCTACTGCTCAGAAAAAAAGATTCCTTTCAAAATATTACTGCTCATTGACAATGCACCTGGTCACCCAAGAGCTCTGATGGAGATGTACAATGAGATTAATGTCACCACAATAAAGCGAATTTCGCAATAAAACGAGTCACACAAATTTTTTGGTTTCCCAGCGCATATAAAAGTTGTGTTTACACTGTACTGTAGGCTATTAAGTGTGCAATAGCATTATGTCTAAAAACCAATGTACATACCTTAACTAAAAAATACTTTATTGTTAAAAAATGCTAACCATCATCTGAGCCTTCAGCGAGCCGTAATCTTTTTGCTGATGGAAGGTCTTGCCTCAATGTTGATGGCTGCTGACTGATCAGGGTGGTGGTTGCTGAAGGTCGGGGTGGCTGTGGCAATTTCTTAAAATAAGAGAGCAATGAAGTTTGCTGCATCAATTGACTCTTCCTTTCATGAAGGATTTCTCTGTAGCACACGATGCTGTTTGATAGCATTTTACCCACAACTGAACTTCTTTCCAAATTGGAGTCAATCCTCTCAAACCCCGCCGCTGCTTCATCAACTAAGTTTATGTAATAGTCTAAATCCTTTGTTGTCATTTCAACAATGTTCACAGCATCTTCACCAGGAGTAGATTCCATCTCAAGAAACCACTTTCTTTGCTCATCCTTAAGAAGCAGCTCCTCATCTGTTAAAGTTTTATCATGAGATTGCAGCAATTCAGTCACATTGTCAGGCTCCACTTCTCATTCTAGTTCTCTTGCTATTTCTACCACACCTGCAGTTACTTCCTCCACTGAAGTCCTGAACCCCTCCAAGTCATCCATGAAGGTTGGAATCGCTTTATTGCGATATTCGCTTTATTGTGGTGGTCTGGAACCGAACCTGCAATATCTCCGAGGTATGCCTGTACTCTGCACTACTCCTCCTACTTTTTAAATTTAAAATATTCCTCCACTTTAGATTTTATACTCCTGTGTGGCTGCATGAATGTCCCCCTGGGCAGCTGGTAAAGCTTCTTTTCTGTTCTCTTTTTTCTTTTTACCATTGCCATTAATGAAGCGTCAGGTATTTTGTTCTAGCAGATCAAAAACTGGCAGGGTTTTAACCTCCTAGGCATATACAGTGACCTCTAATCCCTGATGGATTTAGCTTCATGACAACTCTAAACTATGCCCTCTTCCCTGTAGCTTTATCCGTTTTCCTAGTCTTGATCATCACATGCTGAAACAACTACATCATCATCTTCCTTCTGGCATTCCCAAAATTTTATTAATCTATCTCCAAATCTAGTTAATCCAGTTGCTACAATCAACAGCATCATCAGATTACCTCATATTCTCATCCCTGTCCACTCCCTGTAGCGCACAACTATTGTATATTTTCCTTAGACTAATCATGATGTTGTGTCACATAACTTTGATGTTGCACTAGGAAATTACCAAAAGGCAAAATATTTACAATGTTTAGCTTTTGTCAATACCTGCTTTTTGTCTTGTTCACTTATTTTCTGCTGACTCTCAGCGGGGAAGCTTCGTTGCTTTGCCTGGAATGAGAAAAATCTCTGTAATATACGAACTTAATGAGTGGTTGCTGTAAAATATATAATTGGTTGGTGCAGGGTCAGTGTCATCACTGTGCTGATGCCCTAAACAGGCTGACTTCATTTACCTCACTTCAGTCATATACAGAGAATTAAATGTTAATGATTGTTGGGTAAATCTACATGCAAAAGGAGAGGCGGTTGTGATTATTCCACTTACATGCATAAGCGCTGAGACACATTCTTTGTGACAGTACATTACATACTGTGACCAAAACTGCAAAATAGATCTTCACCAATGGTTACAGCGTTTCTGAATTATTGCTGCCTCATGTCCAAAAAGCAGCCCTTTGATACTGTAACTGCCTTGCTCCTATGACATTCGACCACTGATCAGTTGACCCCTACACTGGGAGACAGGGAAATCCTACCTGTCAAAATAGGCAGCACTTTAACCTATAGCATGGCTGAATATCTACACATAAGAAAGCAATCCTGCCTGGAGAATTTTACTCTAGCGTAATGATCTTGCCATCACCATTTATGAAAAGCTCTCTCCTTCCTTTCCGCCTTCTTCTGTCTGTCACCTCTGCACTTCTCTGCGCATCTCAGGTTATAGAAATCAGTTCTGACAAATCACAGTTTAGCAAGAAGACTGAATATCTTGGCTGCAGCTTATTTAAATATGTGATCAGAGCTCCTTTTTTGGAACAGCTCCTTTTTGACAATTTAGAAGTGTAATCAGTCCACAAAGTGGATTTATAAGTATTTGGGGGAAGTTCAATATCAATAAATTATAGATAGATAGCAAGGTAAAATTAACAACATTTCCCTTATAATAATAGAGCAAGACAAATTCAACTTTAACAGGTAAACACTGGGTTTTCTGCTTTTCTCTCACAGACACCTCTGAAAACCACCAGTCTTCCCCTCTCCTAGCTATCTCTAGCATTGACTATTCTCTCCAACTCCACAGACTAACTTCAGTTTCAGCCTCTCCCCTCTCATTTATAATGTGTTCTTGTGTGTGTGTGTGTGTGTGTGTGTGCGCGCGCGCATGCACACGCGTGCGCTCTCTCTCTCGCTCTCTCTCCTCCTTCCTTCCTTCCTCCCTCCTTCCCTCCCAGTAGGGGAAGAAACAGACTGAAATTAATCAAAGACTGGAACTGGTAAATAGACTCATCATCCAGAAATGAATGCATCTTTTACCTGTCAACTTTAAACAAAAAATAAAACTGAATCCTACCAAGTCTAGTTAAGATTTTTTCCATTGTTATCTTGCTCTATTCTTGACAACATGGGTTTAAAAAGACGATCAAAATGTTTCTGCAAGGTTACAATTTACTGCATGTCAACTGAGCTGCGATGACTGTTTGCATGGGTGTTCTTAGCCTGAGATAACTGTAAAATAATTTGAAACAGTTTAGCTCACTATGGAAGAGGGTTCCAAACTCTGTGTTTTAAATAATCAAAAATCAGTGCAGATACACAAGGCAGAGAACATTTTCTGCAGAATCTAATTTATCTTAATACTGTATTTGTATTTCTAGTACCCATATTATTATTCACATACCTGATCTTCTCGTTCAAAGCCTGGTGCTTTTGGATAGCTAGACGTTGGTGAAGAAACACCTGATGTGCTAGACTCAGAACACAAAACACCATTTGCTATTGACCTCTGTCTACAAAGGGGTCCAAGGGGTGATAAAGAACTACTGCTACCAGAACTTGATGTTACAGTTGGACTTGAAGAACACGAAATCTGTAGAAGACAGAAAACAGTGTCTAATATACTCCATAATATTTTTTATGTTTATAGCTATATTCTCCCTTTAGAACATTAGTTGAAATTATCAATTAATTTCAGTCTTATCATACATTGATAAAACACTAATTTTGTTTTAACCACATATTTTTTGGTACTATTTTTAGAAAGCAGCTGATGAAAAAAGCAGACTGGAACTATTGTAATTCCACAGACTTCAAAAAGAGGTGCATTTGTACACACCAGAATAGTCTTGTTTGGTCACTACACACAAAATGACACACTGGCAGAGACTGTACTTAATGAATATTCATTTACAATAAAAGGATATTTGCTTTCTGACAACCCTGATTTCCATTCATTCATGTATTTCTCAATCTATCGTTTTATGCAAGTCACCCTTTTAAAGATTTCATCCAGAGCAAGCCAAAAAGGTTAAAAAGACAAGTAAAAGCTTGGCAAAAAGCATCTCAAATTGCTCAGTGCAAATCATTTTGAGATTCTTAAATACAGATGTTTATTAATTAATAAATTAATATTTTAGTATTTAAAAACAGTACTCACTTTATAAACTTTAGTTCCCATGTACATATTTCAGAAAGTTCTAAACTTCTGAAATAAAAGGCTTAAACTGAAGGTACCATCTGTAAGTAGGCCTGGAGAATTTATTGCTAAAAGTACAATGTTGATTAACCTGAAATTGCTTATGAACCCAGGTGCAAAACATAATCCCCTACAATAACATATTCTAGCAGGACTGTGCGTATTACTTATTTCTACTTTTCTTTTTTTAAATAAACTGTTTCAATTTTTTAAACTAGATTATAACCAGATTCATAAAGGCAGTATGAAAATAGTTGTATCCTACATATATGCCTAAAAGCCCAGTGGTGAGGACCCTCAGTGATGAGACACACATTTCAATCCTTTCTCTGCTTGATTCAGAACAAGATCTGACTGTGAATCTTCCCGGCTCTCAGGAAACTGGACTAGTGAATTCACTATACAATAGCAGAGTAAAACTACAGTAAAACTCTGTCAAGGTTGTTCCAGTTTGCATAAACATAAAATAATCACTGAATCAGACCAACTGAACAAGAAAAGTTATATAGCTTACTGCTAAATTCTGAACTAATGGTTAACTCTAACATTTAATTTTACTCTTTGCTCTGAAGAATGTTGAAGTATTTTAAACAAATCAGGATTTTAACAAGAGATACCTCTCTCCCCAGAATAATATTATCTCATGGTGTCTCTCCTGAGCAGCATGAACTTCACTCAAATTCCTATAAATCTGGTAGAGGACAGACATGAGCCTATATGAGGTCCTAACCTTGGATAGAACCCTACCCATCTACCCCCAAAAAGCTAAAACCTCCACCCTTGCAAATTACTACCTATGCATCCACTCACATTTATCCCTACAGAAAATCTCCTGTCAAGAGCTTTGTCTGCGTGGAGTTCTATAATTAAACTCCTTCTGAGATCAAAGACAGCTTCTCTACACAACAGTCTGAAATGCACATGTACCCTAAAAGCTGATAGAAGAGCAGACACCACAGCAAAAATAATGAAATTGATAGCTAAGGTTTATTCAGACAAAACTACTGAAGTCAAAGGCTGAAGAATTCATGTTTTGGCCACAAACTGGTTACACTATGCAACCTTTCTTCTTCTGTTACCATTTACTGTAAATACTGGCATTATTAAGTTTCTACATTTTTCAGCTTTAAAATATTGAAATGTTTTGTTTATTTTAGAGAGAAATTAAAAAGGGGGGGGAGTTACTAGAGGAAAAAAACATTGTTCTTAGGTTAAAAAAATAGTTTTTTGTGAATAAAAACATGGTAAGGTATTCAGTTCAATACCAAAATATTTTGAAAACTTATGCATAACATAGTTACATCTTGTAAGTACATGTAAAAACATACTTCCGGTAGCACAAGGCTGCTTAATGCAGCAGATATATATGTAAGTTAAAATGGCTAGACTGTGAAGGCAGACTAACACCAGAGCTAAGGTACTCATTTAGGTAAGCTACTGACTCAAAGATGTTTCTGCCACCACAGATGTTCTCCATCATACTCCTAACTGGCACAGAATGTCTCTCAGATATATAACCTATGTTCACTCTTTCAGCTGGGCAGGCAACATAGATTATTTTGCCAACACAGGAGGATTTGTATCATGGTTGCATGTGACTGGACCTAATGAGAATGTACAGTGTACTCAGTGTGTGTTTCCAGTGGCACAGGGGTAGGAGATCGTGAGGAAAGATGAATTTTCACTCAGAAGACGTGTAGGGGGGAGATATGGCCAGAACAGGTTACTTGTGCCGGAGGGCCACCGACACACAACAGAGCAAAGTGAGGATGCTGTCTTCTTGTTCAGCCAGAAGTAATGGCTGAGGTACGTAGCTACTGGTCAAGACCAGATGGTAACAGGTAGGTAGATCACTTTCATAAGGTGCCCCTCACATCATCCTTCTGGTTACAGTAGCTACTAGTGGTGGCACAAACATGCATATACCTGTAAGCGCTAAGAGCTTACAATAATCTTGTTTTTCTGCTCTGAAAAAAAGATCACTCCACTTCCAAAGCTGCAGTCAGCATAATCTGATTACATTAAAGTTTAGGGTTTTATTTTTATCCTCTGAAGAGTCCACAGGATGAATGGAGACAGAGGTACCCTCTACTCTGTCTTTTGTATTTTCAGAAAAAAAGTTAGCTAATTTTTAATAAGTGGATTACTTATTATCCACAAATGCTGTGTAACTCAACTTGCAAAGAAAACACAAAGCACTCATGCAAATAAAGCAGGAAAATAATTTAACTCACACAATATCTACAGCAGGTTAAAATACACAAGCAAGAAAAAATCTGAATTTCAAACCTAGGCTGAATCTACAAGGCAACTACATAAAAAAACACTTTTTTGGGTCTAAAGTTAATATTTAGAATTGTGGAATGTTTAAAGTTCTGTTATCACAGAATCAATGCATCATCCTCATTTCATACAATATGTAAACCATATATGAAGTTTCGCTCCCAAATAAATAAATAGATCAGAATAAGTAAATAAAAAATCCTTTTACGTAGGCTGTGCTACCAGCACTGTATGCATTTCACAACATATAAAAGTTATAAGAAAAAAGTCACTAAATGTATAAGCTCCATCTCTGCCTCAGCCCTTCCATGTAGTATCCTCAACACCTGACTTGATTCACTTCACTTGTGACACACTAGTCATTTTTTTCCCACAGCAGACAGATATGTAACATCTAAAATATTTAACAATCTTTTTTATCTTCCTGTCTGCCCTTATACCATACATTTATATCCTATAATAAGAACATAAGAAATTCCCTCTTGGCCCATCCGGAGTAGTATACCGCTACCGAGAGTGGCAAGACAAGATGATATTTAGGGAGAATACCTGATACTCGTCATTATCTATGGTCATCAATCAAAATAATTCTTGAGGCAGAGAAAGCAAATGGAGGTTTTTTGGGACCACCTCTTTCCCCTCTGTGAGAGGCTCCTCCAGATCCAGTGAAGAGGCTCTGGCCCTAAATGTCAACACTGATCAGGGTCCTCTTCCTCTTTGTCCAAGCTTGTAAGAAACATCTCCTCTAGGACTCAAGGCTAGGTGGACTCGACAGAATCAGTATGATAGATTACACTACCACTCACCTGACCAGAAATATTTTTTTCTGAATCATTCATTTATTCCTTATGGCTTGCTTCAGGATACCCATTAGCTTCTGTATCTTTTATCTTTCTTGTTCTTCGCAATGAGCAAGATGCAAAGAACATTTGAGAAATGTCAAGATGTATACCACTAGAAGCAGCCATACAACTTAATGCAGTACTGCTGCCAAAGTAGTAAGTCAACACACATTCTGTATCAGGACGGACTTGCTGGTCATGGCTAATACCAGGCCAAATCTCAGTACTAATGTAAATACACTTGCAATAATAGTGTGAGAAAGAGAGTGCAAGAGGGAGGAAAGGAAAGTATCAAAGTTTAATTCTTGTTCTTTGATGTTGTAGAATTCATATTTTGGTATCGGTGCTGGCATGAACGGCAATGTCCTCATCAGCACTACTGATGCTAGGAAATTGCCAATTACTAGTCCTGATATCATTTTTTTTAGGCTCTTTTTTCTTTATTACGACAGAAGCACAAACAACAGAAAGCTGGAATTAATACAGTTGCCTCAACTCTGGAGGCAAGATCTTCAACAAGATCTTTGTAAACTTCTCTACAAATGTAACTTGAGATTTGTGGCATTTGATTTTCTGAGTGTGGAATAACAAGGCCCAACAGATTAAGTACTTTTCAGGGATATGTCCCCCCTAAAGACAGAAATCTGCTGTGCTATCTAATCAAAGACATAAGCTTACCATGGGAAGGACACAGTTCAAACCCTAAGAGTTTAGAGTCTACCTTAATTAAAGATGGGTACTTACTGACATTCCTTACTTTACAGAGGCTCAGCTGCTGGGTTGGGTATTGAAAAAGATAACTTTTTAAAATATCCAGTGAAAACTTTAACAATAGAAAAACAATGAAGAAATGGTAACACATACTCTCATTCAGTTTGAAGCTCAACTAAACACTGCAGCCAGATACATTTCATATTATCTCTCACTTTCACAGCAGTTACCAAAGAACTTCTTTTTCACCTTAGTGTTTTTGCTCAAGGTGACAGTAGGTTGCCTGAACATTTCTGAAACACCACTATTCAAGAGATACCAAGCTTGCCCTTGGTGACAAGGGTCACATGCTCCTAAATGTCCTAACCACACAGACCTTGGCCTCTTAGATTCTTACAACGAACCATTAAATTGTCAATAGTCCTCACTGCAGCTAAATTGCTTAGAAAACAAGCATACAAAACAAGTGATACATTCTTCCCCTTTCTTCCTGCCTACTCTAGGCCTTTGTTTACAGCTGAACTTCTACAAAGAAAATGAAGAAATAGAACTACAATATGAGTTATATTTCCTATGAAAATGGCTGCTTCGTGAGTATCCTGATTTGTGTTATATTCTGTGGCTTTGAAAAATGTACTTCTACATCATCTACATTTGCAGCGGGAAGATGACAGGAAGAGGAAGCATATAGGTATTTTTAATTAAGCTGTAAAACTTCTTTTGAATTCATATAATTTATTTTCCTTCCTACACCCCACATTGCCTGAGAACACTGTAACATTAAAGGAAACATGACTCATCACCACAGTTCAGATTTGGATTATGTGCATATGTAATTAAATTCAATTGCATTATCACAGCCTAATGAACTATTACCTACCAATTGAGAGGGGTAACTGATCATGTGCATGTTCTCAAGCCACTTAGTTATGAAGTAAAATGGATTACTTTGGGCTTAATGAAGGCAGCAGAATGTTAACATTTCACATTCAGGATGGGCTAAGAAGGCACAGTGTTTATCACCACTGAGCTGGCAGGTACTGACTTGTTAACTATGGGAACTCAGACGGGTGATCAGGCACTTACACATCCTTGATAAACTTGATAAAATAAAGATGGTGCTGTTTATCCTATCTTCATCCACTGCAATCAATGTATATCATATGCAAATATTCATTCTTTTAAATACACCATGGGCTCTAGGCATAACAACATCATGGTCAACATTTCTCTCCTTTTACTCTTCAAAAGGAAACTATGATTTATGGCCCTGAACCTAGAAGGAATAACATAAATATTCCATAATTTATAAATGAAATTAATCTTTAATGTATCTTGTTTCATCTCCAAAAGAAGTAAACTTTCCCTATTAATCTTGCAGTTCCACAAGCTTGCACAATATTTATAGACAAAATCATGTCACACAGCTAGGCCTTTGCTCTATACCATCACCTAACTTAGGTATACTGTAAGGTACCCAGTAACAAAGAGAAGTGATGTGTGTAGAAGACCAGCAGCATAAGCCTAAAGCTTGAGTTAAGCATGTTCTAAGGAGATCTTGTTAAATTCATGATGTTTTTTGGCTAAAGAGCTGCTCAAAGGAATATGCATTTTGCATTGGGATAATAACTGGAAAGTTAAGCAGCTAGAGAAGGAACAACAGTGGCTGTGGTTGTTTACATTGAGAGAGGCTAGTTAATCCAAGTCTCATGGCATTCTGAGGAAAAAAAAAACAAACATGGGAGAAGATGAAGATATCCAAACATGGGTATGTTAAGATGTAATAAATTGCAGAATATAAATGAGAACAGTTGAAACAAAGAGATGAAATTTGGGTGAAGCAGAAGCTTATGGCTGAGAATGAAGCATATGCGTGGCATGCAGAAGACAGCAAGCCAGAGACGTATTATTTTGGCAAAGGTGACTGAGGAAAGGGGATAGACTATTGGATGATGAAAGATCACATAGCTGAAGATTCATGGAAGGACATGCATTGAGTAACAAGAATACGAGTAAATGTAGAGCGGTGGCAATATAACCAAATGTTGGGGCAACGCAACAGTCAGAAAGATAAGAGGGAATGGCAAGTATAGAGAAATGAATAACACTGAGATGAAAAATGACACTCAGGGGAAATACTGTATCACACTGAATAAACTGCGCTGTGGAGGTTAAGTACATTTGGATGATGTATTTGGTAACGAATAATAAAAAGTTAAAATAGCAGCATATAAATGGAAGGGAACTGCAAAGACAGATGAGGAAAAACAATGCTATCAAAGCTGAATGCTTCAAATCAGAAAGCAGAACATGGAGGTAGAGAACCATAGAAGCAGCAGCTCTCTTTAGAAATTGAACTCTCACTTACCAAAAAGGCTGAGGAGTAGATTATTTCCCCACTGAAATGTTATGGAAAGATAAAGCAGAGGAATGACTGATGACAGTCCAACAGACAACAAGGCAACTTAGATGAACACGTAAGAACACAGTATTGGCAAATTAAAAATCTATTTAATAAAGTTATACAGCCTCCCTCAATCTGGATCATCCAGAATCTTTAACAGACTCATTCTTCTAATAATCCTTAAAGATAGGAAAATAGTATTACCATGTTCTAGAACTGAGGACCTAAGCAACAGATATTTAAGCAACTGGCTCACAGTCAGAGGAATTTTATGACCAAGCAGAGAACTGAGTTTAGGTCTTTCAAGCCCAAGGTTTGTACTATAACTATGTCATCCTTTTCCTGTAGAAGCAAACAAAACAGTAAGATCCTCCCCCAGTATACTATAGTATGACATATGAAAGAAGTTTTGGAAGATTAATAGGGAGATTTTGTTTTGAAGAAACAAAAGAAGTGGGAAAAAGAAAGACTAGTTTCAGCACTAGAAAAACTACTAAAATTAAGTTAACTCAGAGCCAGTGTCTGACAGTGATGAGAGTGAAGATTAAGGAGGGCGCAGAAAGCTTATTGCAACAAAGAAAAAAAACACAAACCAAGGAGGAAAATATGTTGATGGGATAGCAAAAAGGGGAGAAGGGAGGAGAGAGAGAGAGAGAGAGAGAGAGAGAGAGAGAGAGAGATATTCTGAGATACTTAAATACTAAAATAAAGCAGGTGATAGTAGATGGCGATGGTGAATGAAAGCAAGCAACAGAGCTCAAGAATTAAACATGGAAAAAACAGGAAACAAAATTGCTAATGAGAAACCAGGAACTTAATATTCAGAAAATGAATAATGGAAGTGCACCAGACAATTCAGCAGGTAAGTAATCAACCGAAAGAGGGGCAGAACATTTAGTCAGAAACCAGGGAAAGACGGCCACTCACAATAAAACCGTTAAGTAGAAAGTAAAGGGAAAAGCAGAGACAACTTTTGCATTTTCATACTTGAACAATAGCACAAGCAAAGCCTCCCTGAACACAGAATGGAAAGTGGACAAAATATTACTCAGACTCCCAATGATTCTCTCAGAAAAATGCCTCTATATGGAAGCAGATTCCCTGTGGCTGGAAGGCCTATTAGGATAGCAAGTGTTTTCAACTGTACCTAACTCATTCATGACAGGCAAAGAAGCTGCTGGGAGAACATATACTTTTGTTCATCTCTCCTGAAAGCTTCAGAAGTATGTGACATTGAACAAAAAGACCAACTGGACTTGACCCCTGAGCAACAAGAGTAGCTTCCTAAAATAAAAAGGCAGACCTTTCCTCAGAACTTTATAGCCAGACTTCTGTGTTGGGGACTGAAGATAAAACACAGGCACATCAGTATCCACATTCTTGATCTACAGGATAGCAATATGAAGCTACATGAAAGAAACGCAGGAGTTTTAACACTTGCACTGTTTATTGGCAATTCCTTTAAAATGTAATTTTAAATATGTCCTTTTATTTGGTTTCTAACCAAACAGTATAGACTAACATGGCTAGAAACCTAGAACTGAAAAGTCTGTGAATAAATATGTAGGTAGTTACGACTCTGCACTGCAGATGAGGTAAGAAAAACTCAAGTCAGCAGAAAACAACAGAGATGTAACTATCTTAACATATTATTTTGCAGTACACACAGAATAAATATTACCTACCTACCAAAAGGATCTATTCCAATTGATACTAAAGGAAAGATTAAAAAAACTCTACAATATATCTTTTTCCCTCCTCTCTCACTTTGGTTGATAAAATTTGCTAATATAGACTACATTTATTACTCTTGTATTCAAGCACCTCCCTATTACCAAACAAACTACACATACTGTATCATTGTAAGAAGCTTTAAGTATAAAGCATGTTAGGGTGGGACTTAAATTCATTCCTAATGTTAACAAATTAGGATAAAGAAGAGAGCTGGAATCAGGCAACATCTTCCATGAATGAAACCTTTCCTAAAGAAAAAACAGACATGTAAATTAATGCTGTCCTGTAGTTGTATATTTGATTAACAGAACCCTTTAGTGTAATCATATGATGCTCCTTATTGTAGTGTTCAACATATTGCATCTAAAGACAAAAAAAAAAAAACGAGGAAAGAAACATAAGTAATACAGAATGAAATCTGGTGACCAGGAAAGACATTCCATTAGGTTTCAGAACGAGTTAAATATTACTGCCTGACTTTTACTGTAGCTGTGATTTTTTTTCTCTTTTGTTTAAGCACACAGAAAGAAAAAAAAACAGATGTTTGAGAAATAAAATAAACAATTATATATTGGCACAGTGATCATTATTAGTAACTTTTCCAGAATTATTTACACTTACATTTCCAGACTGCCCACTGTTATTTGTAATGCTCTTTGTGGAGTTAAGACTGCTGCTCCATTCATTTGCAATTCCTATGCTGTCTGCTGAAAACAGGTGAGCGCCTGGCTTTGACTGACAGCCAGTTTGCAGTATGACTACATTCATGGTGTCCTCTGTTGAAGGAATCCCCAACAAATTACACACAGATTTGATATTTAGCTGTGTGAATTTAACAATTACATACCTAATACCAAACACAGCACCTGTCACATGGAAACATCAGTCACACAAAAAAAAATCTCTTTTTTTGTAAGAAAAAATATAAACATAAAGAAAGGCAAGGTAAAAAATAATATAATTCACTGTTATGTATTTGTGACTACTAACAAATGTGAACTGCCATAGTGATACTCTTATTTACTTGCTCCATCAAAAATTGGTGGGAGATAGATCCAAATTCCAATGTTTTAAGGTCCTCTACATTTTGCTTTATTTTCCAGAATCTTCACCACACCCAGGTTTAAAGACAACATTTTTAGAACTCCTGACTGGAAAGGTAACAATGACATCATAATTATAGTTTTGTGGGTTTTTTTCCAGTCTAGAACCAACTGATTTAATCCATAAAACAATGTGAAGAGAATCTGGGGCTTCTGCTATTTAACCTGAATAATAACCTTTGAGAAAGTTTATTAACTTAAATGTAAATTGTAACCAATTAATCGCTAATTTTCATACCAAAAAATTCAAGTCAGGGTAACTGAATGTTACTTCTCAGTTTCCCAAAGGCTACTTTGTTAAACTATTAAACATTTCAGATATTTGACTCTTCAGCTGTGTAATATATTAAAGAGATTTAGACTTCTAGTTTTACAGGCAAATGATGAATTAACAAAAAATGTTTATTTTAGTAAGCAATTACAGTTTATTACATTCTCACCTCATAATCCATGCATACAGCACATCATAGTAAAAAAGTCAGGAGTGAAAATTAGATTTCATCAGCTCTTAATAAATTCTACAGATACTGCAAGATTTTTTTCATCTCTAGTCACAACTGCATTGCTGAAAGGCTAACAATAAACTATATTTAAAATCCAAATCTTAACATTTTTCTGCCACAGACAATGAGGTGTTTTGATAGAGTGCACAAAAGTACGAGCTATAGTAATAAAAAGGATGGGAGCATGAGACATGTAGACACCTATCTTCAGTGGAGATATCATAGCTGAGGATTGTTTCTAATGATGTGGGGGTTTTTTGTACCTAGCATTTGATTTATCACAACTCCATGCCTTTTTACTATATGATCTGGTACTTTAGCAAATATTTCCGCTATTGTATAAAGTACAAAAACAGGGAATTGGCACACAAAAGAGAAAGGAAAAAGACTTGTAGTAACTACCAACATGTACTCAAGTCCACTCCAGCCACATGCAAAAAAGAAACATAAAAGGAAACACTAAGGATTGCAAAGAGAATGTCACTAGTCCCCCACTGTTTTTCTGACAGGATGAGTGTGCAAAGAACAGTTGGGGAGACAGAAACTGATGCATTTACCTATAATTTACTCTCACTTTTCCTAAATATCATCCCATAGTATAGCTGCTTGCCCAGACCAAGTCCAGTCAACCCTCATATTCATGTAGGAAAAGTGCTATTTGATTCACACTCTCTTTTAAATCTTCATTAGCTTTCTTTCCTTGACACAACCACATACCCCTCCAATATTTTATAAAGAATGTAAGTATTCATACCACCCTTAAAGGGTAGTATTAGAGTGCCTTCCAAACATCCCAAAATAGAAATACTTTCTCCTTTGTCTTTCAAAGGTATATCGGAGAATAGCATGATTAGTTTTTGCCATTCTGCCTATTGACAGTAAGTCAAAGAAGCACTTTAAAATTGGAATGTATGTTCCTACATCATTCTAATTCTTTGCAAGAGTGAGCATCATAGTTTCTGTCCAGTTCCACGAAAGTTACAAACTCAACAGTGTAATCCTCCCCCAGCTTAACTCTATTTTCCCAGTGACGTATAGCTGTTGTAGGAGGTTGCAACTGATGGAAAAGCAGCAGTCTCACATGGTGGCCTATCTCACGGACATCACTGAAGCTCATGGAGATTAGGATAGCACCCTCAGAAAGACCTTTAACTATTCACTGCCAGTGCAGTGATGCTGCAGGTACTGTGTATCAGTAGCCTAGGATGATATGTAGAAATAGGACTGTATTCTTTATGAGACATAACTTTTCCAGCTACATAGCCTCCTTAGAATTTGCACTAACAAGGCTCGGATCTTATGAATATGAGAGTTACCGTGGCCAGGTTAAGTCTGGCCTGGGGAATCCAATCTTTCAGAAAGTCAGCAGCAATTTTTTTCATTCCTGCAATCATGGCACAAATAGAAGAGAACAATCTTGGACCAACAATCTGAAGGCAGATGCCTTAAGTAGCAGAAGTTATTATACAGGAGGTACATTCTTTGCTAATTCGTGACAGCAGAATTTCAGTCTGCTCTTGTTTCTGCTTCAAAAAAATTGTTGTTGTTGTTGTTTTTTTAAGATGCCGATTTTAGTCAGGCAGTAAAAAGCAGACAAATAAGTGCCACAAATAGGTGTTTATTATTTTAAGAGCTTGTTGAAGTGTCACAACACACCCTAGCCACTCACTCTTTTGCAAAGGGTGTCAGGGAGATATGTCAGAACCCATCATTTCCTTACTTTTCAGAGTCAGATGCCCTTTCTCCCATCACCAGAAAGCGTCTTTGGGACTGTGCTGGACCTAGGGCTTCAGCCAGTGGAAAAGTAAATGAAATTTAACAGACAGCATTATCTGCAGCCAGGGCCTCAAGGGAAAACCAGTCTGGGGGAATAGCAAAATTCCTCATGGCCTTCACAAAAGAGTGAGAAAAAGAAAAAAAAAAAAAAAAGTCAGCTCATTCTGAAGAAGACATTGAGGGAAGACCAGAAACACTATCGTAAGAGAGTGTGTTATTCCCCAAACTTTCACACAAAATGATAAGAGTTTCGGAGATACGTGTATGAATGGTGGGATGAAAGTTACCGTACCTGTTCCACACAGCTAGGGCTTCAAAGAGACTAGGTGTAAAACACCATACAACTTGGGGTTCAAAAAGATCCACAAACCAAATGTTTCGTGCTTTTCACGCTGATGATAGGCTCCACAGCTGTGAAGTCATTTTCTCCCCCTCACTGTTATTAAAGAAAGGACACCAAGCATTTTCTTCTGTGATCACAGCAGGGGGAATGTCAGAGCTGCTGAACTAAGCTTTAAGCTACTGCCAACAGCAGAAAGACCCTTGTGGTGATAGTAACCCAATATCTAACTTCTGATGGACTGTTCAGATTACCAGAGAGACAGGGGATGGGTACTGCTGCAAGATTTCAAGTTCATTTGCCAAGACTTCCTGATCACACACTCTTAATTCTAGTTGATACAAATCAAAGACTGACAGAGCATGTTGGTTGGCCTGAATAAATCTCTTCTGATGGGCATCACAACTCTGTCTAATGCAACTAAGTGGAGAAACTTATGCTGCTGCTTCTGAATTAGCACTGCTATCATGTTCAACGTCTCAGGAATTCTGCTCAAGAGTTCTGGAAAATTTTAAAGAGTACAAGAATTCATCCTAAGGAGTATAAGAAAGAAGGGAGAAGCTCATGGAGATTAGGATAGCACCCTCAGAAAGATTAGAAAGATATCCCTTGGAGAGAAAAAATATTAACAAATTTTAAAGTTTTGACTTCCCTTCAGCACTCTTCTACAGCTTCAACCTGTACAACCCTTAACTTTTCCTTAGAGATGGAACTCTTTTGCTTGTAATTGTCAGTGAGGGCTTCCCAGAAGATGATTTATCTTATGGAAATCAAGTGTCAACTGGACTGTTAAAAGATAGTAATGACAGAGACACTGTGAGAATATCAAGAGGGGGTCTCCAAAGAGCTTCAGTCTCCTAGAGTTCTACTGAGTATACCCAGTACACCATCCATGCTGGAGAGACAAGAGGGGAGACAGTATTTGGTACGCTCTAATGAGCAAAACACAAAAATTGTAGTCTTCTCCCACAGGAATTTTGTAGTGTGTCAGAATTATGTCATGCTGCATGTTTGCTGTGAATTTCTTTAAACCATACTCCTTAAGCTGTTCCAGGAAAGAAAAATATTACACCATGTAAGCTTCTCAGAGACTGTGGGCAGCAAGAATAATATTAGGCATGTCTCTCTTCACTGCAAGTCTTTTAGGTGACAAGTGACAATAAATAGTTGTACAGAACATCACATTTGCTTAGACAGGTTAGACAGAGAGCGATTGTCAATAATTATCATGACAAAATCACAAATAGTGGTTGAACCACAGAAATTTAGAAGTTCCCAAAATTTGTAGGGTCTCTGATCCCTCTTTCCAGCTCTTGTAGCAGCAGACAAAAAGCTGGGACCAGATCTTAAGTTATTTTCTTTTTGAAGAATATATTTTAGGTTTTACAGATAGAATAGGCTTTACTGATAACATACCAAACAAAAACTACAGAGGCAAAAAATAATAATTATTACATATAAGAAACAAGAAATACAGAAATTTGTTGTGGTCTGCCTTGCATAGCAGCTGAAAAGAAGGCATGAGTAGTTGTTGTAACAACTTCACACTTTACATTCCGGAGAGCAGGAAGGGTGCAGGGGTAGCCAAAATTGATACTACTATTAACAAATATCTGATGATGGATACCCAGAATGAATCTGTGTCGATGAATACTGAAGAACTGAGTGTTCTCTTGGAAAAAAATGGTCCCTCTTCTCTTTTCCTGGGTATAACAGTTTGAGTACAGTGAAAATGTAAGACAGTTATGGAGGAAAGAGCAGGAGAGCTGACATGTTCCTGGAGTTCTTTTTCAGGGTAACTAAGGCCCTCGTCCTGCAAATACTTGCAAGCACTTTTAGATGAAAAGTATCCTATAAGTTTCAATAGGACAGCTAATAATATATTTATAAAAGTGAAGCATGCGTGTACAAATTTGCCAAATCAAACTCAAAAAGTTACAAGGACAGGCCGCATTTGTAAAGAAAAGCACTTTCCATTTTTACTGCTGCTGCAAATTTGATGAAAAAGTAGCAAGCTCCTGTACTAATATTCTGTATGGGAAACCATGGAATGAATTTCTAAAAACAACTGACATCTAATACCTTTTATGCATTAAAATTAATGATTTTCAATTGCTTGTGTTACTGATGCTTAGAAATGATGGTGCACTTTTATGAACACTGATACAAAATAACAGTTCTCTTACTTACTTTCAACATGTGCAAATGCACAAAATGGACCACGTGGACAGTAACCTGTTTGGCGCATGTCATTGCACTTTGTAGATTTATAAATCTAAACAAAACAGAAAGGAAACAGAATAGAAACCTAAATTTATTTGTTACATAACAGCAAAATAGTTGTAAAAATTTAAAAATTTTAAAGGAAAAATACTTAATAACACTATGTATTACCAGGTTTTCTCAGAAAATTCAGTTCTTCTAATAATTTTTAAAAATCAAATAGAAGAGCAGAATTTTTTTAAAAAGAAGAAAAGAGAATCTTAACCTTCTTCTTTGTAATAATAAATATTAACAATAATATTTCAGAAAAGCAGTATTTAAACTGCTCTGGTTTTCTATGTGGTATAGAAACTGCTGATCTTTGTATCTCACAAGGCTGGTAGGAGGGGCTGACACACTGTCATGTAAGAACAATATTAAGAATCTATTTAAAAGCCACAGATTCTTTTGAAAATTTAATTCTGTGGATTTGCAAGTCTGTGGCAAATAGTACAAGGATCTTTTTCATTCCCCAAACCTCGGTATTGTGGTCTTTGGCTCTCAGAGTCAGTTGAGTGATTCATGGCTTGATAAATAAAGATTCTCAGTTCAGAATGACACTTCTGTGCTGTGTAAAGAAAATGTTTTTCTTGGACTTCTGCTTTAGAGCAAACATGCAAAATGAAACAGTTCATTCAAAACCAAAAACTAGTTCTGTAAGCTCTTTATTTTAGAGCAATTTAAGTATCTTACAATTCAGAAATAATTTTGAATTCAGGTCGAAAATGTAGTTGCTATATTCACTGCTAGTTCATGCATAACAACCCAAAGATCAGCCAGCAAACTAGAGTAAGATACTAAATCACAAAATTGTTACTGATGCTAATCGTTCTACAAATAATTTATTTTTCCTTGAACACTGCAAAAGAGGCAAAACATCCATGCTGCAGAGAAGTATTCATCAAAACTATATACTTTACAAATGAAACAGTGCAACTGATCTTTGCATCTTTCCACCAATTTCACTGGGAGCAATCACAAGTATTGTAAAAAATGAAGGGGTCATTGGTGGATACCATACCTGGACCAGGAAATGAAGCTGAGTCAGTCCTTTTTTTTCCCTGCTCTATGATGACTGTTAAATAGAAAACCTCACTGCTGTACACACTACGCTTATGATGCAGGAGGGAAAAAAAAAAAAAAAAAAAAAAGAGAAGCACTGACTTCCAAATGGCTTCAACAAAACATGTAATTGGAAGTTCAGTTTTGGTTTGTGGTCCTAGCCTCACAAAATAACCTTCCCAATCCTATGAGCTACACAAATGGTGTGGAGTGCCTTCTGGTAAATTCCACAGCTAGAAGAACTGACAGTAAAGATAAAATAAAAATACTATTGGGGCAGAGCTGGCAGTCCAGTATACACTTCCAAGACCAAATCTGGAGAGGGACACATGCCCCAGTAATACGACAGGATAGACAGCCAACTCGAAGAACCAAATCATTATGGAAGACTAACTTTCCAGCTATAGACAAGAACACAGCTGCTATTTATTAAGAGTAGAATCCAGTTATTCCTGAACGTGATAGCCAAGAGATTTATGCAATAGTCACTGAGCCAAGAGGCAATGACAATATACTTTATCTGAATTTGGTAAAAAGTGAGGACATGAAAACATTCAATAAGAGAAGATAATGTTTGATAAAGTGATTATGAATTCAACTTAAATTAAAGGACATACAAAAATAAGGCTGTACCAATGTTCTTGATTTTGAATGAGCAGATTGAGGAATGAAGGCAACTGGTTACCACCATCAGGTAGACTGAATCTCATTATGAACTGAATAAAATGAGCATTTTGAATCCTCAAGTCAAAAGCGCAAAAGCTGTATGGAATTTCCATTCTAAGCGTACAACTGGATGAAAGCCAGAGCTAGAGCAAAGCAGGGAGAGGATCATAGGGAATGAAGCTGAATGAAAACTCCTTTCAGGGGAAGCATGCTGCTAATTTCTGTGAAATTAAATGCTAAAGCTAAAATTAGTGGAGACGAATAGCCATATCCCCATCAAGCTGTTTTGATTCCCCATAAGAATTATGTTCAACACTACAACAAAGACAGCACAGCTAATGGAAATAAGCAGACAGAGACGACTACAGCTAATGTAGAAGCAAAATCACCTTCAGTTCAGGGAGAGGAAATGAATTAGGAAATTGTCACCTCAGAATTTTTAAAGAACTGGCATGTAACACTGATGCAGTTGGCAAGGAGTTTTAATAAATCTGTCACATCAGAAGTAGCACATATGAGTGAGGTATAGTAGGTACAACATATATACGTTTGAGAAGAGCAGAAACAGCTGATTCAGGCCACTGCAGGCCCCTAATATCCTCTGTGCCATAATTTAGACTAAAACCAGAAAGAAACAGGATAAAATTAAAAGTACATTTGGCAAAGGTATATAATGGCTGACTCACCATATAACTTTGACAAATCAGATTTTCTATAAAATGAAAATGTAGTCATTCTAATAAGGACTTCAATACAGGATGTGAAAAGAAATCTTTAATTCAGATAATGAAGATCATGACTCCTACCAATGTTACATATCTTCTATTGAACTGCCCAATGGGAAGGTGACAGTGGATGGTGTCAAAGAGAAAGAGAGCAGACAAAATTACTAGCAGTATTCAGTCTTTGGACTTATTTTAGTATTTTCGTTAATAGCTTTGTCATAAATAAAAGCATGCTAGTGATACAAAGCAGGAAGGCACCATTACTACAGAAGAGGATTGGACTATAAAGGAGAGGAAATTAGATGACCTGAAATAAATTTGGATGCTAAAATCTCTAGTAATCAGGACTGTGAAATTGTGGAATTGAGAGCTGGCTAACTTATGAAAGAGGCTGTACGATACGGAGCTTGCAACAACCTTAGAGTCAGTATTCTAGAATTCTTGTCTCAGTCCCATGTTCTTGTTCATATTTGGAACAGAAAATACTGATTGCTTGAATTTTCTTTGCTCATACCTTACTATGTGTTGAACTTTCTAATGCAAGAAATTGCATCCTGTTGTGAATTATTCACGTCTGTTAAAAGGTTCCAAAACTAAAACAGATATCCAATATTGTACAGGCAGCTGCTTACATAACACGCCCTTTCAGTATTATGCTTGTTTCCTTTAACTGGCAAATTTGTTCAATATATTCATAGTGTTGCATAAGAATTAAATCTCAGCAAATTATATGTCACTGCTCTCTTCCCTAGTTTTTCACTGTTATATTCAAACACCTGACAAAGTTGCAATAACTTTGTCTATGGAGGATTCTAAAATCACCTTGTCTTTCTTGAGTGTCTTATTCAGACACTACGAAAGCTTTCTGCTGTTTCCACCACCTATTGACCTATTCAGTAACTCTCAATTATCTACAATAAAGTGTTGGGTTTTTTTATTGTACTTAGCATAAAAATTTACTCCAAGTTATTGATTAAATGCAATCATTACTGTGACTTTATGTCTGATCCAAGAAGTTAGGTAAAAAACAGAATATGTTTATTTAAACCCAAATCATATATTTGAAGAATCAACATGAGAATAGGATTTTCACATGAATCATGTGAAAAGTCAATCCAACTATTGGATTAAAGGCATCCAACTATTATGCCAAATATTATTAAGTTAATTCATTATTTTCATAAGCAGTACAATAAAAATGCCTATCAGGGGAAACCACAGCAGTACAAATAATTTTTTAGCAAATTTTATCTGACTAAGTGAATACCTCAACTACTGGAAGTGCTGCATGAATTTTCTCTCCAAATGTCATACATTTTTACATAAATAATATCTTTAATCAATAACTTAATCTATAATAAATTTTGAATCACTAAAAATAAGTAGAAACATAGCTCTTACCTCAGGATGGAACTGCTGCTCTGTACGAGAATGACAATATTGACAGCTATCCCCACTTTCACACCTTGAAGGTTCACCCCATTCATCTGCATGTTTTACATTGGGGCAAGGGGTGGACCTAGAAAAAAGTGATGCCCAAAGCACATTTGTATCTACTTCCTATCAAAAGTGTCAAAGAACTTCTCACTAAATCTCAGAATCTTAGCTTCTTTGGAACCTATAAAGTTAGCAAATTCTGAGAGGCTCTGATTTTTTGGAAGTTCTTTGACAGAAGGATGAGCTAGCAGAATTCTACCTTCCTTCTGTCTGGTGACAGGTATTCATAGTCCTGAGACTGTCAAGCAAAGCACATCAACTCTAAACCTTATACCATGGCACAGGGAAAACAAAAACAATGAAGACACCACACTGTCTTAGAACCATAGGTTCATTCCCAAAGTAAATGACAGACAGCATGCATTAAATTCTGGTGCTGAAATTATTGCTCAGGAATGGAAAATTATAGGAAAAAATCAAAATAAAGACAGAAATTAGAACTGATCTTTTCATAACAAAGAAGATACGACCTACAGATTCCAAATTTTTGCTAAGAAATGTAGAAATTATTTTCATTCTTTACAGGTAAGAAGGATATTTTCATTACAGTTTCATAGTTTTGTTCTTCAGAACTGTTTGATCATTCTGAACAGATGCTTTGTTTCCCAAAAAAGTTTTAGCAAGGCTATTGAAAAAAAAAATGTATTTTTATTCCATTAGGAATATCCAGTTGTGCTACAGAAGAATCTAACAGATCACTCCATTACCAATTGTCTAACTGACCCAAGAGTCATTTCTGAATATTTACTTATGTACCTGTATTTGAACTTTCTAGGATTTCGTCTTCTATCTCGACTGTTGTGATAGTGAGGACATGCATAACCCTGGCGGCAGAGTCTGGGTGGCTTGGTACATTGTTCTGTCTTGTAGCCAGCTAATACAAAATTTGTATCTGTAAACAGGTCAACAATGAAAAGAAATGAGCACTTACATTTTGCATTTAGAGTATTTTTAGTGAGATTAGGTATTATGCTGCTTTCTGAATCTGAATAAAAATAATGATTCATAGATCCTTCTGTTCTTATAAGCTTAGACTGAGACCTTCATTTTTTGCAATAAAACAGTCTAACATACATACATGCAAAGCAATCTTCATCAATTTTATACTCAATAGCAATAGCATACAAATAAAGAACTAGCAATCCAGTGGTAGAGGAAATTATCAGAAATTCTCATTATACACATTTAACATTTTGAAAATGAATACCTGAAACTATGCTATTCATTTTAGTAAGAAAAATACTAAAACTTTATAAAATTTTATATCTAGGTTTCTCTCAAGCTTGTTGAGAAGCCTTATTTCACCAAAATTGCTTTCATGTTAAGGATCCCCAGTAAGATCTTGCTGGACAAATTCTAGAGCCTCTTTTCCACCTTTGCTCTAAATCTAAATTTGTCTCTAAATCTTTGATTCCAGGAAGGAGGAATCAGGAAATGACAAATGAGGTTCTGTCTAGAAACAGAAAAATTCAGAAGAAAACTGGAGCAAATAAATAAATTAAAAGGGTAAAATTTAGCTAATGGCCACAATGGGTTTATGAAGAGCGAATGATGTCAAACCAATCTAACTTCTTCCAAAGGCAGGACAATAAATGTAGGTAAGACAGAAGCAGTCAGTGTTACATATCTTGACTTTAGCAAACCTTTTTAACTGGAGATGTTCTCAAAAACTACAGAATACAGTAAGACTCCTGTAGGACTTGTGGAAAACCAGCTGAAAATCCATTCCCAGACTCATTAATGATGTACTTTCAAATAGAAACAATTATTAATTGGTGTTTCACACAAAATCTATTTTTTGTTCAGTCCTTTTCAATGGTTTCAGTAAAAACTTAGGAAAATAAGGCTGAAATCACCAACTGGAATAATAGTTTCAATCCCCAGCAATTATGTACAATCCTGCCATACTTCAAAGGATTGACAGAAGTCGTACATCACCATATAACATTAACTGGTCACAATGCAAGGAATGCAAAAAAAAAAAAAAGTTTGTAGTTTGTCAATTTTGTTGTCTTTTTAGTTTGAGCACGCAATATTTTTTGATCTAGAGCTCACAATCAAGCGCTGTAAGTTATTTATACTTCAATGCTTGGAACTCATCCTGTAGTAGATTTAATTTTATGATCCTTGTCCCCACTGTATTTTTTATCTTTTATATCCCTTGAATCCATTGAACACCTTAGAGACAGAATCTTCACTCTGACCCTCTTCCTGTGTTACTGTCCCCACATGAATTTTTGAAAGCAACTGTACCCTGCATTCTTTTCTAAAGTAAAATTTGGGCAAGAGCTCTAATAACATCCAATTGATATTAACATTTGTCTATGTAATAAGGAAGTCTAAACCAGGAAAATGAGAACCAAATTTTAAAGCCTAAAAAAACCTAGTATAACTGGATTTACTTTAAGTGATCACATATAACGCTTTCAAGACATCCTCACATTTCAATATTCTACTTAAATATTCCACTTAATATTCTACTTCATTCATGTTAGTTTAGGTCAGCAAAGAACAACTTTCCATTAAAAAATGAAGATTCTAATCATTATCATTTCTTAGCACAAGACAGAACTCCTCCTGACTTTTAATCACATTTAATCAATTGACAGAGTTTAGCAAGACTTGTATTAAGTAAATGAAAAAAGATTCACCAAACATTTTCCAAACAAAACATTTTCAGTACGAAATCTGAATATAAATGTGCTGGACTGTACAACTTGTTCACCAGCACCTGTATTGCTTATATAAACTTATTCTTTACTCTGTAAAAGATGACTTTTGAGCAGTTGAAGACAAGGATCAACAAGCTGGATCATACACCAAAAAAGAAACAGAGAAAGGAGGCAGACTTATATAATCTTACCCTGCCATCTTGGATCTTCACTAAGGATTTTCTCAATCATTGCTTGGCTTGCTAAAATTCCTGGTTGTAGATCTGGAATGCCTTCACTGCATCCTAGCTGTCCATTCTGCAAGGTTTCCTGTGCCTGAAGTTCTCTGGAACAGGGAAAAGAAAATAACACTATTAAACCGTATAGCTACATTAACCATCCCTATCATAGGTAAAATCCTGTCCTACTTTATCCAAATTTTGTCATTTAATCCAATAAGCCTAAATTGGGGGGTGGGGGAGGGGGGAGACTGTATTTCAAACTGTTACTTGTGCTGAAGCTGCCTAACAAATCAGATGGAATAACCATGTCATACAAATCAAAGGGAACACAAGAAGGGACACTGGTATTATGTATACTGCCAGTGTTTGTATCAGCAACGCCCATCTGTACCTCTGCATGCTGGTGTGCTGACATCTTGAATATGTTATTAATTTCTGGTATTCTCCTGCCACATAGAACACAGTAGAACTAATAAAGGTACAGAAAGAGCAATAAAGGATGATCAGAAATACAGAATAACTCCTCTGTGAGGGAGAATTAAATGGCTTAGCACTCTTCACCTTGGAAAAGGGATGCCTGAAGGGAGATACAAAATATATCTATTGAGTAATAAGTCATATAAAAGTGAATGGGAGACTACTTTTCGCTCATAGTACGATTTGGCTAGAAAAGTTTGTCAAGACATTTGGGAGACCTAGTAACAAAGGACAAGTATTACGAAGAAAAGGAATAGCTCCTCTGCAAATATTTACAATTTCATTGCAAGTAAGCAACCACGATCTTGGCGAAAGATCAGAATGACCACTAATAAACTAAAAGATCCTGTGCTGGTAGTATGAAAACACTACCAAAAAACTGGGATAATTTCATTACACCGCTCTTACAAAATCAAGACGTACAGAGATTCAACAAAGGCAAGCTATTACAAAGGATTCAAAGAGAAATTATGATACCGTAGCATAATTAAATTAGGCAGACTTTGAAGCAATGAGAAAACAAGTTGAAGAAACAAATACAAGAGATGGATCTATAATATTCTTTCTTCACCATACTCAAAAGCCTCTGTCTTCACATGGCACGGCTTTCTCTAGACACAAATATTTAAGGAGAATACCTCCTATTCCAAAACGCTCTTACTCAGAGAAGAATCTCTGAATAGGAATTTGGAAAGCATGGTGCTTTATAATGTAATTAGTTGTGATATCATTTACATACCATTTCAAGGATTTCCCAGACCCCAAGTATTCCCCTATGAAAGAAAATCTCAAAGGGGAAAGAAAGGTCCAAAGCCAATTCCAGAACCTTTCAAACTGTTAAAATCTTTCTTCTTCAGATCCAAAAAAGGAGCAGGCAATGAGAATGAAAACGGGTAGTTCCTAGAGAATGTATTTTTTTTTTAGGTGGATGTTCAGAAGAACAAGGCTCTTAACAGGAATAAAGTTAATGCCTGCATCAGTGATTCTCCTGTTGTTTCTCCATTCCTTCCTTACAATGAAGGAACCCTAAGGTTTGTGGCCATCTTAGAGCAGAAAGACCATATTCCCCTCAAAAAAAACATTTCCTATGTTTGCTCAGACTTCCTGAAGAATGTTGGATGCCTGAAATTAGGGGAAGCATTTCACAGCAATGGCATACAGCTGGTTTTCACAAACACCAAAGTCGTCTGGGGCAGCCTATTTGTAGGTTCCAGCCATTAAACGGACTCCTACCATGAGTGTCTTCAGTTCCTCCTGACGCTTTATATGCAGCCAGTCACCAGTAAAGAACAGTTTAACACATTAAAAGATATTTAGAGACCAGAGCTTGATAACTAGTCACACTCCTCTGGTGACTAAGAAAGGAACACACTACATGGCCAAATTCATCTTTTCTGGTTTCTTTTCATAAGGCTGGTGCTAGGACTCATGTGCTGTTCAGACCTCTCAGGGCTGCTTTACCTACTGAGGAAACAGGAGCACATTATATCTGGCTCAAGGTGTTCACATCTCTTTGCTGGGACTTAGCACTCTCAACTCCAAGCAATGAAAACTGGGCTACGCCAGAAATATTTCTGAACTTGAGAAGATCTTTACTAATAAGCATCATGATTCTATCTGCTGAAGGTATGTTAGACAACATCTAGCAACTTGTGTTTTTTCTTTTCTCAGAATTATTAAGGCCAGCAGGTCAGTTCTCTCCTAAAACTCTTCAAAGTTTTGATGTTACAAATTACTTACAAACAGTTGTTGTTCATTATCTTCAAGGAAGACTGTATGTCTTCCTTGATCTGTAAAATTTGATATGTTTTTAGAATCACAGGAAATTCACAACTTTATTAGAGTTAGTGCTCAACATGCTTGGGAAAAAAACATCCATTTTTAAGGCACCTTTCTCAAGTTTCAAATCCAATCCATGGATTACTTTTCTAAGTTTTTTCTTCAGTATCGCTATATATTGGTTCCCCATTCTAACATAGCATGAAAGATTACAAAGATACTAAGTATTCTATATTCATTTCAAGACGGACATGACAGCTTACTGCATATGGTAAATAAAGAAAGTTAAAAAAAAAAAAAAAAAGGAACAAAAAGAAAATGGACAGATGTCTTACAGAAGATCCATCAGCCATCTGACCGAGGAAAGCCTCCTGGAAAGAAAAGCTATATATAACTAAATAGTACATGACCACACAATGCAGAAGTGAATTCTAAAAGGTGCTAACTTTACTAAAATAACTGTGGTAAAGATTAGGTTGAAGGGAGAACTACGATGCTCTAATAGATGGTAGGGAACAAGGGATAACACAGGAGAGAACATAACATACAGCCATACCAGCTCAGATCAAAGGTTCATCTAGCCTGGAATCCTGTCTCCAACAGTAGCCAATAACTGATGCCTAGGGAAGAGAGTAAGAATAGGGCAAGCATATAGTGATACTACCCCAGAATGCTCTTCCAGCCTCCAGACAGAGATGCCTGTCACCCTCCAAGGCTTCAAAGTTCTCTGGAAATTGCTATCCATTCCTACCAAGAGTATACAGACCACTTTTCTGCAACAGGATCTTCTCTTTCATCCAAATATAATATCTCGTGACAATATGCTTATTTCCCAGGCCTCGGTCACAACTAAAACTCATCCCTACCACTACCCTGATTTACAAAGCACCTTCTTGTTACAGTAGCTTGCTCTTATGTTGGAAAGGCAGACAGTAACACTGATATCTTACACATGAAAAAGCACAACAAAATTCAAACAAAAGTGCAAACGCAGATGTCACACAGAAGTTGAGATCCTGAAAGATGGCAGAAAAATTATTCTTTTCTGAATGTAAACACCTCAAGAAAATTTATGAGGCATAAATGATGAAAGGCAGAATATCTGGTCTTTCATCAGTTTTAAGAATGACATATATGGTTCTTGAAACTGCAAGTTACAAAACCTTAGTATTTGTATTTCCCAGTGTGTACTTGCTGTCTTGATGCACACTGAAATGCATTCTTGTATTTACAGTTATAGCATAAAGTACTGTATCTGCGAAGTGCAATAAAGCAAAGCGCAATAAAACGAGGTATGCCTGTATATTGTATTTTTCACTGCAAAGCATACCACATTTTCTGGTATGAGGTGATAACAGACGTGGTATTTCCTGCTAACTAGGCTGAAGAATTTGAAACAAGACTACCTTATATCATATACTGGTGGTCTAAGGTCATGGGGACCATGAGCAAAGGCACAGTGAAGTCCATTCTTCACACAGTGACCCCGGGCATCTGTTTCATGAATGCATGTTCCAGTCTTGTAATATCTGAGATGATACTTCCTTTCTGTATCCCCTGTTGTTCGATGCAGGTAAGGGCAACTACATAATAGAAAGAGAAAAGTTAGAGTATTCCTTTGAGTTTTGTTTTTAAACATTTAACCGAATTATGCTATCACTCTTCTTATTATGAACTTATAACAAGTAACTGGCAGAATTCTTCAAATAGAAATTGTCCTAAATATATTACCATTGCAGTACAACTTCAAAATGAAAAATTGTAACGTATTTCTTATTCTCTGCTAAAGTTAAAAGACTTTATAGCAAGGTGGTTCACAAAGATATTATTAATAAAACTAGTAAGCACTCCAGTAAGTAAGCAACAGCATCTGGACTAAGGAATGACATCTTCCATACTTATATAGGCTCACCTCGTTTCCTCACTAAGAGGTGTAAGAAAATTGTTTGGTTTTTTTTTAAGAATATTATAGTCATGTAAAATCAAGGGGTACTTGAAGCACAATGTTGTTGCTTTCTGCCTGCTCTCTCTAGGCACGGAACTCCTTGAACAACCTTAGAGGAAATCTAAAAAAATTTTCGATTAAAAGGAAGAGAGCAATTTCTTTATCCACAATAAATCTTTGTAGACATACATTGAGTTAAGGTTTGTACACTAAAATGGCTAGCATCATGTATGGATTATAATTTCAACAACCAGTAGTAGACAAATGAAAAAAAAACACAGAAAATATACACAGCCATGTCTGTTCTCCCACAATCTATTTCAGCGTGATTAATTTTGATCTCTACTGGGTTTGAAAAAATATGAATCTCCAAAAACTGCTCTCTTCCATCCCAAAGCAAAAAGAAGCTGCATCAGAAGGCTTCGAGTGTGGTACAGAATAACAAATGGCAAGTCCCATAGAAATAAGTGATTTTGAATGGAGGGAGAATGGTGAAGCACTAAGCAGAGTTTAACCCTCAGAAGAACTGATGTTGGCTTACGCTTTAGTTATCATATTCTGAAAAGACTCGTTAGAAACTAGAGTAAACAAATCGGAAAATATTTGCAAACATTTACAAGTCTGGCATTTATATATCTAAAACAAAAAGTTCTACTATTCTTTCTGTGCTAGCCACCTGTGGCTTGCACTGACTTTCAGAAATTGATACTCTTTATGTTTTCTGAGAGTCAAGTTGCTTCCTTTTAGGAATTTAAAAACAGCATTCTGTTAAAAAAGATAAATGGACCGCAGCTAGTGATTTGTAGCTACGCCTCTTTAGATACCAACAAAACTAATTTGTCAGAAGGCAATGCGTACCAAGTTCAGTGTTTTACCTCATTTTGTCAGCCTAAGATGAAACACAGTCTAAACCTAGGATTTGCAAGTATTTCTTCCACACCTCTTCGTTCTACATGAAAAGATAGACAGGATGCAATCTTTGTTGGACTCGCTTTGGTGCCTCAGCTGAACTTTGTGAGAAATGCTTTGCAATATGTGAGTAGCACTGATGCAGCCCTCCTGTTCTGCTAGAATTGCTAAAGAGGAAAAGAGAAAACCCACAAGAGTCCTTCAGATACATTTGCCAGCACTGGTCCTGTACAGAACTCTAAACAAAAGGAATTGCAATTTGAGAATATTTTACTTATTGCTGACCCTCCTACCACAAGCACAATTTGTACAGGGGCTAAATGGAAAAGCAGACTAGCAGACTGTTCATTACAAACTCTAATCTCTCACTCATTTACACACACAACAGAGGCGAGAATACACTGTTATATTCTTATGCATAATGTTCATGCCTGCATTTCCATCTACTTAAGTTTGCTGGTTCCTGTTGGAAACAAGAATTAAACATCTGAGCTTATCTCCCGTGCAAGAGGTATACAGGTGTTTACATCTCACTGCTTGTCTTTAAGTCCATGGTCCCTTATCAGAGGCCAAGCATTTGTGCTGAAATATCTAGACTTTTTCCCTAGAGGCATCACTTTATCAGTGGAGGTCCCAAGAAAATGTGAATGCCTTCAATTATTTTTAAATGACTGTTTAAAAAAAGGCAGAAAAGAAAATTCAGTGGAATATGGATACAGTTTGTCAGACAAGCTAGGCACAACCTTTTGTACAAAATGTGAAAGAGGGAGAGATATTTAGGTCACAGTTTTCCCACAAAAAGACAAAACGGATTCCAAAGATAAACTGGGAAATATAAATTGTGTGTTACACAACTGTAATTTCTGCTAAACTAAACCCAAGCTTGTTTGGCCTGAGACACGATACTTGGGCCATCAATATCTAATAAAATCTCAATTTTACTGAGAAGAGAGCTTTCCGCTGCACATTTTGCTTAAGACTCCCATAACAGGTGAAGTCCTCCTTCAGAAACTAATGGAGTGCTTTAATGAAGCTACACAGTGTGACTGGACACTTTGTTATCCGAACTTTGTCCAAGACTTGCGAAGAACTAGATAAAACCTAATTATACAAGCTGTCTCAGAAGGACTAAAGAACATGCAAAGCTCATACAGCAAAAACAATGATTTATCTATTTTGGACATGTATGTTATATGATACCATACTAATACATATGCTTTTAACCATAGACACCTTGCTGATCAGCTGTTGTTCATCCTGGGACCATTAGTCAGAAAGGCAAAAACTCCTAATAAAAGCAGCAGCTAGATGGTACTTGCATCTAGTATCAACTAAGCCAATGCATGGAGAGAACTGATGTTCAGCCCAACATTTAATGAACTATAAGGATGTTCTATCTTAGCTTCAAGTTATTAATAAAATATTTTACTGGAGAATAAACCACCGTAATACATAGCTTTAAACAAGACTAGTATTTTGATTTAAAAAGGTAGATTTTAATTATCATCTGAGCACATGGCTGCAAACTGATAAACTTGCTCTTATGTACCATACTTTGGTACTTAGGATGTTCAAACACCATTTATTCCCAGGAGAGAGAAAAAAAAAAAAGGTACAAGACGACAAATTATTTCCCAGGTAGAATAACAAATCTATTTCATAGCCCTTATTTCTGACGTCATCTCCCAGCTTAAAATAATTATATTGACTACTAACCTACCAACCACGAATCAGTGAAAGAATGGTATTCAGCATTGTTAAGTTGTATTAACGTATGTAATGGAAATACAGCATTTTAAACAATTGAAACCTGCTTTTTTTTCTGCATTTGGATCTCACAAAGTAAAACTGGCATTACAATATTCAAAGTCATTAGATGGATATATTGTGAAACAGAACGTACGTTCACAAAATCTTAAAAGATAAACTGATAAGTGAAAAGTATGTTACCTTTTCATTCTCTTCTTAATTCACAATGTCATAAATATTCCAAAGATATTCTTTAAGAATTAAAAAAATCCAGTTTAAAGGGCAATTTTAAAAGTTCTTAAGTATATGAAAACAACTACATACTTGTACTTCTGTTCAACCCTGAGGCACTGACATTTTTCCTATGATCACTCTAACAGCTCTTCTATAACAGATTTCTCTAATTCTTTCACTAAGAGCAGTGTTACATAACAGATGCCAATACTACATCCAAAATAATCTTCTCTTTTAGAATCTGACATATCAGTTGACTACAGTGGTTCAAAAACCTGCTCTAGCTCACCCTGCTCGGGCAGGGAAGTTGGACCAGATGATCTCCAGATGCCCCTTCCAACCTCAACTATTCTGTGATCTAAAATTTCAGGCCTCCTTTCTTTCCAAGTTGAACTTTGGGAAGAAATATTACAGTCAAGCCTGGGTGAAACCAGCAATTTCTACTTTAACTCTCCTGAAAGTATGTTCCTGATAACAATTATGGGTGTCATCATTTTATCTTTCTTGTTAGTTCTCTAGCAGCTCACACTTGCTTTGACCTAACTGCATATTCAGATGAAAAGAACAGGGAAACAGAGTCATACATAGAAGTCAAAAAGGAATAGGCATGCACACAGAGAGCTTAAAACAAAAGTATCCTGCCACTCCTGTTGCTAACTTATGTATAAGAATTTGAAATTGCTCCAAATAAAAGGCTAAATTTTAGGCAGAACAAAAAATAATGACAAAACAGTATTCTTTTGCTGGGTTCTGCAACAGGAATGCAGCCACTCTGTAGGCATGTCCTCAGAAATGTTGGTGTTTTCCTCTGGCTTTTTCTTCTGCTACTACAGACATGCTTTAGTGTCTTCTATCTTTAAGAAAGTTACTTTTGACTTCTCTTGCCTTTCCCAACTATTTGCTCTATTTGCCTTTTCTCTTCTACCTTCACCTCAAACAGCAATCAACTTACAATAGCTGACTGCCATTCCTAGCCTCCAGCTCTACTCAAAATCAAATCTAAAATTAAGGCTTCCACAGTCCAACTGAAACTTCTCTCACAAGCATCTCCGATAATCTCATTTTATAACTGAATCAAAGCAACAGGCCTCTATCTTCATTTTTCTATTTAATTCTATCTTCATTTTCTTAATTTACTGGCGGCTTTCATCTGCTTGCTGTTTCTCCTCTTGAAACACTGTTCTCCTTTGTTTAAGGGAACTCAGTTATGTTCTCATTTTCCTCTCAATCAACATATCTTTCAACACAGACATTCTCTTATGGCCTTTTGTCAGGGGCCTCACAGAACTCTAACCTTGGTCCCTGCTCTTCTACACGTGGGCAATTTCACTGTAAAACACAAACTTAGCAACCACCGCCTCTTGCCAATAACTCACAAACCTATCTGTTTAATTCAAACTGTAAGTACAATATACTAAAACACAGGCCTGAATCTCATTACCAATCTCATTTCTGGCAAGTAAGAAGGGCTTTAAACTAGGAAAGATGGGGGAAGGGGAGAGTTATAGTGACAGGGTAGTTAGCAAAAGACTGCTCATGTCAGGATGCCTCCAACAGGTGAATGCAGCCAGGGAAGTGCGCATGGGATGTGGCTATGGAGGATCCTCTTTTACCCCTCCTGGGAAACCTGCATGCTCGATCACCTCCCTGAAATGCCTGTACACCAATGCACGCAGCTTGGGGAACAAACAGGAAGAACTAGAGATATGTGTGCGGTCGCAGGGCCATGATCTCATTGCCATTACAGAGACATGGTGGGATAGCTCACATGACTGGAGTGCTGTCATGGATGGCTACGTGCTTTTTAGGAAAGACAGACCAGGAAAGCGAGGTGGTGGAGTTGCTCTTTATGTGAGAGAGCAACTGGAATGTATGGAGCTGTGCCTAGGGGTGGATGAAGAGCGAGTCGAGAGCTTATGGGTAAGGATCAAAGGGCAGGCTAACAGAGGTGACACTGTTGTGGGTGTTTACTACAGGCCACCTGATCAGGATGAGGAAGTCGATGAGGCCTTCTACAGACAGCTGGAAGTAGCCTCACGATCCCAGGCCCCGGTTCTCATGGGGGACTTCAACCACCCCGATATCTGCTGGAAAGACAACACAGCTAGGCACAAACAGTCCTGGAGGTTCCTGCAGAGCATTGGTGACAACTTCTTAACACAGGTGGTGGAGGAGCCAACAAGGAGAGGTGTGCTGCTGGACCTCGTACTAACAAACAAAGAAGGACTGGTGGAAGATGTGAAGGTTGGGGGCTGCCTTGGCTGCAGTGACCATGAGATGGTGGAGTTCAGGATCCTGCGAGGAGGCAGCAGGGCACCAAGTAGGATCGCAACCCTGGACTTCAGGAGAGCAAACTTTGGCCTCTTCAGGGACCTACTTGGAGGAATCCCATGGGTGAGGGCCCTAGAAGGAAGGAGTGTTCAAGAGAGCTGGTTAATATTCAAACATCACTTTCTCCAGGCTCAAGAGCGGTGCATCCCTATGAGTAGGAAGTCAACAAAGGAGGCAGGAGACCTGCATGGATGAGCAAGGAGCTCCTGGCAAAACTCAACCAGAAGAAGGAAGTATACAGAAAGTGGAAAGGGGGACAGGCCACTTGGGAGGAATATAGGAATGTTGTCAGAGTATGCAGGGATGCAACGAGGAAGGCTAAGGCCCATTTGGAATTAAATCTGGCTAGAGATGTCAAGGACAGCAAGAAGGGCTTCTTCAAATACATCAGCAGCAAGAGGAAGACTAGGGAAAATGTGGGCCCTTTGCTGAATGGGGTGGGTGCCCTGGTGACGAAGGATGCAGAGAAGGCAGAGTTACTGAATGCCTTCTTTGCTTCAGTCTTTACTGCTCAGGCCAGCCCTCAGGAACCCCAGACCCTGGAGGCAAGAGAGAAAGTCTGGAGAGAGGAAGACTTTCCCTTGGTGGAGGAGGAGTGGGTTAGAGATCATTTAAGCAAACTTGACACCCACAAATCCATGGGCCCTGATGGAATGCACCCACGAGTGCTGAGGGAGCTGGCGGACATTATTGCTAAGCCACTCTCCATCATCTTTGAAAGGTCATGGAGGACAGGAGAGGTGCCCGAGGACTGGAAGAAAGCCAATGTCACCCCAGTCTTCAAAAAGGGCAAGAAGGAGGACCCAGGGAACTACAGGCCAGTCAGCCTCACCTCCATCCCTGGAAAGGTGATGGAGCAGCTCATCCTGGAAGCCATCTCCACACATGTGGAGGAAAAGAAGGTGATCAGGAGTAGTCAGCATGGCTTCACCAAGGGGAAATCATGCCTAACCAATCTGATAGCCTTCTATGATGGAATGACTGGCTGGGTAGATGAGGGGAGAGCAGTGGATGTTGTCTACCTAGACTTCAGCAAGGCTTTTGACACTGTCTCCCATAGCATCCTCATAGACAAGCTCAGGAAGTGTGGGTTAGATGAGTGGACAGTGAGGTGGATTGAGAACTGGCTGAATGGCAGAGCTCAGAGAGTTGTGATCAGTGGCACAGAGTCTAGTTGGAGGCCTGTAGCTAGCGGTGTCCCCCAGGGGTCAGTACTGGGTCCAGTCTTGTTCAACTTCTTCATCAATGACCTGGATGAAGGCACAGAGTGCACCCTCAGCAAGTTTGCTGACGATACAAAACTGGGAGGAGTGGCTGATACCCCAGAGGGCTGTGCTGCCATTCAAAGAGACTTGGACAGGCTGGAGAGGTGGGCAGAGAGGAACCTCATGAAGTTCAACAAAGGGAAGTGCAGGGTCCTGCACCTGGGGAGGAATAACCCCAGTCACCAGTACAGGTTGGGGGTTGACCTGCTGGAAAGCAGCTCTGCGGAGAAGGACCTGGGAGTGCTGGTGGACACCAAGTTAAGCATGAGGCAGCAATGTGCCCTTGTGGCCAAGAAGGCCAATGGTATCCTGGGGTGCATCAGGAAGAGTGTTGCCAGCAGGTCGAGGGAGGTGATTCTCCCCCTCTACTCAGCCCTGCTGAGGCCACATCTGGAGTACTGTGTCCAGTTCTGGGCTCCCCAGTACAAGAGGGATGTGGCACTACTGGAGCAAGTCCAGCGAAGGGCCACAAAGATGATTAGGGGACTGGAGCATCTCTCTTATGAGGAAAGGCTGAGAGAGCTTGGCCTGTTTAGCCTGGAGAAGAGAAGGCTGAGAGGAGATCTTATCAATGTGTACAAGTATGTGAAGGGAGGGTGTCGAGAGGATGGGACCAGACTCTTTTCAGTGGTGCCGAGCGACAGGACGCGAGGCAATGGGCACAAACTGAAACACAGACACTTCCATCTTAACATGAGGAAAAACTTTTTCACTGTGAGGGTGACAGAGCACTGGAACAGGTTGCCCAGAGAGGTGGTGGAGTCTCCTTCTCTGGAGATATTCAAAATGCGCCTGGATGCAATCCTGTGCAATGTGCTCTAGGTGACCCTGGTGGAGCAGGGGGGTTGGACTAGATGATCTCCAGAGGTCCCTTCCAACCTCAGTGATTCTGTGATTCTGTAAGTACCCTGAACTACCACTATGCCAGATAATATTCATTATCCTATTTATCATTTAGGCTCATAACCTGGGAGTAATCTTCAGCAACTGTAGGATACAGCCTTTCCAATCTAATTACAGTACAAAGGTTGTTCAGGTTCCTATCTCACATTTCAGGCTGTTGAAACATTCTGTTCTTTGCTTCTAACAAATGCAATCTTGCCCAGCTAATATCCTTTCAAAACACTGCTTCCTTTTTCCTCCTTTAGCATCTATCTATCTATCTATCTATTACTCAATAATGAAAGGTCAACTTTTGTCCCCAGTCAATCTATGATGTAAGCATCCATTACCCTCTTACTGATTTTAAAACAATAATTGCCCATGCTGCCCCTGGGGTTGGCAGGAGTGCTTTACAAACACCTGAAAAGGTACTCTATTCTTTTTTAAATCATCCCCCAGAGTGATTTTTTGCTGTCTATATTACATAGGCATGGTACCCAATATTGTCACACTGCCTACTGCATTTGTTTACCTTGTTATCTCCTTTGTTTAGATTATAAATCCTCCGGGAAAAATGCATCTTTTTCCTCTGTGACTACAACTTCTAACACAGAAGATACTGATCCATGACAACTGCAGCTAAACATTACAGTAACAAAAATAATTCATCTTCCATTTTTAAAAAAGGTGACCAGCCGAACTACATGTTTCCTGGCTGTTTTCCTACAAATCTTTGTCAGAAGTCCCTCTTCTATGACATATGAACCACAATATGCCCAGCAACTCTATATGCCTGCCTGCTTGCCTGACTCACTGTACTATTTGCTTATTCTCATCTCCAAAAAGCCTCTACACCTCCCCATGTTTACTGGAGACCTTCTGCAGCCTTCATCTAGATAAGAGACAACACGTGCTGTTACTAGTCCATAGAAGTGTAAATACCAACTGGCTAGCCAGCAACTCAGAGTGACCGCCTTCCTTTGCTTTTTCTCACTGGAAGCATCATAAAATGGTCATTCTACTCTACCTAGCCATCATTTTCATAAAACTTACAGAAGCTTAATATCTTGGAGCCATCTCCATACAACATAACTTGCACATACTGGTTAACTTCAAAGTTGTCAGGCGAAAAAAGGCAGCACAGCCCCCCCTCCCCCCCAAATGCAGCAACAACAGGAACAACATTAACAGAAAAATCATCTTCTTATCTTAGGCTTTAAAAATAGTCACAATGCAAAATCATAGCTTTGGTAAGATAAAGAATACATGCTTATATAACAGCATATACACCAAAAATTGGCAAATCACTTGCAGAAAGCGGGTCTCAAATAAACTCCAGCAGACCAACCAATCATTTTCACTCTCTAAGGAGAAATTTGTATCTTTTCATAATGTCATTGATAATATTATAAATTCCTAAGATTGAAAGAAATCACTTACTCATCTCCATCTGGACAGATTCCTGTAGTCTCATCATATTTTGTACAATAAACATCTGGACTGTAGTTAAAAGTCCCATCACGCCTTCGTATAGGTCTACGACGACGCTGATTTAGGAAATGCCAATGAAAACAGGTAAATGGTCTGTGCTGGGTACACTTGTGCTGCAAAAATAGGGGGCACTGCTCTGTCCTAAATTCCTTTAGATACCTAAAAAAATTAAACTGTGTTACAAGTTTATCTTATTGGAGGCACGTTTTTTACAGTATCAACAGGGCACTTGACAATTCAATGTGCATAGCCCATGAAAAATTGCATACAGTTTTCGTTCCTATCCACAATTTACTGCTTAGCTGCTGAATACAGCTGGCTTCATTTTTAATGACAGATGCATTACTAGTAAAACACAGTGAAATACTTGGACAAATTATATTACTATGTCACATAACTGAACTAAATTCAAATCAATTAAAAAAAAACCTAGAGTATTTAGAATTCTTCCCTAAGTAATCACTAAAGAGAGATTATAAATATGTTACTTGAATGAGCATTTATATTGCTTGCTACCACACAAAACAGTCCTATAAAGAGTATTTTTAGCTAAGTACCACATCTAATTTAAAAATTAGTCCTTAATCACAATACTCCCAGAACATGGACACACTATATAGAAAGCTAGAGAGTTAAAAGATGCTCAAGAAGGTTTCAGAGGCTACAAGAAGACTTTAGCAAACTTATTTTAGGGATTATTGTGCTTCTTTTGAGACAGTTTAGGGTCTTTGAAGGTTACTCAGGTGTTAGAAAATCATTCATTCATTGGGATCTACAGCATAGGAGCTATTCAGGAACTCTGATACTTCTTTGCATAGGATACCAAGACAATGTTAGACTGGGCACTACCGTGGCATTTATCAAAGGACGTAAGACACCACTTCTTCCTGTTCCAGTTTATGCATCTTTTAGCCTATTTAACAAGTTCATTACATCACTAAAGTTATGAATTATTGGAGGGATAGGTAACCAGGCATTTGCAGGGGAGAGGACTTCACAGAAGAACCTTAGACTTCTCAGAGCTCTTCAAAAGGCATAAATTGTGTAACAAGTTACAGGAGATTGACCAGACAGGGGAACAGAAGAATTAGAGAGAGGAATACTGGAGCATCTTTTAGTTCTGAATTACTTAAACTAGCATATGGGGAATATAATCACACATAGTTATGGAACATATCTTGAGGTTTAGAGAAGAATCTTTAAAACTATCCAGGACTGTGAAGAAAAAAATGGGGAATAGAATTTCAAATGTTAAGGACTGTAGAAAGGTCTGCAGCAGTATCTAGGTAAATGGCTAAATTCATATGGTCTTTCCAACACTGCTGAAAATGGGACATTATAGAAGTGGTGATATGGGGGGATGGGAGAGACAGAATGCCAAAATTTAGAGATAAAGTTATCCCGTGTTTGCGGGCAGCATCTGGTCCTATGTGAACAGGGGTGTCAGCAGTGCTGAGGGCTGCATAGATGTTATAGACCACATCTGAGGAAAACTGGAAAGACTTGCAGGGAGGATGGGGAGCACAAAGGATCTGCCTTTCGGTGTGTGAAGGTCTGCTGAAAGTGTTGTGGAAACGTCCCAAAGGCTCGAGCAGAGGCTGGCTAAGCAACGCTTTAGAGAAGTAGAAGGGCTGCTGTCTGCGCTTCACGAGGGCGGTCTCGGAGTGCGAAAGTATGCTGGGAGGCTTGGGGAGTTCCGGGGATGCCGGAGGATGACCGCGAGTCACAGGGCGGCCCAGTCAGGCAGGGCGCTGGGGGCGGCCAGGAGGCGCGGAGAGTCGGCGCTGGCGCTCTGCAGCCTGCCATGCCCGGGCCGCCCCTGTCCGGCGGCCACAGGACCGGGCATCCTCCCCGCTGCAGCCGGAACCGGGACTGCCGGGCCGTCTCCTCACAGACCCGCCGCCAGAGCAGGAGGCCGCGCGGAGCAGGCCCGGCACAGGGCCGGGCCCTCCGCCTCAGGGCCAGGGGCCTCCCCGCGCGGCGCTGGGGCCCACTGAGCAGGGCGCCCCCGGGGCGCGGTACCTACGTATAGTGCGTCGGCTGCTCAGTCTGCGGGGACCCCCCAGGCCCGCCACCCCGCGAAACCGCTTTCGAAACCGACGGCATCTTCCCCGGCGGGCAGCAGCGCGCAAGCGCAGCCCGGCCCCGCCCGCCCCGCCCTCCGGCGCGTGACCCTGCCCGCCCCGCCCCGCCTCTGCCCGCCCCGCCCCCTGACCCTGCCCGCCCCGCGACCCTGACCGCCCCGCCGCGCGGCCGCCGGCACCGCCTCGCCGCGCGCGAGCCGGTCAGCGCGGGCTAAGTCGTCGCCCGGCCAAGGCCCGTCTGCCGTCAGGGCTCCAGGGCAGCCAGGAAAGAGTCCTGTGCTTCTGGAAATGACGCACCGCTGAGACGTGTCTGTAACTACAACGCTGCCATCCTCAAACTTCTTTGAGAGGGTGTATTTTAAAAAAAGCACACATGGCACCTTAGAGAATTTTGATATTTTTATTCAGTTCATTCACCTATAGTTGATGGCCTTGAACTCTTTAACAACAAAATGCTGCAAATAGTTTTAAAGTTTTTCAACACATGAAAAAGGACTATGAAAACAGTTTTACAAGTAGAGTCTTTATTAAACACCTATCAGATCACTTGAAAATAAGGCAGACACAAAGGGTCATCCCTTTATTTCTTAAGCAGACCAGTAAATTGTTGGGTTCATTGTTTTAGCAGAACATGGAGAAAGAAGGCTTTTTGAGTAAGATTAGTAAGAGAAATAGACAGTATGTTTTAGTGCAATATAAATAAAATTCATGATTGTTGATTTATTCACCAGCACACTCCCCATGTGTATCTGACTTGCAACATTCTACTGTAGCAGAAGTTGAATTACAAGAAAAATTAAACCTTGTGACAGTACCAAACTGATTATACTCCATTTTACTAGGCACCATCTGGCTAAAAGACAGCTACAGTCTACAGCAGAATCAAAAGCCACTAGTAGCACTGGATGTTGCTCAGTCTGATCAGCAGCATTAGAGAAACATGGTATCAGCCAGTTTCTCTGTAGCTGCATACTGTCTTATTAGCTGTTCCCATGTTTTTTTTGTTTTTTTTTTTTTTGTAGTTGGGGATTTTAATGGCACAGAAGACAGAAGAGTTTTTTGCATTTTTACATTTGGAAGCTTCATACAACTACATCTTATTTTAAAGAAAACAGACGTAGCAGTGGCTTAGATTCTTCCTCTCCAAAGAAAGTTTCCAGAGTGTAGAAGTTTGAATATCTGTGAATCTGTTCGAAAAACTAGATACTAAGTTCTTCAGTGAAACTAGGGGTTTCCTCCCCCATATAGTACAAGACAATCATTTAGATTCCCTGCAAAAATGTCTCCTACTGTTCAAGATCATCTAAATGAGGAATGCATAAAACACACTAGTGCAGAAAAAAACACCTACTAACAATGCCTTAGAAGAGCTGAAGGAAGTAATTGCTACATTATGTAGTTGAATTAAAGAAATGAGAACATGAAGTTAAGAATCATATATTAACAATTCATATACTTACATTGTTGTTTTCAATGTAATTTGAATATACTCCATGACTAGCAAAATGTCAACTGAAGGTCACTTTCAGCAGTGATTTTACAGAGTGACAACTTTGATACTTTAATACACTCAGCATCTAAGAAAAAAATATCAGTGGAAATGAGTTGTCTAAAATGTACCTTCAAATACAAGTTGACTTGCAGTACATTCTGTTCACCCCCATTGCAAGAAGAAACCATTCCTTCAGCTGTCACTGTAAACTACTACACTAAGACCAAGGCAGGAAGCAGCTGTGAAAAATAAAGGAATCATGCTTACAAGGTAAGGACCGTGATAGGTTGAAAAAACAAGTTTTCCCATTAAAGTGTCTGAGCAACCAGCTGAATGACAGCAGACTTCTGGCAGCTCCTTCACTACAGTCATGCTATTCTCATTTCTCCTTCTGCAGTTGCAAGGCAGCACTGCTTTTTTGGGTCACATCTACAGGGTCCACGATCTGATCGGAGAAAACAGCTTCCAGTCGCTCATCGATCTCCGTTTTGTCCCTAAACACGCACCAGAGCAGCAGCCCCACGCACAGCAGGCTCACGGGCAGCACCATCCCCCAGGGCCTCTCGTGGTCGCTCCCCATAGACCGGCTGACGCTCCACACCCGCGGGCTGGCCTTGCTGGCGGAGAAGGGCACGGGGCCCCCGCCGTCCGCCTCTGCCGGGCCCGCCGCCTCCGCCTCCGCCGGGCCCCGTCGCCGCGCCAGCGCCAGCCCCCGCCAGGGGCCGGGCAGGCGCAGGAGCCGCCGCGCCCTGCAAAGACACACGAGTCAGAGGAGCGGGCGGGAGCGGGCCGAGCGGCCCCGGCCCCGGCGCCTCGCCGCTCACCGCCAGCCGCCCAGCGCCCAGCGCATCCCGCCGCGCTCCTCCGCGCGCCGCCCGCGAGCGGAAGCGGAAGCGCGGGCTCGCCGCGGAGGGCAGCCGCGACGTCCGGGGGCCCCGCGCAGACCGGCCCCGGCAGCGGGGACCGCCGGGCTCCGAGCGCCGCTAGGGCGGCAGGAGGAAGGCGACGTGCAGGGCGGCGGCGCCAGCCGCCCGGCGGGCTCGCCGGCCGGACAGGAGAGGCGAGGCGAGGCGAGGCGAGGCGAAACGCCTGGAGGCGGCGGGCTCGGTGCCGACCAACTACTGCAATAATTTTTCCACAGCTTTCGTTAGAAGAGTCCCTTTTATTCTGTATCACATACAGAGAACTGCCACGTATTCCCTTAACACAACTAGTTCTTCTGGAATAATTCTGCATTTTCATAGCACCTTTCTTTCCTTCAGAACCTGAACAGCTTTCATTTTATCCAATAGCTATCCCTAGACTAAATTAAGCTCTGGACAGCTGCAGCAAGAAACATGTTTTTGCTGAAATCTACAAGAAAAATGATTATTTTGGCATATAGGTGACACATGTTCTGAACATTGTACTATCTTTCATACAACACCTTACAGCATTAGTCTTCAATTATTTTTGTCTTTGTAACACCTATTATGTACCAGCTTTACTGAATCATTGCCATTTCTTTAATTTGATACAGAAAACAAATATGCACAAATGACAGCATTCCTTAGTGCTCCACTATGCAACCAGAAGGACAAGTATATGTTGAATGTCAAGGCAGAGGTTTGGGGGGGTGACACTTAGGGCCAAAAGGGCCCTGAGCCAACAAAGATTCTGAGGGCCACCTGAAGCAAGATGAAGGAAATTAGGAGTATTCTGACTCCATGTGGACATATAGGGTAGAATTTGGTCATAAGTATTATTAAACATCAGTTTTTGCACTGCCATTACCTTAACCACCAACTAGCTAAAATATTTTACTAAATTTTAATCCCTCTCCCCTTCCACCTGTTCTGGTCATCTTCAGAGGCTTTGTTTGTACTGCTGGATCACGTGATACAGGTATAATCTTTTTTTCTACAAAAGCCAACAATCTACTGCTCACAGCAAAATTAGCTGGCCCACATTTTATGGCAAAACAAGTCATTAGTCAGACAGAAATGTAAGTTCTGTGTACTTACACCCCTCATCTTTCACTCCAGGTTGTGCAATAATTGATCAAAGAAAACAACAGTTGAGAGTGGAGAGAAAGAATCAGCACACCGATGCCCAATACCAGGCTTAGCACAGAAGTTTTACGAATGTTCTCAGAAATGAGGTAACTCCTTAGTAATGGCAAAACCTCCCTCCATTATTTTCCCTTTGCTTTAGGGCAGGAATTCAGAAAGTCAAGAATACTCAGAGAAGGTAAATCATCTTAGTGCCATGACACACATTCAACTTACTCAACAGTCTATATGAAATTGTTTTTACCACCCAAATTTCTTCATACAGTGTCATTCCAAATTCCTGTATCTCCACGCAGGTGCTCATCATCCTTTGACCCATTAAAAACATTCGTCTCTGCAGTTGCCAGTTTGTGACTTGTACATTCAACACTGGTATTTTCAGCTGTAATGTTTAGTTTAAGACATCAGTTACTTCCGCTTTTTAAACACTGAAACATTTCTGTCTTAATCACAGAATTCACTAAACAGTTTTGAAATAAGTCATCCAGAGTATGCTGTAAATTCTGCTTTTGATTCTAGAATTCAAATTCTGATCTGCAGTAGTTAAATGAGCTGTCCCTCAGGCAGGCAGAAATACTGTGCAAGTTACAAAGTTAAATAGTTTAAACATGCAAATAAAATGTTTTACAAAAAATTCCAATATGATGATTTTTTTCTAGAAAAGAAAAATCACTGATTTCAAAAATACCCCTGAAAGTTTCTCTAACCAAAGAGAAGAAACAAATCAAGCATGTAACTTGTTTAATTTTATTAGCTCAAAGGTCTATTGTTTCCTTGAGGTGCCAATTCTGAACGCAAAAGCTGTTGGGAAATTAAATCCTCCTCAGGCACATAGTTAATGTAATAATGGGCATGATGGACTGGAGGGAATAAGGCAGGAAAAACTCTTAACTTGTCTGGAATTAATCCAGGTAAGCCCTGCTTCCTCATAGCCAGGACCCAACAGTCCTTCCTTCTCAAAACAGCATGGGATATGGTATTTATCTAACAAAAATCAAAGAGGGGGGAAAAAAGGTGACTAAGAAAGAATAAAGGCAATCCAAACAGATAAGGAGAACATTTCAAGTGTTCTTGAAGAAGTCAGGCCTTGTGGCTGGGTGTGACTACACAGAAAGTGCAGACATTTAAAAGATCCTTAAGTGCTACCAATGCTGTAACACTGATTTTTACCTCCACATATGACATATTTTTTAATTAGTGATGTAGTCAAAAGCAACATTTGGGTATATGCATTCTGAATAGACAATAATGAAAAAGAATTATATGAAAAACTCACCAGAATTTGTTTTGTATGCAATACCATGCCGAGTTAATAAATCTTTAATTTTTTTTAATTCTTTAGAAAGTTGCTTGTACTCCTAAGAAAGAAAATACATTAAAAAAGGCTCTCCCACTCTCTAAATACATACATAAAATGGCATTTTTCAAACGTAACAGGTCTATGCACAGTTGTTACAGCTTTTGACTTAAAGATCTTAATCTGTGTACTCCAAGAATGAGGCACAAATTTTATAAAAATTCTCAGATCTATCCTCTAACTAGCATTTTATTGTGGGACAAAATTGCCTTCCTTTGCTACAAGACCAGCCTTATTTTAGTTTCTGTCATAATGCTAGAGTCTGGAAATCTGTCACCTCCTCAGATCTTGACCTAGCAACTTCATGTTCTTGCTTTCAACAGTTTCTGTTAAATCATAGAAGCAGGGACTGCTCCAAACTTTGAGAATCAAACCATACATCTGGAATCTTTAAGGAGCCTAAATTTTTTATTGTTTTTTTTTAACCTAAATCAATAAAAAGCAAAAGATTAACTATTTAAGATTCTCTGGTTATCAGAACACCCAAGCTTATGTCAATTACACTATGATGAAGCCAGCCAAGAACATTAAGAAAAGAAGTGCAAATTATTAACAGTAAAATAATTAACTATTGAAAAAATAAGATGAATTTTCCAGCTCCTGACAGTACCACAGCAAAATGATTATCTTTATAGAAATATATCCAGCTTAACCACAGTTTATTGGGTTATATGCAGGAATTACTAGGTGGTATTTTGTGTTTGCCACATTTTCAAATTAGATGACAACAGTGGCTTCTTCTTTGCATTATAATCAATGAATTCCCTTCCATGCTCTTTTCATGATGTTGAACATGTGCTCTTTTAGGCTGAGCACACCTTCTACCTCTATTTTTTTTTTCCATTTTAGTTCTGTTGCAGAGGAAATATCTGCATATTCACGCACATTAAAATCATTCAGAAATATACATGGCATAGATCATGCTGCCTTTTGCTTGTGTAATGGCCGATATGTTCTGCCATAAGTCTGGGTAATAATCCACACAGAAAAAGTGTCAACATTCCCAAGGCTAGGCACACCTTTATTTTCACTAATAACTCTTTCCTATTTCCACCCTGATATCCCCTAGAAAGAGTACTTATAAAGTATTCATAATCCAAGTATCTATACTAATTCCCATGTATCATTCTCTAACTTCTTGCTGAGTTTTCAGTTGTGCTGGTTTGTCTTTGACTTGAGGGCTAAAATAAAGATGTCAAGTTGCTTTATTTGTAAACAGACTGTTACATGAAAAAACAAAAAATATAACCCCATTAACAGACTTTAGGTGAATCCAAAGAATAAATAGATAACTCTGTCACACTGAACCATACAGTAAAAAGGTAGCGATTAATTCCACATTGTAAACATTATGCTCTATACCTTATTGCAGTTCTCTACTGTTTCAAATTCCAGACTTATTATTTTCTTATTCCGTTTCTCAAATTCCTTTTCTTCTGTTGCTTTTAGAAGTCCTGCTTCCTTGAAAATCTCTTTCAGTATTTTTTTGTATCCCTAAAAAAGAAAATTTGCAAAAGACCATGGATAAATCCATCCGATTCTCATCTCTGCTTGTAATTTGCACTGGCCATTCCAATTCCACAAGCTTCACTTTACAAAACATTGCCATTATTGTTGATTTAGCAGTTATAGAGCACAAAAATTACTATTTGCCAATTGCAGAATAAATGTATACATTCTGAAAAAAGATGAAACTGCAGAAGTCAGATCAGTACTTTGGCAATAATTGTTCTTTATCAGAGTTGGAAGAACTAACAAACCTGTTCAGTTATTAGTTCATCATACAGAAACTGCTCTGCTTCATCCCACTTCCTTTGTAATGCTTCAGTCAGAGTCGGATAAACTGAAAAATGAAAGTCACACTGTGCAAAAATTGACAGCACTGTCCTCTGTTACTTAAGTGCTTCTCTAGTACCACACCTACATATTTAAGGGCTCAATGTTTCTATACAGTGCAGTCTCTACAGCTTTCAAGAGCTGGGATTATACCTCAATCCCACTACATACAAACACAGTTTCTGCAGAGTGCTACTGACCAAAAATATCTCTCATTTCCAGGTAGAAGGTCTCATATTTCTCCATTGAATGAAATTCTAACTGAGCTCTCCTTTTCTGTTACGCAGGTAAATGAACAGATACTACAGGGCTGATTCATAAAACCAGTCCAAGAAAAAAGCAAAAAAAAAAAAAAAAAATTCACTTGCTGTATCTATACTAGCAGTGACAGTTTATTCTAGAAATATCTATTTGTTACGATGATTTAAAATACAGTTAGCAATGTATATTACATTTAATCTTCATTAATATCAAACTACAAGATCAAAGAACCTAAAAGTTTACACTCTGAGGCTGGAGTAAGATGCCAGCTGCTCCACATGCACAAATGATTTTCTACATCTTACCTAAAAGAGAGTGGGGATGGCACACAAGAGGAGTCTCAAATGTCAGAGAGTAAACACAAGTACTTGGCTCAGACACATGAGCCAATTTATTGCTCTTTCCACAAACAAGAAGAACCTAAACATCATGATGACAACAAAGTAAAAACAAAGATGAACAAAACCAGCTCCAAATTAAACAGTACCAGCATTTATGATCAATTTGCTGTGTTCCTATGCTAACAGATGCATTTCAGTAAATACTATAGTCCCAAAGCTTCCAGTACTGTCATCCATGGGGGTTGGGGGGAGGGGAAGGGAGAAAATCATAGCTAGCAGGTCTTTCAAATTAAGTTTTTTTGTAAAAATTCTATCTTCTAATGGGGAATCAACCCTACCTATCTTTGTTGCTTGAACTCCCAAGCACCATATTTCTAGAGAAAATGTGAGGAAAAGGGAGGGTGTATAGGACACTCTTTTGAACCTCATTGGACATGAGCATCATTCACCCAACAAATTTTGCTTCCTGACCAGTGCACTAAAGTCTCTTCTTTTTACTGTTCAAGAGAACAATACTCATTTGGCCCGCAGAAATTCACTTTGATCTTTATGTTTTCAGTGCTAGTATTTCATGACTGTTCAAAACCAAATGCCTGTGAATGATTTATATCACAGTAGCGTGTAGAATGTGAGGTTTAATGTGAGGTTTAATTCATTGCATCTGTAAAGCTGCATAACACACTGAAATGGAAGCCGGAAAAAAGAACATTTATGAATAAAAAGATAAAGGACTTGTGCGAATTATGTGCCACACATTAGGAAAGTCTCAGACTCCCTTCCTAACCTTTCTAGCTGAATACTTAGTTTGCACAGATATAGGAACTTTTAAACTGTTCAACAGAGTAAGTATTTTTACTTTTTCTTAAAAATGTATTCACACCAGATTTTGTAACTCTTGAGTTTGTTCCCCTGACACTCCAATATATGTAACTCTTTCATTAATTCTCCCTGCACGCAACCTGGTCTTGTTCTAATACTTGGCCTATTTGGCTTCTCAGCATACTGTTAACTGCCTAATTCTATTCCCTCCTTTTACTAGATGTTCTTATGCACTGTAAACTGGTGGCTTGCATTCAACAAATAGTTCTTTTTGTCTGCTTTTCCTGATGGAAGTTATAAAGTCCTGTATGTTTCTAACAGTGATGATAATATCAGAATACTCCACTCTATCAGGGACAAAAAATTTAAAGTTGCCAGGCTAATGAGAACATGTAAGTAAACTTCATCAGATTTTTATCCTGATTTTAGCTTCCCTCCTCATCTATTCAACTAATTGCTATAGGCAGTCACCTTTTAATTTTATATCATGTCTTAAACCATGAACTCTTTGAGGTAGAAGTGTTTCAGTTCATAGAATGTCACGAGTATCTGTAGAGTGCCATGCTGTCTGAATCAGCGGAATCTGTGTAATTCATTATTATACCTTCGTCTGTCTGCTCTTGGTTTCACAGGAGTCTCCTTCCCTCATCCACATTCCAACAAATGTGTTGTTGTCAATTTCCCATTCATGCCAGATTCTGAAAAAATAGAACATCAAGAGTTTTATTTTAAATTACTGGAAAGAAAAATGTGAAAACACAAGAAGAAAAGAATGAATACTCATACATCAGGTCTGAATTAATTGTATACATCCCAGTTTTGTTGTCCTAATACTTCCATTTCCTACAGCCAAGAGCTGGTCACCTTTCGGTCAGCCAAGTTTGTTATTCAGGCTCTTATGTATCAACATTACTTTGGAAGCATAGTTTCATACCTGTTCTCAGTTTATAAACCATTTGCATTTACAAATCCTAGTTTAAACCCAATAAAAAACAGCTTACAGATCCATCCCACAACAAATCCAGTGCAACTCAAGACTGCAGGATTATTTATAGTGCCGGTGAGAGTGTCTACAAAAACCTAATCTCTACTTCTGCCCATCCTAAAATTCACTGATTTTCTCAGTATAATGATGCAGCCTTTCCTCTCACATTGGCTCACTGATTATTGTCCATGTAAGAAAAAAAAGAGACAAGTCCTTCACTCAAGCTGCACAGACATCTACATACAAAAAATTTAAAAAGGTCATATTTTTAAGGCAGTGTTCTGATTTACAATTAAATTTATGCTAGCTCTTCTGATGTAGATACTGGATCTACACTGAGTCTTTTATTACCTTTAATTAAATATGTTTAAAGTGACCATGAGGCATACAGAATGTATTTTGTTTTATTTTGTAAGTTTATATGCAACTCAAAATGAAAATATCTTAAAGAGACACGAAGCCTTTGGTTAATATAAATTGTAGTTGTACATTATTGGATTTTTTACATTAACATATCATTACTGCTGTTGATACTGGTTATTAATCAGCCTCTTGCTAAAGACAGGAGGTTAGCTTTTAATCAACAAAAAATTTGGCTATTTCAAGACTGAGTACTTGTCTGCATAATGCTCTGGGAACTACAATGACCTAAGCTAACCAATAAAAGAATCTTCATTTTAAAACTGCTACCTTTTTGTCAATTTATAAAACGGTCTGCTAATAACATAAGTAAAACATAAAGCTCTAAATTGCCTCACCCTAAAATCCCACTATAGGCATTCCATCGAAAAGTCTGCTCATGCTGAGTGACATTATGGAAAGGACAAAACTCGTACTTATACCTTTAAAAAAAGCAAAAAACAGTAAGAAATGTTTCAGACTGGAGTTAAGAACTACTTTGTTCCTCATCAAAACAAACAGAGTCAAATATTCAAATCCATTACTCACGTGGATTCCACAAAACTGAAACACTTGCCAGCAAGCCTAAAGAGATGTGCAGGGCCTAAAAACACCACAAAATGACATAAAGGAAGAATAATTTTTGGTTAAATTTAAACAAGTTATTGTGGTGACAGAGTTGTAAGGAATGTATGACAAATTTAGTTTTCTGCTGTACATCAGGAAATCAGTATTTTCCATATGGCTTACCATAAGTTCCCACTAATGTTATATCAATTTGCTTCCAAATCTTTCATGTTTTTCATCTTCAACACTCTATGAAATAGGTTAGCTTCTCTCTACAATGAAAACAAGAAACCTGGACACAGAAATATTTGAGGCTAGCTCTGTAAAAGCAATCCTCAGTGCAGATCTTGCCAAAATCTAGTCAGAATCACCAGAACTCTTACTTGGCAACTGTCTGTCCCCAGAGTCATCTAAATTCCTAAAGTTTATGTCAGCAAAGCCCTTTTGCTCAGAATGTTGACAGCACTGCACACCTAAGTTTCACTAAGACTCTTGAACTAGATGTTCTTCTTCACAGTTGGCCTTCGAGGTCTGATCCAGTTGTTATTGTTATAAGCCACTCAAAAGCTGCTGGAAGAAATGGCAATGCTGTTGTTGCCTTTTTTCTATCTGATAGATCAGTAGCCACAACTTTCTGGTAGAACTGACAAACTGACCATTCCATTCTTGCTGTCAATGGAATCTAATACAGGTAACTTGTCATTTGGAACACGGCTAAAAGTTCTGAACTACTTTCTACAGGGCTATTTCAAGAGTCACATGTTTAAGCTAACTTTGCATGGAATGGTTAAATATTTGTGAGGGAAGAAGAGATTACAAAGCAGAAAAAATAGCTAAGATCATACAGAAAAATCTAGATTCTCGGCCCTCACTGCCAGGATCGCCTATGTATTTTTTCCAAAGACCTAGCCAAGCAATTCTAGAAGCAAAGATCAGAACACAAGAATCACACCCCTCCAGAATGCCCTAACCACTGGGCAGGTTCTCTTTTGCATGTCCTTTTTCTGACCTTATAATCTTTCATTCTTTTTGTAGATTACCACAGGCTTGGCTCAAGAGTTTGCTCCTCTCCTACATGTGGTCTGTGGCCTAGCGATTAAGATGCTTTCCCCAAAGGGGAAGAAACACAAATCTGAATGTCCTAAAGAATACATTAAACTCATGTCTCCATCTCCTGGACAGATGCTCTACTAGAGTAACTATAGGAACTCCTACCCTAACTGTCACAAAAGAAAAGAATAAGTCAGTTATCCATGCTAAAGAAATAACCATGCAAGCCAGGGTTCTATGCCCTGGATTCCAGTTCAACAGATGCTTCCAATTTTGGACTGTAGGTAAGTTCCTGAGTCTAGGAAAGAAGGATTTCTAGTGTACTGCTCTTTTAAATTTTTCTTATTATTTTTGGCATCTTCCCATTCAGCTATTATTAACTCTATTTCTAACTATTTCACTTTTCACATGCAGCATGTACACAATTTAGGTATTTAATTTAGGTTTATAAAGCATGTCACAAAAAAATAAGTACAATCACATTTAACATCACCATTTACAAGTGTCTGTATTGGCCTGAACCCATAAGGAGCTTTATGTCTGTGCCTAAGGTTAGGAGAGAGACAAGATTTAAAGACACCTCGTTTAATGTTATTTTCTGTTGCTCAGCCTTTGCAATTCAGTGCTTACTGTACCTACTGTCCTCCATATAGGTCTAAAATCCTTAGATTTCTGTGTATTTTGCTACAGTGGTAGGTTATATTCCAGCATCTATGCTTTGCATATAAAATTGAGCCTGCGTGACTCATTCCAACCCTAATCTAAAAACTTTTGAAAAGAACTTTTGAGTATTAAGTACTATCAGATGACAGTATCATTTTTATATGAGAATCTCAAGAACATCAGGGATTGTTTCAGGAAGAAAATAAGTCTTTAGTAAGTATCAGAAGGCTCAGTGATGGGCTCAAACAACACAGAATAAACACAAGGATAGCAGACTGTGACAAAAGCAGTCCAAACAGCACCTTAACATAGAACACGAAAGACGTTAAGCTAGGTTTTTAATCCTCCAGAAGCACAATAAGATATATTTGGTCATGCTTATTTTCCATGACTCCCACAAAATGACAGGCAAAATTAGTCACTGTGTGCACAAATTCAAGGTAGATTACTCTAAAAATGACTATCATGAAAACGATAAAAACTCTACAATAAAGTAACGGTTGTATATACCTGATACTGCAGAAGGGGCCATCTTTGGCTGCAGCCTATTTGTTTGAGGCAAGAATGGGTTATTCAACCTTTCAAAAAAAGAAAATTTAAAATATAAGATTTAAGAGTAAGTTGTGTTTCTGGGTGTCATTATATCCTCTGCTATCTTCGTGTCCAACCACCCGCAGCCAAGCGCAGCGTGCAGGAGCGACGATCCCCGTCGGCAGAGCCGCCGCCGGGCCGGGCCGGGCCGGGCCGGGAAGGGTGAGGCCGTGCGGGGCGGCGGCGGACCGCGAGGGGCCGCGGGACACGGCGCGCGAGCGGCCACGCACCCGAACGTGTTCGGCTCCTCCACTATCTTCATCTTCGCTGCCGAGGCGAAGGCACCTGCGAACAGACGACGGTCAGCGGCGGCGGCGCGGCCGCAGCCGCGGCCCCGGCCCCGACCCCGGCCGCGCGCTCACCCAGCGCCGCGCCCAGCGCCGCCAGCAGCAGCCGGGCGGCCGCCATCGCCGCTCCCCTCGGAAGCGGAAGGGCGCCGCGGGGCCACGGGACGGCCGCTCCGCCCAGGCCCGCCAGCCATGAGCCCATGAGGCGGAGAAAGCATCGGCCGCGGCCCGCCGCGGCCGCGGCCCCGCTGCGGAGCGCCCGCCGCGGTGCCAGGAGTCTCGACACCTTCGCGGCGGAAGCGGAGGCCGCGCTGAGAGGTGCGGCAGCGGCCCGCGGCTGGGGCCGGGCGCCGGGCCAAGCGGCGAGCGGCGCCGGGCCGAGCGGCGCCGGTCCCGCCGGGCGGTGGGCCGGGGCGGGCACTAAGGCGCGCCTGTGTTTGCAGCTTCCCTGGAGAGCGGCGGGCCCGCGGAGGGGGGCGCCCCGGCGGTGGAGTTCCCCTGCCCTCTCGCCATGTGGGAGCTCGGGCACTGCGATCCCAAGCGATGCACCGGGAGGAAGCTGGCGCGGAAGGGGCTGCTGCGAACCCTGCGCCTCGGCCAGAGGTTCGCGGGGCTCGTCCTCAGCCCCGCCGCCGCCGAGCCCGTCTCCCCGGCTGACAGGTGCGAGCGCAGCGCGTGGCTCCGACGCTGTCGTGGTGCTCACAACCCCCCCGTGATCCGTCGCGGAGAACGCTTCAAGCACTGATCAGTGGCGAAAGTTGTGCTATGGAATAAACTTGACCTTCCCGTCACGTTAGTGCTGACGCATGAATATGAGAAATGGAGTCTTTGTTAAATAAGGTCAAAACTTTTAAACAGCCGGTATCAGGTGAAAAACATCTATAGATCCCAAATGAGGACACTCTGCAGTTTGTAGGCTAATATGTTCAGAATCCCAACAGTCTATAGATACTGTATTTTTTATGATTGCATATTCAAATTCTTAGACTAGGCACCACAATCCATTAGCTAGAAAACTTATTTTTGGGAAACTTAGTTTTCTTCAAATGTAGCTGCAGGATTTTATAAAGATGTATATGGTCAGAGATTACTTTAGAAGCTAGTGGAGAACCTAAATCTGAACTTTGATCTCTGTTGCCTTAGGAATGGGAAAATTATTTTTAATCACCTTTCCATCACATTTTTTTTAATCCTGAAATTTTGTATTTTCAGTTTGAAACATATGGATAAGACTTTCTTGCCCAATGCAGATTCTGAGGAAAAGCATGTTATTCTTTCCCATTGCATCTGAAATTTAGATTGTTATAAAATGTATGCTTTTTGATAAACAAAGAGGGGGTTGTATGCACATTTGTTGCCACTATAAAGTGGCAATTGTAATTCTCACTTTAACTAATTTTATCAATACAACAAAACAATTTTTTAAATACAGGGTTTTTTTTTTCAGACATATCGTTGCTCAGAGTGGAATTGCAGTCATAGATTGCTCATGGGCCAAATTGGAAGAAACTCCCTTTAAGAGAATGAGAGGAAATCATCTACGGCTGCTACCTTACCTGGTGGCTGCAAATCCTGTGAACTATGGCCGGCCATGCAAGCTGTCCTGTGTGGAAGCTTTTGCTGCTACTTTTTGCATTGTTGGTAGGCTGTAACATGTCTGATATGAAATGTGTTACCAGTGATTCTCATATCCTTAATACATCAGAATGGATAATTTTTGATAGAATAAACTGTAATGCTGTCCCATTGGTCATCACTTTGGTCTTGTATTTGGAATGAGACTACCTAGTTTTTTCCAACTGCTTGTATTTACTAGCCATTGAGATACCTCTGGGATGGAGTTCACCTCAGCTACTACACAGGACCTATGAACTGATGATCCTACTGTTGTCAGGACAGCACTGATTGTTAGAAGATCTTTTAAAAAAGTCAGAGAAAAAATAATGTTAATCTTTAGGTGTCTTTGTCTTCACAGGAGGTAACAGCTCTCCATTAACACGGTGGGTTCTGGTTGAGAACATTAAAAGAAAACACCCCCTCCTCATAATGTTTTGCAAGCTCATGACAGAACTTTCTTGACAATGGAACAGACATTCTCTGCTATACTGCTGACAGATCTTACTTTCTGATAATATAGTATGTACAAGTGCTGTCTTACAGAAGGATGTGGGAGCTATAGCTTGAATCATCACATGTACAAAATATTTTAATATTTTCATATAAGACTAAAAGACTATGAACTTTTTTTGGATTCAGTTAGATATTTCAAGTTAAAGTGAAATTAAAAAAGATCTTTAATCTTTTAATAAATCTGAATCTCTGAACACTGGAAAATGCTGGCAAACATTAAAAACAGAAATCTGTAAGCCAAATAAAATCTCACATTGAAAAAGAAAATTGATAATTACTTCTCTGTTTTAGGATTTCCAGACCTAGCCACCATTCTTCTAAGGAAATTTAAATGGGGGAAGACATTTATTGACTTGAACAAAAATCTTTTGGAAAAGTATGCAACCTGCCATTGCCAAGAAGATGTGCTGAGAGTTGAAAAGGATTTTTTAGCCAGTGTCCAAGAAACAAAAAAAGAAGAAATAGGTAAGAAAAACACACGAGCATCTTTTTTTCTTACCTGATCTTCCTTTTTTTTTCTTTAATCTCATGAAATATTGGCAAGGTAGAAGATGAAGGCTTTGTTGATGTGTTGTTCTGTCTCTATACTGTGTTTTTTATACTATATTTTATACTTTTATAAGGCACTTTTATACTATACTTTTATACTATGTTTTCTAGCTATAAGTATGTTTGTCTTTTTTTTAACCCCCAAAAGTGAAAAAGTCTAAAGCAATTTAATGCCTATATTAGCATATTAATTTGTTTAGCTGAACTGTGAAGCAGCTACCCTAATTAACTTAAGAATATTATTAGAGAACTAAGGAGTAAAAAGAAAATATGTAACTTCCTCACTATCTACAAATATTAAAAGCGGAGTATGAATGAGATGATTAGCAATACAGGAGAACTATAACAAAAATACAGGCATGCAGTCTGACAGTAAATTAGCCATATATAAACCTAGATAAATCCTTAACAGACATGTTTAAAAAGTCCCTAACCAAGATACTTAAAAGCAGACCTGTAAGGATAATGAAAATACCTTAAATAAGTGCAGGATAGCTTATTCCCAGATTCTTCGTATAACTTACTGGTATCCCAGTATTTCAGGTTGTATTCACAGATGAGTGTTTGGTCTCATTCAAGACAAAAAAGCCAAATGATCGAGAGCATATGAAGACAGATACTCCTAACCAGTTCCTTTCTTCCACAGTGGCTAAGTCCCATAAAAATAGAACAGGGTAACCCCACACACTGTAAGGAGATGGCAGACAGCTTCTTGTGTCTCTCACCTTTGCTCTCTCAGCTGTGACATGTTAAGCTGAATAAAATTGTCTTGTCATTGAAGTGTATCCTCTTGTAGCCTTCTTGGTGGAAGCTGAACTACTCTTACGTTAAACTGAAGACAGACCTTAAGGGACAACCCTACTATGCAGTTAAGGCACAGTTCCACCCACACTCCCGTGTGTTTTCTGCATTGAGTGTAGTATCATAGCTATCAAGCCTTGTTTGATTCTTCTGGGGTAACATGTTGCAGTTCTCCAGTTATGTAAGCCAAGCTAGATCTAGCATTACTCTTGCTCATCAGGAAGAGCTCAACCTGCACAGTTACGCTTCTTCATTTTTGGGATTTGGCTAGTGGTAAACAGATTAGACAACCATCTTAGAACTAAATGATTTTGAGAATATGCATGCTGTCTTACCAAAAGCTTTAGCAACCTATGTGGGCAGTTTGGCTGTCCCCAAAAAGCTACTTGAACCCCCTTTTTTTGGGGGGGGGGGGGAGGAGGGGAGGAGAAGGAGGAAGGAAATGGGGTAGGGGACAGGAAGAGCAAAAAGATGAGAATGGGGAACAGAATTTAGGGTTTGTTTGTTTTTTTTTCAGTTCCTGGTTTCTGACCTCTTGGCAAAACAAGTATGGCAGGTTTATCACAAGAGTGAACCGGATTTGTTGTCCATGTCCTCCCCTCCCTGGCAATAACATCTTTCTTAAAATGAAAATGAAAGCAGACCAGTAAGATAAGCCTGCTTCATGAATGTGTTTTTTTTGTTTGTTTTTTTTTGTTTTTTTCAGATCCATTTGATGTTGACTCAGGAAAAGAATTTTCTAATCCTAATAGACCAGTCAATGCCCCAGGGTAATGAAATTTAACTTACATACTGTTTTTTTTTCTTAAAAAGTTACTTTGCTTCTATAATCCTGAAATATGTTTCCAGAATAACACAAAGCAATGAAGAATCTGAGGAGGACAGTGTAAGCAGTCCAGATGATGGCAGTGAGACCAGTGATGAGAACAGTCCAGAGGAAGATGGTACTGGAAAGTTGCTGCACCAAGAACCAATAAATCAACTATTTGAAAAATAAAAAACTTTGTAAATAGAGCTGTAAAGTCTTGTCTAAAACTTTCTTGTGAACAGTTACTAGTATGGGGGCTGTCCATCTGTAACTGGGAGCTTAAATACCTCTTTCTAGATGAACCTCTATTCTCAGTGAGGCCACGTGGAGGTTTGTAAATCCCCTTATGCAGGTAAAGGTTTTAAGGTTATTTAACTTTTTCTTTTGGACAGTTATTTATGGAGTGCTCATTGTTATTATGCAAAGATCTTGAAGCTGCTCATTGTTATTATGCAAAGATCTTGAAGCTTAGTTACATTAGTAAAGAAACAGAAAATAAGTTTCTGGAAAGTGATTTATAGGAATTATTTTTACTTGATAGTACATTGTAGACTATACTTTTCTGACATCTGGGGAATATTTCAGCTGGCAAACAGCTTTAATTGGAGGTTATTACCCCAATTAGAGCGCATAAGGTGCCTCTGACTTCTGTGCAGGCTTGAAGCTGCCATACACATTTCAGCTACATCATTCATGTTACAGTAAACCAAACACCTAAGCTTAAAAGAGAGAGAGAGAAAAAAAAAAAAGCTTCCTGGAATTGATTTAAAATCTCAATGTCTTTTCAGTAACATTATATGCTGATTTTTGATGTACTTAGCTACAGTTAGAGGATCCTCAGCAACATACAAAGCTTTTGCATTTTATATTCAGAGGTATATCACAGAATTTCAGACAGCAGGTTCAGCAATACCATCTGCCTATATTCTCATTATTTTGAGACAGCATTCTACCAAATCACAAACACGCATCATCTTGTCCTTAAGCAGGAGTAAGGCTTTTTATAAATCAGCACTGGTATCTTAGTTCACTCTTCCAAAAACTTGCCAGTTTGTATAGTGAAAGTATAGCCATTACCTGTTGTTTTCAGGTTTCTGTGCACTTAAATGCTGTTTTGAGTTTCCAGCACCCAACTGGAACCTAACCTTAGGTTTAGGTTTAAATCTGAACTTCAGCAACCCTCCAGTAAAAATGAAGGTACAGAGGACAACAATTCATAATTTGTTACCTTCATATGCATAAGGTTCCTAAGTTCTTCAAGTCACAGCAAATTTTTCACCTCTTAACCTTCTTCCTAGTCTACATAGATTAAAGTCTAGGTCTGCTGGAGCACTTTGGAGTCACCTCAGCAATTTTAGTTCTGCAAATCCTCCATTTCCCTTTAAAAAGAAAAGAATAAGTTTGATTGAATAGATTTGACAGGGAATCTTTCCTTTAACCCTGTTTGTTATTCACCCTCCAACCCCAAGAATTTGAAGTCTTTTCCAAATTAGCTTTTGTAACAAGGATTTCTAGATTAGTGACAGAGAAGCAATTCTACACACAGTTCTTAAAGAAATGAGAATGTGAGGGTGCTAGCTATTCTAATTTGAGGGAATACTTTCATGTTACAATGCTATCATAATCAGATGCAGACAAATATATAGCAAGTCTGAAAGCAGAGCTGTAACATTCTTAAGATAGTTACTGCTGCAGACTTAAGTTATCTTTTAATAACAAAAACACTGAAGAAGCTACAGCTCAGATGGAAAGAAGCTTTTATCATTGCATTTGTTTTGCAAAATTATTTGAACTAGAAAAATACAGTAAAAAAGCAGTGCAAGTTTAATAGAGGGTATATCAGCTTGACATACATGGAAAATAATTTACATAATTTAACCAATTTCCTTTACAGAAGGACACTGTAGTTGCATAGAGTATGTCCTTTTCCTAAAAGCTATATACATTGACATTTGGAAGAAGGCACAGAAGTATTTCGGAGAAACAAATATCATTTAAAATCCCCAGATGCTGTAGGTCATCTTGCATTCCTTGGACAGTTAGTACTATAGTTAATGTCAGTCTACACTTGTGTTATCTTATGCTGAACTGGTCATATCAGTATGTTGATCCATTATGTACAGTAAGCAATTGGTCTCTAGTCACAGAATTCAATGAGCTGTTTAAGTATATGAGTAATCATGACTCAGACCCAAAGCTATGAATAATCATGACTTAGGCCCAAAGGACCACATCTGTGTTGGAGGCAAGGAAGGGGTAGGAGAGAGAAATGAGGGAAACATCTAAACAAAAAGTGTAGCATCACAGGCCTTAAAAACAGGACTTTCACTGAATTGTGTTCAGAACTGCTTAAATGGCAGCCTTTTAATAATTTTAATGAAGATAATGAAACAAAACCCTTTATATAAACAGTTTATTTACTCTAAACAGCAACACAGACAGAACGCCATATAAACACAAAGGAAGTGATGCAGAATAAAGATGCTGGCTGACTTTGGATCTCAGAGGCTTTTAAGCAATAACAACCTAGTTTCTGAAAGATAGAAAAACAAATTCAGGGAGGGAAGGGGGTGGAGGGCATGATTTTTTTCATACAGCCAGCTAGAGGCTAAATATAGTTCTAAACATTTTAAAGCATGCCTGCATCAGATAGCAAAGTAACTAGAGATACTAGTGAATTTATAGAAGTATAAAAGTTTATAATTTTACAGCAGTTGAAATACTGACATCAATATTAAAATAAAAGCAAGTTTTACATAACAATCAAAAATACAAAAGACTGAAGGAAGAGACCCTGTATGAAAAAACTGGGGGCAATTCAGCAAATTTAGAACTGTATACAAGTGGCGAATATGGAAAATGGCACACATACAACCCCCTCCCCTAAGTGGATATTAATTGTACATAGCAACATTAGATTTTGCAAAAGTTTTGTAAACAAGTTCTTGCCAAACCAATCCCTTCCTTTTTAAGATGCTGCATGACAGATGCTTATGATGGTGCAAACTTCTTGGCTTGTGCTCGAACCCTCTTTTCATATTCCACTCTGTTTTGGCTGAATAGAAAAGAAACAGAAGGTGATTAAAGCTTGAGAAATCAGAGTTGTACAGTTTTATTTCCCCTCAATATGAAACTAAGCCATTGCTGGAAGCAAAACATGTAAGACAGAAGAGAATCCTCTATTTTCACAATACACAAAAAATTCACTGAACACTACAGTGTATTAAAGACCTGTCTGGACCATTACTCTGAAAGTTTCCTTTGGAGGGAAGTTCAGTTCTTCATCTTTTGTTGAACGATTGTACTATCTGACCGCATGCCATACCAACCTGTAACGAGCAAGTTTATGCCTGCCCTTTCTCAGGTTCAGCTGTGCCTTACATGCAAGTATCTTACTCATTTGAAGCTAACAATTTTCCCCTCTTCGTGCTGAGACCTGAATTCCAGTATCGTAATAACACAAAGTGTATGATGAGACCAGTTCCCAGAACAGTTGGTGAAATTCATATGATTTTAAAGTGTCATCTTTACTGCTTTGAGGGGAGAGGGGAAGCGCTCTAAGAAAGGGGAAAAGATGATGGTAGCATCACACTATCTCTGCAGACCCTGCCTCAGTTTGGCATTTTTATCGTAACCTTTAGTTGAAAAAAGAAAGTGTTCCACATTAAAAAAGGCACTATAGTTCACAGCAGCTAGCATACCCAATGAAGGTTGATTAAACAAGCAAGTATTGCTGCAAGGAACTATAACCAGTCATTAAGGCTCACAGATTGAACAGAGAAAACGGCAAGTTCTTACTAAACAAATCTATCATCTTTATTCTTGTGTGTAAGGTACTTTACACCGTGGCTAAAACAAAGTGATCAGATTTTGCAGACAGCCTGAGCGAGTCAACTTACTTTCAGCTTTGAAGGCTTGCACAGGGGAAAAAAACCCAGCAAATTATATCCTCAGGAGTTGATGACATGAAGCCAATTCTGGACATGTCAAATGAACAATTATCAGCAAGTAGACTGACAATACTCTAGCTTCTTCTCATATAATTAAACTTATAAACTTTCTTCTAAAAACTTTTCTTTAGGTTATATTGCATTGTCACACAAGAACTCAACCCAGCTGGTTGTCTCACACCTTCAGAACCCAAGCAAAAGAAGGCCTGCCATAGGAGTGTATATGCATGCACAGAGGGGAGGGGAGAAAGTAGGTTAGCACATTAAGAGTGCTGAAGTTAAAGTTACTTTGTAACAGTACACCAAAGCAGTCCTGAGAGTGAGAAGTAGTGTCAGTATCCTTACTTTGCACATAAAACTTATTCTTGAAAAGGAAATTTAACAACCTCTCTAAAAGGCATCTACTTGCACAGCACTGCATCTTCCCCCATATTTATTAATCATGCCAAATTACAGACACGTACATCATTCTGCTCTGTTGAGCTTCTAACAATTACTCGTTAAGTAGTAAGTGTGACTCATACTGTCAGGCTGTAGAAATACAGTAAACCCGCTGAAAAACTATGCATGTCCAAAAGACACATGAAAAGAATATAGAATTAAAATATTTAACACTTGAAAGCAATGTTCTAAGGAAAAAAAAGTTTTATCATATATTTCAGCAGGTGCAGATCTTGTTTTTGGGAAATCGACTGTACTGAAACAGGCACAGAAGCACAGTGCTTGACTAATGCATCTGGAAAGCCTTAGCACAACCACAGAAGCAGCTTGTGCAACACCTTCCCAACACTGCTGTCCTTTCCTCCCCCCCCCCCCCCCCAAAAAAAAGACAGTGTTAAGCTTATGCTCATAGAAACTGTTCACTATTCCTATTAACAATTGCACCCTTAAAGCAGTATATTCATTAGTACTAACCAGTCACCAAGGTACAAACCAAGATCCTGTCTTTTCAGTCTCTGCAGTAAGGCAGAAACAAGAACAAGAAATTGTTTTCATACATATATATACACACACGCGTGTGTGTATGTACACACACACACCCCAGTGTGTTTGTAGAAACAGAAGAGACACACAGACTATATATATATGTTTTTTATAAAAGCATGTTGTTCCTCCCCCCTCAGAGTAGTTTATTTTTAAAAGTGGCCTGCCTTCATCACTACCTGCTCCTGAAGGCATTGCCTACAACTGTGGCCTTCTACATGTCCTTCATCTGCACTCAGTCACATCCAATTTTAAGAATAAATTCACTGAATTTACTGAAAGAGTAACACTGAGTGAAGTGTTTAAATCCAAGGCACACTATTCATCTCTATCTTTCCTTTTCACTAGGGTCCTGTAATATAGACACATCCAAGCTATGTCAAAGATGAAGTCACATAAAATGCCATTTTCTAACTTGGCAGTCTCCTGGAGACTTGTTCTTCTGTCTGTTTCTGTCTGGAATGTCAGCCTTACATTTTCATCTTGGTCATTATTTTAGTAGCTGACAGAGCCAAAAGCATTTGTTTAATGTGTTTTGCACCCATAAAGATTATAGATCAGCTGCCCGTTTTTGATTATGGGATAATGTTAAGATTGAGAGAAAAAAAAAAAAAGTATTTTTTCAGTTAAAACACTATCACCTTTCATAATCACTGTAATGTTCATTCTGCTAAAGTTACAAGCTTTCCATATTTGTTAGCCTATTCTTTTTGAAGATTTAATTTTCACAAAATGCTCCATGCTCACTACAGCAATCATGCAAAGCTATACTTTATCCTTTAGGCACAAATGCTCATAGACACCCACTACCAGATAGAAGCGACTTATTCCTGTATTGATGAATGGGACTCATCACCTAATCCAGTCTCATCCTTCTAATCACTGGTTGCACAAAATTATTATGCCTCATCACTATCCCTCACTTAGCCTTTAAGGGAAGGGATTCTGTCCTGGGATGGAACAATGAGAATCATGGTCCAACTAAGGAAGCCTCTGCAATTTACTGCTGTTGTCACATTATTAAAAGTGCCATTAGCCTATTAACTTTGAAGCTACTCTTTTACTTAGGCTTAGCATAAGCTAGGCATCTCCACAGGTCACAGCCATGAAGGTAAGAAACCTTGATCATTCCTAAGAACATTCCCATATTATACTATCAGTTACAAATAGTTGTAGGTAATATGACAGCTTTCAAGCTGATATGTAAAGATACTTACCAGTAAATTGTGTAAGCCTCTGCTTGAGCTGGGTCTTGAATATTTGGTTCATTTAGAAGTTCTTGTATTCCTAACAAGATCTGTTTAAGAAGGAATAGGAAGTGAGTAATGTAGGCATAGATATTACTAAGAAATTTACAATTAAAAAAACCCTCTTGGAAGTCAATTGTAGAAACATATACTGAACATTTTAGATTCATGTAAGACAAGCAGGCAAAGCAAATAAGAGTGCTTATGTCTAAGCATAATTAATGACCTGTTTAATTGTGATTGCTGGCCTCCAATCCTTATCCTCCTCTAAGATGGAGAGACACACTGTGCCTGAAGGATACACATTCGGGTGGAATAATGGTGGTTCAAATTTACCTAAGGGAGAAGAGAGTTACTTGCATACAGAGGTAAGACTAAGATTAGAAAGTTAGTTTACACTATCAGTGAAAAAAGTGGCCAATGACACAAGGCGGGGGGGGGAAGGGGGGTAAAAAAAAAAAAAAAAAAAAAAAAAAAAAGGAGAGAGAGAGAGAGAGAGAGAATCCCTAAAGAGATTTTTGGGGGGCTATTGCTACTAGTTTTCCTCTTGGCTCAGCCTGCACATAAAGCAGGAACTCCAAGTGTCTGCAATATCAGTCCGGGCAATACAGCACTATCATTGCGATCAGTAATCTTTTGGCTTAAGAGCAAAAAAAGACAAAAATCAGTTTGTAATGTCTTTATCATAAAAAGCTTTTTAAACTAATCCTGTATTTATAGTGGCATATATTACTCTATACAGGATAGATACTGCTCTTCATTCATCTGTTTTCCCCTCACTTTAAAACATAGAGAGGTCTATGCAGAAAAGGCTAAGTTAAGCTTCAAGCATTTTTTTTCAGTTTCACTTTTCTTTTATGTATAACCAACATGCACTGAACATGAGGAACCAAGTTTAAGTTGCAAGACTGATTGAAGGGGTAGGCTTGGGCAGTTATCCCTTTGCCAAGCAATGCTTATTCTGACATTTCTTTAATCTTTGCAGGACTTAAACGCAAAAGCCACCATCTTCAGTAACGCAATGAACAGTTACTTAGTAATATAGAAAATAAGTAGATACTGGTGCAGTTTTCTATTCATCCTATGTCACAATTAAGTTTTGCTTATGGGCCCCTCAACAAAGTTCAGTGGGAACTGAGGAGCCATATTGGTAAGTCATAATAATTGATAAGTCACAGATGCACCTTAAGGGATGATAGTTCATTCAGCACTTGCAAAGTGTGCTAAACTAGTTGGTATTTCTTGAGATATTCATGTTAAATATTTTCTAGTTAAAAAGGTATGTTTCCTCTTGTGTCACAAGAATTTAGGTGGAGACAAACTAAAGGAACAGCCAAGACAACCGATACTGCTGAAACACTAGAGAGACATGAACCATTGTCTAAAAAGCTGTTTTTGATCATGTCCATTGATTTGTGGGGATAGACTTTTTAAAGGCCCTAGCAACTAGACAAGGCAGAAGATGTTCTCAGACTTCTAAAGTTTATAAGTGAGGCGTGTTTTAAAAGTTTCCTTATCCTAACAAGGAAACAAGCTATCTGAATATACATGTTGTAGGTAATAGGAAAGAAAAAAAAAAACAAAACCACACAACAGAAACAAAACAAACTGGTTCATATTTAGGGTTAACAGATGAAAAGGTTAAAGTTGATGGAACCATTTTTTTTTTGATTTGTCCAAGATCTTTCTTCCTTAAAGTTGGTCTTTTAAGCTGAGAACTCACTCAGAAAGCAAACGCCCTAAGAAGTTTAGATTAACCATGCCTGCCTATTCGATTCTGAAGAGTGCTGATCAAGTAGGGGATGCTTCAACTGATGCTTCTGCCAAACTTCCAGGAAATCTTCAAAGCAGCCCTCTACTCCTCAGCTTTCTAAAATTGAACATTTCGCTCATTTCATCACTTTTTCCCCAAATGCAAAAGCAGGGTGGGAAGGGAAACACCTTTCAGTAGGAAATCAGTAAGAAGTAGTAACCACTCATACAGCCTCATGGACTGGTTTAATATTGCTCTATTAAACCTGTGGTTTTTTGATCATTTTACTTGCATTTTGGGGGCGAAGAAGGGTAGTCATCCTTGAAAAGCATCCGTAGTTTAAATAAACCTCCTTCCCATGGTGTCTATCAAAAGAAGTTAAAGTAGATTTCAGATTACAGCAAGGAAAAGTCAAAACAAACAAACAAAAAACCCACAAAACAGCATAGTAAGACACTTCCTATTTCTATACCAGTATGAAATATTTGTCCTCTTGCCTAATTAGCTTTTTGCTGGTTTTAGTAAGAATGTGTTGTGCTAGATAATTCTCTCTCAACACTTTCATTGACAGAAAAAAATATTTTAAGGAGTAAATCAGTTCATAAACTGAGCAGTAGTTTGGAATTTGATTTCAAAAGTAAAAATCTCAAGAGCTTAAAAAACAAAACAAAACATAGATTCATTTAAGAGTACATGTCCACTTTAACATAGCAGTAATATCTCAGTGCTGTATCTGCATACCAAGTCCACAAAGGTGTAAAGGGATATCTACATTGAGACTAGTTATTCTACCTATATAGTAAGCAATTGGAAGGAAAACAAAACAAAACTGTTTTTTCCACTTGATTATTGCTAATAAGTGTTGCAGAGTCAGTCAAGAAATTCAATACAAACAAATAATTTCAAATGCAAGTGTAAGTTGTCATCCTATATAGCATCTAAAGCTTTGTTTTGTTCTTCTAAACATGTAATGAGGGAGGGATCATTATACTTGCACTTAAAATAAATCTGAGAAGACAGGATATGGATACACCATTTAAGTGAGTGGATATAAACAGCTTCTATTTTGACTCGAGAATCTGGCCTGAGAAAAAGCACTAAAAATAAATAAATCCCCAAACCAACAATAACTAATATTACAGTGCCGTCTAGATTTATGTGAGGTTCTTCACTAGTCTAAATTAATCCTGTCTGTATTTGGTAGCATGTAATCTTGCAGATCACATCTTTTTGTATAAGAAACAGAAGTTCCAAGAAGGTTTTCATCACTGTCAGAAATCATGAACACTGCTCTGTTAGAGCAGTTCCAGTGCTACACAACATTAGGGATTAAATAAGACAGCAGTACTCAGAATGGTCACCTAAAGAAGTATAAACATCTGGCAAAAGACAGAAAGCCTACCTCAAAAGATACCCTGCCTTGTCCTCTTACTTGGAACATAAGGAGAAAGGCCTTCGGAAGAACTGACTTCTGGTAAGAAGTGTGAAAAAGTTTATTAATCTCTAAAACGGCAGATCACTCATCTGTAACTAGCCCTTACTATAGGCTCACTGAAATGAAAATGGGTGTCGGATTTGTCCTTTAGAGACAAATCTGAGTGATGGTCTCAAGTTATCAGCGTAAGTGATCAACTTGTGTCCTCAAGGACAAACAGATATATTCAAAGATCACCTTAAGAGAAAAGCCCTACCTCTTCCCTACCTGAACCATGTGATTTTTAGTGGAAAAAGCACACAGTTGTTGCTGTTTTTCCTTGTGCAAAGTCTCAGGCTAGAATTGGGGGGGGGGGGGGGGGGGGGGGGAGAGTGCTAAGAAATACTAACATAGGAGTGTTTTTAAGAGTGAATGGTCTTGATTACATTTACTGTCCTAGTCAGTTGTGATCAACTGGAAATACCTGTTCTCCACACCTTCTCAAACGAGACAAACTTGTCCATTTTTAAAAGAGATAGAAGCCTTTTGATAGAATAAAAACTCGTTTGTTTTCAATTTTGGGGAAAGACAAATGGTTTTGATAAACTGCTCAAGTAGAATGCAAGAACAGTCAAAAACAAGTTTTGACTCTTTCTGACAAAGCAACACACTTTATGGATGTAAAATAGCAGACATTCAAAAGCCTTACTAAGATAAAAGTACGACATAGAAGTATCATCTAGATCCTGCTGCGCTACTGGACAGATTGCAGGTATATCTTCAAGTCATATTATAGGTAGTTAATAAATGATCCACTGTCAAAGAAGAGGTGTATGGAGATATCCATCCCAGGTCTAATACCATTTGCTACTTCAGCTTGTGGTCTGCTGATAGCACAGGAGAAGACATCCAATAAATCTGCAAGCAGAACCAAGCTGACAGGAATGACAAGCAGATGAGAAAGCGTTTTGGATTCAAACTTACTTAGCTTTAATATGCTTATGGATGCAATTCAGGGAGAAGTGCAAGATTCTATGTTTAAATTGGAAAAAAAAAATCAGCATGCACATACCAGACAGGAAAAAGTGATTAGGTAGCAAGGATTCAAGAGAAGGACTCAAGCTTGGTAATTGAATCAGACTGAACCTTATGTCAGACAGTCACGAGGAGCAACAATTCAGAAAGTTGTGAACCAGCATTAGAGGTCTTTAAGACTTCCTGGAGGATGATTAAGTTTTGATAAAACCCAGCATCAAGGTTCCAAACATACATCTCCTATGCCATGTAGGTGATTTCACTGATCTGGCTCAGAGGTAGCAGCTGCAGTACAGTGTGCCTCCAAACACAAAGGCAATATACAGTGACTGGTTGGTCTGGCAGAGACAAACAACACATGCTGCTTCTAGCAAAAATTCAGTCTATTCAGAAGTAAAACCCCTGAATTATTACAGACCGCTGTCCAAGAATTACATGAGTTTACCTGATCTTGTTCTGGGATAAGCTGTTTGTAGGAGGCAAGAAATTGTCCTTTAAGGGTTTTGTTTGCTTCATTTTACATTACATAGCAGTACCATTAAGATTTCTTAACATAAGTATTTAAAGGTGACATCTTGACAAAACAGTTAGCTATTACAAGTGATAATCTTGTTTTGGCAGAATACCCTGGGATGAGTTTTTCCTTGTACTGTTAAATTATTTTTAGATGCTTCTTTAAGAAATAACTTGAGGTATGCCATTTCAGAGAGTCATACAAAAACAAGGTATCAATTAGCTCAATACTTTGGTAGCTGTCTATTCAAGTAAGATCTCTAGCAGCAACACTCGATGCCATGTTCAGCACTAGATGAACTGGGCAATAGTATGAAATCGGCATGTTTTGCCAACATATACTTTCCTTATCAAACAAAATCTAAGAGACCAGATTTTGGGGGGGGACTTAAGCAAGTTGGCATGAAGGGGTGGTAAAACAGTCAAAGCAACAAAAGAAATCCCACATCCAATGCAAAACACTAAAGACTGGCAAAAATGAAAAACACTAAGTAATTCATAGTACTATTCCAAAAAAGACTGCATCCCCCGGGTTCAAGAATAATCGATTGCTCCTTGCTAAAGAAAAACTTAAGAGAAAGAGAGATAGCACCCAGAATGAGAAATTATAATGGCAGTGTAGCAATCAAAAAAAGCTTCATGCATTAATGATTATCTCCATCTAGAAGTTCTGTTCATTCTCTCCCCTTAAACCAGAATAAACTGACTAGAGTAACAAGGGAAAGGAACACATTTGTAGAGACCACAATTATTTATTTTTAGGAAGTGGACATAAAAGCATAAATGAAATCAGCTTGAAGAACTATGTTAGAAAGTTCTATTCTTCTTTTCCTAAAATAAAAAGGGAATCTCATATCTTCAATTTATGAAGTTTTCCATGATGATAAAGCAGAACTATTTTCCATGAAATCCATAAAATTAAGAACAGTGCTACAGTACAGCACTTCTATAAGGCTGAATGGTCTCACTATTAAGTGGACAGAAAAGAGGCCTTGGCGGTTAATGAGCAGAGGCAACATTTTGGCAATATTAATCTTCAAGCTTTAGGGCTTAAACCAGCATTTAGTAAGAACAGAAGTCTCAATAAACCCTGTCATGAAGCAAAAGATTATCTTAAGTCTGCTCTATGCAGGATTCTCACGCATTCCTCTGAAGCATTTGTTTCTTAAAGTGGTCAGTATCAACAGTCGAACAGACTCAGTGTATTTAGTCCAATGTCATTCTCCATCTACTTGACCTGGATTCCAAAGTAGCAGAAGGATCCAAACGTTTACATTAAACTGCATGTAAGTTATATTCTCAGTTCTCACCTTAATACATGAGCAGGCTTATGTTTCTTTTCAGCATATAAGTGAGATGTTAGGACAATAGTAAATCTTACCCCTTTCTTTCCTGGAATAGCACACTCCCAGTTCATTAGATTCATTGTGCCATCTGGATTTTTTGTAGGTACTGCTACAAATCCCTGAATTAAGGCAAAGAGTCAAAGGGTGAGGATTTCAGAAGACACACTTACAGTATGCTTTACAACTATCTTCTCTTTATACATGGTGTTATTTTGTTTTGCACTACATAGTTTTAAGCAGCTTTTTTTGTTTGATTAGGTGTTAAATAAATAAATAAATAAACAAAAATATCAGGAAAACATCATCAGAAGACCAAAATAGCCACAGAAGTCAGAAAGTTGACAGTTCGCATACTTACAAATGGATGATCTTTTCTCCAGGCTTTTCTCTCCTGTGCAAGTCTGCTGAGGGCTATGCCAGACATATTTGGAGTCCCTCTAAAATAGAAATGATTGCTTTTAGTATAAATTTTTTACTTGAAATGTATGCATTTCACACATTATATTATCTTTGGAAAAGCTACGATTACTCAGGAAATACTTTGATCTATGATTTTCACTACTGTTGTTGATAAATGCATTCCCCCTCCCCCCGGTTCAGCAGAACTCAACATCAGGAAAATCATCATCAAGGTTCCCCATGTCAACAACTCCTAAGTTACTAGACTTCATCTAGTTTTAAATATTATCCCCACCTTGTGTTCTATATGTGAACTACATTTTCAAAAATACTTCAACAGCAGCTTGACAACGGAAATACCATCAGTAGTAATAAAAGGGCTCAGATATTCTACTTGTGTGACTGATAAATGCCTGTCTACCACACCATGAAGTGTATGATTTTCTTTTGTAGCCAATACTTCTATCGCTCCTGCTTGTGGTAAACAGGGGAACGAGAAGTGTCAATCTTAGACTGTAAGTCCCTGCTGAAACTCAGTGCTCTATGCAAAAGCAACACGGGCATAGAACTTATCAGAATCATCTCAGTTTTGCTGAGATGCTGCTATGTAACTTCCAAACATCAGCAGACACAGACAGCAATAAAGAAGTGATCTAAGGAAGAACCAGTGTCCCACTCATTCCACAAGGTAGGTTCTGAACTCCAATGTAAACTGAATGATCTTTCTGCATCTTCAGTAACAGCCAAGCATGACGACTGAAACAGCAAACTGCAGAAGAAAATATGCAGAGCACAGGTCATCACTGTAGATGATGCAACAAGAGTTCTAAACATGATGGCTGCAACAGAGTGGCTCACTCAAATTCAGGGAGGATTCTCTATTCATGTAGAACATTAGTTAAAAACAGAGTTTATTTTTCATTGCTAAACTGTACTTGAACTCAGGGTTTTATTAGCCACATGGTCAAAAGGAGCTCATAACCTCCTTCCAACAAAGGTTTTTAATCCTTCTCCCTACTGCACATTTCCCCTTTTCAAAGAGGAGTTAGTACTCAGCAGTTGGCCTGACTTCTCCAACTGTTCTTAACTCTACATATAGTTAAGAGGTCTTTAGGACAGTCAAAAGAATAAAAGTTTTTCCACTAAACAAGCTCATAGAATTAATGATAGGAATATTACCACTCCATTAATGTGAATATTTTAAATGTTGGTTAAGAACTATGCAACATTCAATACGGTATTAATATGCAGATTGCTCATAAGAATATTACAGTCTATTACTACAATAGTATGAATTGTAGCTTACAAAGATCCTTATGTTAAAATCTCACACTGGACTACTCATGCTCATTTACTATACACTTTAAAGATTAGAAGACAGTTGGCTTCCAACTTAAGTACTTACACATCAAAAATTAGCAGAGCAGACACCTCAACTCAAAGCCTTTAAAAACTCCAGATTAAGAGTTTTAATGAGTTCCTGGGACACTCAGTATTTCAAATCCTTCCTTCCAGTTTTATTCAAAGTCAGTTTTGCTTGGATGACCATAAAACATAATTTCAACTTCAAGCTAGCAGTTAAATTCATGCCAGACGAAGCTATTTTTAGAAAGGATCGTTAACCCTGAAATACAGCAAATACGTACAGTAAATCCTATATTCAGTCTAATATTCCTCTTAGTGTTATATACCTATCACCACTATAAATTGTCCGATGAGTAAAGTAGAGGTATGTATCTGGATCTTGGTTATGTCAGAAGACTTTAGTTAACTAAGAAACTACATACCACTTCAGACTTTACTTCATTCACAAGAGAAAGAAGTAGGAGCCATTGAAAAGATGCTGTCAGAACAAAATTCTCCCTTAGAGAAATTTTAAAGGGAGTAGTTTTAGTCTATGACTCCGTATTCTTGCAGATTTAAATGAACTACTGAATATATGACAGAATTTCAGTTGTGCTGTCAGCACATGATGGTCCACTGTAGTATTAACCTTGCTACAATAATTTGAGGAAACTAGCTGTGCTTATTAACCATTCAGATATTCTTAGATACTTTAGAAACTCAGTTATCTTTTCTCCAAGGAAAATATTGCAGAATGCTTTCAAATACATGAAGAATTAAATTTCCTGTGGTTAACAGGCAATTATGTATATCTCAAGGGAAATGCTGTCTTCTCAGAGGGCCTATAAACTACATAGGTCCTACAGAACATCACCAATTAAATAATTTTTCAACAGAAGGAAATGATGAATTTTCAAGCTTCAATTCTGACTTGTTTTAGGTTACTTTGTAACCTGCTTGCTTTTGCCACTAGTTATGAACTATATGGTGGCCCAGTAAACTTAAGACTTCCTTCTGTTCTATAAAGACCTCTTCAAATCTTGAGGCATTTGACTTTAACTTAATCACTGATCAGACTACATTCAGAACTATTTTTTCAGTGCATATATACACACTGCATTATAACCAAAAATATTAAGTCTAATCTTTTAACTGGTTTGCACCTCAAGATGTTAAATCAAGCTTTGAAGAAGGACCACACACCATTTCCTTCCCAAGTGTAGCACATCTGTCTTCCCAATGTCTGCCTTTCATTCCTTAGTCCAAATGTCAACTTCTTGCTTTTCTCTCCTCACAGCAAAAAATTAAGTGCCACTACCTAAGTTCTGAGAATGATATATTTTATGCAAGGGGAGGAGGAGGGGAAGAGTATGTAAAAATAGTTCAAAGCTCTCTGCTATTCTGCAGCCTAGCCGAATACTTAAGGGTAATACTAAAAGACAGCTTGGCTCCAAAAAAACAAATACTTTGACAGAGGGACTTATGAAATAAAAAGGTGTTTTCCCAATTAGTATATTTTAAATGAAGAAAATACTAGGCTGATTTTCAATACTTCACAGCAAGTGAAGCCTGTGACTTAATAGCTCAATATTTATTTTAGTAGCAACTCTGCTGCTTGGGTTAAAAAAAAATTGAGGAATTCAGTGTCTGAATTTCACATAACACTGTAGTTTATTAATGAGCCAAATGTGATTAACTAGGATATATTGAGAAGCTTGATAAAGTAGTAAGTGTTTGTGTCTTCAATTTAGATTCCAAGTACATATATTTAGACAGTCTTCTAGTCTCTGTTATTCCAGTATTGTGAATATCAAAAGCCCTTGCAATGAAAAAAAAAATTGATAAAAACTGATATTTCCCAGGGTTTTAAGAATATTTACTTTATCCATATCAAATCAGAAAGTTAGACAGGTAAACAACTAGAAAGAAAATCAATTATATTAGATTGTTTCAGTTACTAGTAATGCACAGTTAAAATTTTTAATCTATTACAATATATAGTTAGTAGTTTTATTGCAGGTTTGAACCTCTGTTTCCTCTCCCCTTCCACCCCCCCCCCCAAACAATCAAACCTGAACTGATGATTAAGTTTTACTGAATATGACTGGGAAAAAGTTCAACCACAGCTGGACTCGAATTCTGATTTTTGTGCCTACCTCTGGTCTCTCTTCTGCAAGACTGTTATTACAATGTCTTAAAAGGGTCCAGGGATGCTGAAGTAACTAAAATTGGTATCCTCAGACAGTGAGTGCTACAGACTTATATTGTGCAAGTAAACACTACATTAAGTTTACCCCTCTTTTCATATTTTAAAGTAAATCAAGAACTGTATTGGGAGACTAGTTTTCCTGTACTCTTGTGGACTCACTTTGAGTTTTGTAACTCCTAAGTGACTGTAAGGAGCATCCAGCATAAAAGGATGTGGAGAAGGAGACTTGTCAGTTCTGAAGCTTGTCACCCTCTTTCTCAGAGTATCTAAACATCTTACATACTTACATGGCATGGGTCAGTGCCTGATTAACCTCTTCATAAAGTTCACAGGCTTCAGTTACCCTTGCAAGAGCAGACAACTATTGAAAAATCTCTCATCTCTTGCACATCTACTTTGTAGCGATTTGTGACAAATGAGACTGAAAGCACAGTTCAGAATGAAGATCGTATTAGAATCTGCTCAAAAGCGCATCAGTCTATTAACAAATTTCCAACATACACTGTCTAGCAGCTCTTCAGTAGAAGAATCTAGACATCTTGTTCAAACTGTTGCTCTGCAGGAGCTTGAAATATGATAAACAAAGATTGATCATCTGAATATATATTTTGATCTCAGAAGTAATGGAATAGCAGGAAACAGTGAGATACTAAAGTGGGTTAACTAGATCTTCAGAAATAGAACTGAAGATCTCATATCCTCACTGCTACATTTATCTTACTCAATAATTTATGCACATTGTTTTCTTTGTAGTAGTAGCTTCTGAGAAGTATTTTGTCCAAATGCCTACATTTAATGTTTAACTCTTGTAAGCTCTTGAAATTCCTAGCAAATGCAAGACATCACTATTAACCTGAAACAGTTAAAACCTGAAAAAAATCTTAAAAAAAAAAAAAAAAGCCACCACTATCACATCCAATTTATTTCCTCCACTTGAGGAATTTATTGCAAAGGAACAGAACTGAGATCAGAACACATTAAAGACAGTTATCACTGGAAAGAACGCACTCTTCTGCCTTGGAAAAAGTATATAAACCCTATCTTGCAGAGGCCATGCAAGCAGAAGAGGTCTATCTCCACATTTCATTTGGTTTTGCACTCCACTTCCCTCCTTCCTCCCCCCCCCCCCAAATTAAAAGGTAGCAATGCCCCTTTTATTGCTGTCAAAGCATTAGGAAATGAACAGAAGCTTCCAAACTTACTTTGTAGCTTGCCTCTGCTGCTGCTACTACTACCCACTCTTGGAGAAAAAAATAAAAACAAGAACCACACACACCAAAACAAAACCAAACCTTTATCATAGGGGTGAAGTGGTTGTGTTCCATTACAGATCATCTTAGCTACCTATGTCCTCCGATGGTGGGGGGGGAGAAATCTATTTCCAAACACAAAAAGCAAGTCTCACAAAGAAGAGTTCTGCTGTGGGACAGCAAAATCTATCATACGCAGAATTCTGACCTGTGATGAGTCCCTAAATACACGAACAGCATGCTCTTTAAGTGTCAAGAACTTGAACTAGCTCCAATTCATTTCAAATAATAACAATAAAGCAAGTTTAAGATTGCTAACCTCACATTCTCACTCTGTGGGCTAAATACTAGCACAAGAAGAAGTTATAAACTGGAATAGCTTGCCCAAGAACTTGATGAACTTTACTTTTCAGAAGAGTGGAGAAAACCCACGGTTGTGATTTAATGAAACAGACTACCGCCGGACTGCAAGAGAAAACCGCCTCCTGCGGCAGGGAAAAGGGGCAGAAAGGGGTTACTATACCGACAGGGCTACAGAGCCGCAAGGAGAACAGCCAAAGGAGAGGCGCGGCAAGAGCCCTCGGTCCGGACCGGCTCAGCAACGCCGCCCGCGGCGCGGCCCCGGGCGAGTCGAGCGGTGCCTGCGCTCGCCGAGGGCCGCCCGCCTGGCGGACCCGGCAGAGGGGTCGGGGCGGCACCGAGGCCTGCGCAGGGCAGCCCGGCGCCCGCCCGCTGGGACCCAGGCAAGTGCTCGTCGGGGCGGGGACCGCCTCGCGCAGGCCCGGTGGCGCCCAGCCCTCCTCGCCACGCTCGGCCCAAGGCGGCCGAGACCTCCGAGGGCGGCAGCAGACGCAGAGCCCGCCCGAGGCGGGCAGCGCTGCGCCGGCGGACCCGGCCGCACGGTCTCCGCGGAGGCCTCCAGGCCCGCGCACCCCGCGGCCGCCCGCCCCGTCGCGCCGCGGGCGGGGCGCGCCAGCCCAGGCCCCGCTCTCCCAGGGACCGCGGCCGCCAGCGCGCCGCCCCAGGCCCCGCCGCCCCAGGCCCCTCGCCCGGCCAGGCCTCACCGTGAGCGGCCACAGCACCCGCGCGTGTCCCGGATTGAGGCGGCAGCGAGTGACCCGGATGTTCCCCACTCGGCTCCCCCCCTTTGTCTCTGGCCCGGAGTTTCCCTCCCTCTTTCCTCGGTGCAGAGTGCGGCGCTATAGTGTGTCCCTCAGTCCGACCCGTCCGTGCGGCTGCGCCGGCGCGTTATGACCCTAAGTCCGATCCGTCCGCCACGCTTTACGCATCCTCGTGACACAGGACCCGAGGCGCCCGGAACAATGCCTGAGCAGGGAGCGCAAGGGGAAATCCCAGCGGGGCTCTCTAAAGCCCTCTCCGCTTCCTCGTGCCTTTCGCCTCCTATCAGCCCCCATCGAGAAACTGAGTGAATTTTTACCTCAGGCGCTGGGAGAGTCACCTCCGCCCTAATAAGGCCTGGTCCCTCGCAGGGAGCTAAAGCCGCTGTCGCAGGCCGCGCCTGCCCCGGGACAGTCTTGAGGCCGAGAGGACCCCACCTCCTGTGAACAGCCAGACCTCTGATTGGCGGGAGGAGGCTCCGCCCCTAGAGGATATTTCACAGGTGATTGGCTGGCCGAAGAGTCTCGTCAGAAGGGAGGCGGGGGCGCGGCTCTCCTCAGGCCCCGGCGCTGCCGGGCGGCGCTGTGTGCCGCGGCCGCGGGGCCCCGGGCGGGTGGGCGCTGTGCGGCGGCTCGGGGGGGCGGTGCGGAGGGCAGCTGCCGCCTGCCGGCCACGCCGTAAGCGGCAGCGCCTCCTTGACCGTCGGCCCGGGGCCACAGGGCGCCAGAAAGCCCCGAGACTTACTGCTGCCTCCCCATGTCCCACCTTTACCTGCGTATTTGGCCCAAGTCTGTTTTTCCATCTGATACTTAAGAGGCAGACTGCTTTACATGCTGTGCTTTTGTTTCTTTTTTCTTGGTTTGTAAAAACGCATTTTTTTTGGTATATAGGGCATGAATCACATTGTGTTCTTGTGTTCAGCATACTTTTTTTCATTTTACTGAAATGTAATGAAGTTTCAGTCCTGAAACCTTCCCCTAGCTATGCCTCACCATGGTCTCTTTGTGTTAGCAGTTCTTGAGCTACCTCCTATGTAGTGCTTAAAACTAAATTAAAATTGTATCTCGTCTTGGGAATGCTAGAATTAACTTTTTAAAAAAATCACTTAGACTTGAATTTGCCCTAATCAAAATATGTGCTTAGTTAGAAATCTCATTGCCCAGCATCCCATCTAATGAGTAGGCAGCTACAAAGAGGAGTTCATCTTAGATACATTAAACTGCCTGTTGGAGGACTTCTGTTTCTCTGTAGCCCTAGGCATCTGGAATTCATTTGCAACTGGCACCTAAAGCTGGCAGGATGAATCTAGACCTCGTTAGAAATTTTTGTTTGTGCTTTGCTCTGCTTGGCTTTTAAAATTCCAACTTAAAATTCTGTTAGATTCTTCTGCTCCTTGAGTCACTGTAAACATGATACACAATATGAAGATGTAAGTTGCTTTTGAGAAAATGAAAGGGTACTGCACAGAGAAAGGGGAATAACCTACTATTCATGCCTGTAATGGAGGGGGCAAGATGTCATCAGTATAAACTGCAGCAAGAAAAATGGTGAGGCATGAAGAAAATCTTTAATGTCAAAAATGCAAATTAGGCATTTGATTGCCTAATGGTATGGGAGGGGTATGGACTCTTCATCACAAGGGGCTTTAAAGTTAGGTTGGACAACATGTGTTGCAAGTGTAGCTGTTTCTGCCTTTGGCCAAGGGCACAAGCTGAGTGGTGTGTCTCAGCCCCTTCCAGACTTTTTTGTTTTTTAATCAATTCATTTTCTCATTTAACCTTGTCTCAGTTTTGACTCCTACAGAAAGGATGGAGAGGACAAGTATTCTTTCTGGTAGGCAGGTGGGCAATTTGAATGTCTCCCTTTTACAGCAAGGAACACTGAATGAGATCATGAGGCAGAATAGGAATAGTGACACATCACAGAAATGTTTAAGAATGCAAAATAACGATTTCACCTTCATATAAACAGCCCAGATCCTTGAACCACTTGCCCTGTTCTCATGGTGTCCTTATTTAGCTTCTTTCCATCAGGGAGTTACTTAACAGTAACTATGTTCTCTTTGACTGAACTATCTCTATTCACATTTGTGATTCAGCCAGTTATGTAACACAAGGATGCAAAATAGGATATTTACCTTCCTGTGGGTTCTTGCTTCTGCACAGTTCTCTTTTCCTGATGCATGGATACCTGTGGCAGCGTCTACCTTAATTGCTTTATTCCTTTCAATTAGTAAATGTTGGAGTAGAGAGGGAAGCCAGTTAGCAGATGCATGTACAGAAGGCGCATCCTGAACAGTCACAAATGACTTGGGGAAAGAGGGGAGTCTCAAAGTTCTTCAAGAAAACACCAGTTACAGATTGCTTTACCAAACAGTTACTGAATGCCACCTCAATGGCATGTCACTTGGTAAAAATATACTTGGAATCTCTGGTGGTTTCTTTGCAAAAGTTTGAAACTGAGATATTTAGCAAGGCTGCGTAAGAACATAATAGTGGCTATGCCTAATCAGACTACAGGTCACTCTAGCTTAGGAATCTTTTGCCAGTAGCTAATACCCACAGTAGAAAGAGGATGAACATGTACTCCCTTGTATACCTTTCTGGCATCTGATCATTTGCAGTATAGGGTCTTCTAAGCTGAAGTATTATCTTTGCATTTAAGATGCAACTTTGGTAGCATGGTCCTTAAGATAGCAGGCAGATTCACTGTATTGTAGTATGTAGACTTGCCAGGGTTTCATGTTACTTGAATTTGCATCCTTCCAAACTCAGCACTGAAGATTGTCACCATTGATCTGAATGGATGCAGTAGAGGAAGTGACATTTCTGTGCAGAGGATTGGAAGGACATTACCAGAAGCAGTGATCTGAGAGAAAACCATACTCTCAGGACTTATCTTACGGAATTGCATGGTTGCAGCCCCAGAGAACATCACATAAATATGGGACTGTGTTTATAACTGCCAGGCAAGACTTCAGCACACTGAAAGGTAAATTTGCAGGGTCATTTTCATCTTCCTGAAATGAAACTTTCTACCGAAAGGAGAACTAGCTTTGAATAAACTCCAAATGTTATAAAAGATGCAAGTGGAATGTTAATGACTTACTTGGAAGTATAGGATGATCTCCTTTAGGTGCCCTTTATTAACTGGTTTCTGGTTTGGGATACACAGTTACGCCTTTTATGTTCTCACCTTTGCCAATCTGTGAAGACACTTGAAGCTACAGATACAGAGAATAAGAATTTGGATTGGAAGTAGTGCTGCTTGACTGTAAAGTCTAAATACTTTTAGGAAGAAAGCCTGACAAAATATGGAAGCATGTGCTGAGTAGTTAATTTCTACTAGACTAATGTCTTCACTTGTGACATTCTGTTAAAATTGGAATGTTATTAAAATACAAGAAATCAGTTCAGTAAAATGACACCAAAGTTGCTGGATATATACGGAAAAATTAAGCATTATTTGCATTTAAAACTGATTAAAACTGTTAAAATGAAATTAACCTCATACTTAACTGTACAGACTCTAAGATTTTAGAACTCACAAGTCTTAGCCTCTCATACATAATTCTTATTAGCAGTTTGGAAAATAAGAGCAATTCAGTTGATTTCTCAATACTAACACTGAATTATGATCTTTTCTATACTTGCAGAAGGAACAGCTGTCAAAAACTGAATCATTTCAGCAACCTGTTTCAGGTACTTAACCATTGTCTTCCTTCGGCAATTTATATCTTCAAAACTTTTGCAGCAAATGTACTGAGTGGCTTCTTATTTACATTTCCTGTATTATACTGTATGTCAGCCTTATTATAAAGTGTTGATTTCAGTTAGCTTAATTTTACAAACAAAAAACATTTACATTAAACATCCAAGTATTCTAAAAGAAATAATATTTTTAGGCAGGCTCATCTGTGAGTTGTATGAAAGAAAATATATGCACAATGTTGGTTAAACCTTGGTATATGGCTCTTTTGTGATTACATACCCATACTAGAGGGAAGAATTTCCTACTGTAACAAGCAGCAACAGTAATAGTAAACAAAGGAAAATACCTTAATTTCCCAGTGCATATGTATCTGAAAAAATATGGCTTTTTATAACTAAGGCATTGGGGCATAAGAAAAGGATGCATCTCCTTTACAAATGAAGTATTACTGCTTTGAATCACTGCACAAAAGTGAACTATTAAACTACATTTTTTATCTGAAGTGCTAAACTGGGAATATTGGCGATATTACACTGCTAATGGATTCAGAAAACAAAAGAAAACTTAAGACATCAGACTTTAAAAGGGAGAAAACATGTTTATTTCATGCAGTTTACAATACACTAGTGTTATGAAAAGGAAGTTAAAAAAATACCCACACACATTTTAATTGTATGCTTTTTCTAAAAATGATGGCTAATTGTAACCATCGTCAAATGATTTGGGAAGCCCTAGCAGATTTTTATCCAGGGAAATTCCCTGTATTCAATTTGTTGTCCATGTTTGTGCTAATAATTTTGGATAATGCAAAAGCATTAAAACCAAATCAAAATTCAAACTTTGCTGCAGTAAGAACACTTCAGAGATAATGAATTGGCACAAAAGAAAATGTTATTGCTAATCCACTATCCAGGAAATAACATTTTGCAAGTATGGTGACTTGGACATTAACATAAACACCTGGTGCACAACTAATTGTGAGACCAGTGATTTAAAAAGATAAATAGAACAAAAACCAACCACCTGCTGAATTGAGTAGGCAGGCCTATACAGCGCACAGGAAATATATATATATATTTTCATACTTAGTCTCAGGTCATGCCCAGAACAGAAGCAGCTGGAAATAGCTGCCATCTGATACTTGATCGTTTTGGTGATCTTGGTTCAATTCCAAGTAGAGGTGGGCAACACTTGGTTTACAATGTCTTGGCACTTGCTTCCTCTTAGCAAGCACACAGGCTAAGTTAAGCTTGAGTAAAGTTGCACATAAGCTTTTGGAAAATCTTGAAAAGGAGCAGGAACTAAGTACAAAGATCCATCAACTCATACATTTCAGACAAATAGGCCTTGGAAATCTTACCAGGTGTTAAGTTGGGTCAAAATTTTGGCTCAGGGTTCTAAGGGAAGGAGAGCGCTGTTACAGAACCTCCACCCCTCCAAAGTAGCAAAATAACTTTCTAATAATTTTTTTCTCATTATGGTAGCCATTAACACTGAAAACCCTAAAGAGAAGCCTTTTGGTAGAATACCTTGGTAGACCTTGCTAAAGGAAAGGAAAGCTAAATTGCAAATGAATATTCAGTGATTATTTCCTGGAATAGAATCTTCCTCAGAGTCTCTCTATTGCCAGTTCCGTTCATAGAAGCCATTAGATTTCAGCACAGGCAATAATAAAGGGATGGGCAAGTGTGCTCTCTTCCACTGTGTCCCTACCAACCTGGAAGCTGAAGTTCCAAGTCAGATATGAACACAGGTACATCTGCAATTGGTTTAGGCATTTCGAAAAAGGATTTTAGAGTCTGTGAGTTACAGGAAAAATGGAGTGGCTCCTTTTTAAAACTTATTTGCGTCTCTGGAACTTCAAATTAGCCCTGGAAAGCATTATAGCCCTTAGCATTTCTGCACTGCAAATGGAGAGTTCTTTCTGTCTGACAGTCACCTAGGCAAACTGAACAATAATAAAGTGTGACCTATTTAGCCCTTTAAAGCCTCAGTTCAGTGAGAAGCCTTTAAAAACAACTCCCAATTGCTGCAAGCCAAAAGAAAGAAAAGTTATGTTACACTGAGTTCAGAGAACCTTCCACATTTTTTTTTTTTAAAGTGGAATATTTATGGTATTTTAAGAATCCATAGTTCTACATACAAACCCAAGTAAGATCCTGAGGTTGTCCTTAAAGGAGGAAATAACTGCAGTCTAAACTATAATGAAGCAAACGGAGCATCCTCAGACCTTGTGTATTTCAAAATTGCTGTGCTAGAAAGTGACCACCAGAAGTCTTAGCCCAACTATCCTGAGGTAACAGGTATGGGGAGAGCAAAACCAAAACCCCATCTCTTTTCAAGGGCCTCACCTTTCAGGACTGATTGAAGAAGCTAATTTGAAAAAACTGGAAGAGACTTTTGATGAGGAGAGAGAGAATAAAATTGGAGAATGACACTTCCCAATTTTATCATATCTCAAGTGAACAAAATGCCAAGTTTCAGCTCCAGACTCTCTTTCACTTGACTTTGATCTCCATGAAGAACCCAGTACTTTGCTGTTCTGTTAGTACTTCTGAAGAAATGTGTTCCAATATACCTGAATTACTGAACAATATACATTATAATACAGTTTCTTGATAATTTCATTCAGTCAGATACTATTATATTCTTGCATTCCAAGCTCATTTTTTATTAACACCAATAAAAATAGAAGATTTGTAATTAATATGTGTCTTAATTTTCTGGTGGTAGCTCTCTACAATGCTTCACTGCTCAAGAGACTGACAACTCTCAACAGCCTCAACAGACAGGTTCATAGAACGCAGTGTTCTGTTCTGAGAAGTGGTTTTGTGGAAACACCATCATCCTACTCAACAAACCTGTTCCCTGATCATGCCTGTAACCAAGTTTTTTTTGTGTGTGTGTTTTTTTTTTTTAACTGCTAGAAGTTTTCATTTTCTTCTGAAAAAAATCGTTCTCACAGGAAAATGAGCTGGATTCAGTTTTGATATTTTCAGGAAATACACCCATTTCTGACTGACCATAACTGTGCATGCATATTGCTGGAAATGGAGCTACACAGCAATTGCCTCAACATCATCTGAAGAGAAAAAAGCTGCACAGGTATCTTCAGCTCAACCTGTTCAGGAATATTTTTTATTAATGCTAAGATGCAAGATGAAAGGAACTTTTATCATTACCGCAAGCCTGGCTGAATTTGAAGAAACACAGTACTTTTTCCTAATAAACTTAGCATATGATACTGAGGACTGAAAATTTCAGTAGAGAATCACTTTATGCTTCTAAATACAATCAGGCCTTTGACACACAATTAGGTTACTGTGGGATAACAAATTACCATCAGCCATAATCGATGGTAACCTGAGAGTAAATGGGAAAAAATTCCACATAACCTCGTATCTTTCACTAAAAAAGCTACTTCACATTTACTGTGGGGAGCTGCTGAGTCAGACTATACTTCTGGACAGTTATCATGGACCAGGTGATGTTCATGTCTCAGAGGCCTCAGAATGACTTGTTCATTAGGACAACAGATAAACTCCAATTTAATTGCTGCCTGAAGAAAGCCAAAAGCATTTGATTTACAAATCAATCATCCCCAATAACAAAAATTATCCTCTGACTAAATTAAGCCAACAGTACTACCTGTTTCCTAACTTAAAACAAGAAATTGCTACAGTAAATTTGAGCTTTTCATTTTTTAAATAAGTTTACAAAATGTTGTCATGTAAAAGTCCTTAAAGATTTCCACTGAAAATCCATTAATCACCTACTAAATTAACCTCCTGTTCCACAGACAACATGCCAAACAACTTCACCAAATGTAGACAGAAGAATATTTATATAGCAAAAGGGTAGAAAGTTAAACCTTCCACAGAATTTAATTTTTCATGAGAGTTCATCTCTATTAACTGTATGTTGTGGTATCCCACCTTTCTGCTTTATTTCCTCCTGCTATGATCTCTTCGTGCTCAGGATCTTAAATTTTAACCTGGAATACTGTTTTAAGGATAGAAAAACTGTATAAATCCAGAATTTACACTTCACCTCAAAGACTTTTGCAGTGTAGCTCTTCAAGTATACTCGTTTAGTGAACATATCAGCTTTACATAGTTATATGCTGTTCTCCTGTGGTAAACACTTCCCCAAATGATAGAAAAGAAATAGACTAAGGACTCCAGTTTAAATTATATTGGTAAATTTCCTCATCCTGCAAGACGCTAACCAACAAAAAGCAATGTTCACAAAACTTGGTGATGTAGATTGAACTCTAATGCAACTACCTTGTTACTATAGTTAATTTTATTAGAAATTACAAGATGCAAATAAAAAGAAACCAAATTTCTCTAGGGATCAATACCTAATGCCTTGAAAAAGGCATGTGATAGCACTTCCAGCTATCTGAAAGCCTCAGATGTTCAAAAAAAAAAAAAAAAGTTAAAGTAACTGACAGTAGCAAAAACAGGAGAGTAGTTAGTTCAGGCAGTCTCATACAATAGCATATAAAATCATTTACAAGGTACCTGCCTATTAAAGTTTTCTTTTTTTGCTTAAGATCTTTGTGAGGTATTGGAAACAGAGTGCAAAATGATTAACCCCTTTTTCCCCCCAAATTTGCTACAACAGGGATACAACGTAAACTACATTGCAGGTAATTTCACCATAAAAGCATGTTATTAAACTGAAGACATTCCAGTGAAAAAGCCGTACTAAAAAAAAAAAAAAAAAAAAAGGCCCCCAAAACCTTTTACATATTCTAAATTTGTTCAGTTTGCTCAGTTTGTTACTCATGCTTTGCTGCTCTCACTCTTTCAGTTGATGAAATAAAGTGTTCTGTCTTTTTGTGTTAAATAAGACAGAAAACACAAATGCAGATTCAGAAGGATTATTATACACAGTTATTTTAGGCATTAAAATCCACTTAGGCCAATGCTGAATTACTCTGTAGAGCACAGCAAGTAAAGAACAAGAAACCTGGTTGGCTGCACTTCCATGAGCTAGAGAGCCCAGAGAATACGATGGAGTCATACTGCTTAAAAACACAGTGACTACTGCAGCAGAGCAAATGTTTTAATATGCAGTTAACATAGACAACTGTTATGCTTATTTTCAAATACATAAGATTATCTGTTACTATTTAGGGGAAATTTGGGTGCTAAATTTAAGCTGCTAAAATACGGGTGCCTAAAAAAGTATAAAAGTATAAACGTTTTCCCCTACATAATTACATTTTAGTAAATTCAATTCAGTTTTAACATCTTAAAAAAAGACAAACATTTTACGTGGTGTGGAGGGGCCAGCAGCTTCCCGTGCAGACCACATCCAAGTGGCAAAATGCATTAATGCTTTCTAGCATTAGATGCACGGACAAAACATTTAGCCCACTGCTTAACCTGCTTTGTAGAAATGGTTTTACAAATTATTTCTGCCCAACTTTTATCAATGTACAGTAAGTTTAAAAAAAATAGGCAGACCCTAGGTGCTTGACAATCAGCTTTTTGTGTAAAGGATTACCTAGAGTATATGCATAAATTCTGAAGTTACTGAGAATGAAAGTTTTAATGTTTTTTAGAATTCTAAACAATCTTATAGCTTTTTGAAACTCTTTTCTGCCACGTTCAGCTACATATGCCAATGAAGCTGAATTTTATACTACCAATTTCATTAAGTGTTTCAAAGATGCGCTGAAGATTTTGCTTAAAACATAGTGTATTAAAAAGCTCCAGTCTTGGGTATTAGCCTTTATCAAGGACATAACCTAATAAAGCTGCACCAGATGTTTTCAGTGTTCTTTAACTGCATAGTTGAAACAGTATAGAAAGATAGACTGATTGCAAGTATCCTGAATATCCAAAGCAATTAAGCTTTTTAATTGGATGATGTGTTCACACTCAAGGTTGATCTTAATCCCAATCATAGAGATAAGAATCTAGGACTAGCCAGCCATATTTCTGTACAATCTCCAGCTCTCTTAAAAAATTTCTACCAAAATCCACAAAGAGATCAACACTTGTAGGCATTTTTAAAAGTATAAACACACATTTGACTACAAACATTTCAAAAGAAACAAAATGTTCAGTAGTTCATTTTAAGTGAATTTTGATTCCCCTTCTAAACATCTGGCTAAGACTGGAGCATAACTTTTGCAGGAGGACACTTTTGACAGAAGGAACATCAAGAATGACTCAGATGAAGGACATTTTCTCTGAGTTTAGTCTTCCCTTTGGGTATTAAAATATGCCATAAACCCAGGCAATATATACACCCTTCCTTGAGAAAAAACCTTTTGTCTGTGGTGTAACTTTTTATGTGCTAGTTTCAATTGATCTCCTAGGCTGTTCTTACATGAGAGAATATGTCACAGAGCCATAAGGAATGTGCAGTATAAGAGAGTCACCTGGGGCTGCCACTGATTCCAAAACAATGTAGGCCCCAAAATTTGCATTTGTGGGCTGTAATGTGTGTGTGTGTGTGTGTGTGTGTGTGTGTGTGTGTGTGTGTGTGTGTGTGTAGCACCAGTTACATTGTCCTTTAAATGTCTACAATGATTAGTAAGAAAAACTCTTCAAACTGATCGACATTGGGTCATCCAGCACCAGGCATAAGTGCTACATGTCTCAGAGGAAAATATGAGTGCATGGTCACTTCTTTTCAAATGACCAATGTCAGTCAGCCCATAAAAGAGTACAACCATGCACTACAACCAAAACTTAACACACACTCTCACACCATCTATTCCCATTAAGTAATCTTGCAATGCTTCCAGCCAGTTTACACCAGCTTATAGGCAAAAACGGTTGAACCCAGATCAACAGAAAATTGTCTAAATCAGATTTCTTCTTTTGCGGCCAAGCCTCTTCAATGTGACAATTCACTGCATCTTGGAATAAAAGAGAAAAGATCTTCAGCATTCAATACTGTCTTCACATCCTGGAACCTCTTTCTTGCAAAATCTGGAAGAGATCAATAAAAAAAATTTATAAATGAAAATTCCCTCAGTGTCATTCCTAAAGCATGGAGGACAAAGAACAACATGATCACAATTTCAAATAACTGATGAAGTGTCAGGGAGCTGGTTCAAGAACATTCTTGAAGCTTATGCTGTAAGGCTGAAAAAAAAAAAGATTGATACATACAATATCTCCTATTAAACCCTATTAAAACACATGTAAATCACTGCTAGGAACTAAGTCTTACTAATATATCCAAACCTTTAGGGTGGGTAGATATAAAAGCTAAGCCATTTCACCTCATCTTAGTTCTGAGGATACTTACGTCACTGCATAGTAAATGAACTCAGTTACTTCATTAAAAGTTGGGATTTAATTTTCATTTACCCTGTTCCAGTAAAATGCCCTCAACTCTCTGAAGTTTCAGCTGCAAATTGTGTCCCATAAAACAGTACTGAAAACATGAATTAGCAATTCAAAATGTGCACAAATGGCACTTTGGATGAGATGACACAGGTACTTTTCAAAGGCTGATTATGAGTTTGCAAGAACTAAACTAACATTTGGAATAGATGCCCAAGCTTGATCTCTTTCATGAACTAAATTCAGCCTACTAGATTTCTTCAGATTTTTGCCATACTGTTTGATATATAAGGCTTATCTGTTGAACTGAACACCTATGTGAAAATAAGTACTACTTTGAAAACAGTTTTTAAATATTTTTACATGAATATTATTTGGTCATGCAAGATTTCACAAGTCTGCAAAGCATCCTTGTCCATATGAAAATTGTGTCTGTCAAGACAGGACATAGCACATTATACTTTTCCCGTATTACCTTGTCCAACATTATCCTTTGTATTGCCCAAGATAAGCAGCTGAGAGACAGTGGAGGCTGTGACTTCATGAGGAGGAATATGTTTCTCAAAAGTTCTGTCTGTGGAATTTCAACCTCCCATTATTACCAAGGAACTGAGACTCCCATTACAGTGAGTAAAAGCATCTGGTAGAGGTTTTTTTTGTTTTGACTTTTTGGGTTTTTTTGGTGGGGGTGCTAAAAGGAGTCAGTTTGTTAAATATCATTTAAAAAAGGCGTATTTTAAATAAAGGGACTAAAGTCTAATGGAAAGAAAGTATCTGCCCCTGAAAAAAACAGGAATCCTTGTCTACAGCATCTTACAACATGGAAGGCCACCTATCCTACTTCCACCTGGACTATTTTTGCCTTTTCTATTTCAATTCTCTTCAGTTTCTCCAGTGAGGAAAGGATCCAAGTCTTAGGACTGACTGCTGACTAGCAACCATGTTTCTAGTCTTGCTACTCTAAACTGAATGGCCATCAGCAATAATGAGGTTAACTCTAAGGCTGTTTAGTACTAAAGCGAAGCTTGTAAGCAAACTATAGAACAAATCATGACAGTAGCCAAAAAAAGACTAAGCAAAGCTCCAAATATACTGAGCACAAGCACTGAACAACATTCACCAGTAAGTGAAATTATCTCTAACGACACTTCATTGTCTTTTGTTTCTTGGCTGTTTTCCTGATGTTAGGGAAGGGCTCTTGATTTCAAAAGCTGAAAGAAAGCAAAGGCACGATCCCCAAGAAAGGGCCACAGCTGTCTTCAGTGTAGAATTTCCTTCTATGGAGATTATCGTGCAGTTTCATATTAAGACAAACACCTTATGCTAATACTCAGTAGTACATTCCATCCCAAAGGATCCACAGAGTCTGACAGTACACACAAACTCTTCAATCTTTGAGGCCGTAAGGTAAAAATTAGCAACCACTTAGTGTGGCAGTTTCACATAGTTTTAAATGAAAAGGTCTAGGTTTTTGGTTTCTTTTTAGTATTGCTAAATTGTTGATAATTTAATCCTATCAGCCCTATTAGTCATCAAGCCTAGTAAGTCTTTCACAGGGACTGTAGTCAAGTAGGGTATCTCCCACTCTGCACAACTCTATGGGATTTTTCGAGGACTGAAGTTCATGAAGACCCTGTCACCATTTGTATGCCTCAGAAACATTTGAGTACTAACTTCCAAAAAAATCCACTTTATCCCTTGCCTTTCCTGCAGTATCTGGATTTTACTTTGTAGCTAGGAACTTCTTTGTCATTTCATAATCACTACTATTATTATTCACAAGTTATGAGACCAGACAACATTGCAGCTGCTTTGATAAAGTTCCAAATACAGAAAGATGTTTTGATGGACTGTGAAATGCTTTAAGGCATGTATTGCATGCCAACATTGCTTATTTCATGAAGAGAATTTGCTGTGTGCACTAAATGACAAGCATTTTGTATAAAATTGTAGGAAAAATACAAGTGAATTCTATGAAGAAAAGCCAGGCATGGAAAACTTCTCAGTAACTGCTAGTATAAATACATTCAAAAGGGATTAGACAAACTTACAGAAGATAGTGCCATTGATACCTATTTAATACAATGATCTGGATACAGGTTTGAAGCCAAAATTCCTAAATTGCTGTTTGCTGGGAGAACTATATCAGGAATTAATTTGATAAATGCTTCACACTTGAACTCTTTCCTTGAATATTTGTAGTTGGCCATAGCTGAGAACAATGTATTGGCGTAGATGTCCATATAGTTGATAACACTGACATAACAAATAGAGTTGGTAAGTGAAACGGCCACCAAGAGAAGCAAAAACATGGCTGAAGCAAGTAATGATTATTGTCTCTCTTTTGCAATTTAAAATTCATCCTTTTTTCCTGAGAAAAATGTAAGATGACTATTCCTGAAAACACTAGAGGTTTATTGGACAAGAATGTTGAGAGAAGATGTCTCAACACTTTCAGATGTCACTAACATCTGAAAATAGTTATGGCAGGTCTCCTCCTAAACTGCCAGTATCTAGGACTGAGCAGTATGGTCTTTCTTTTTTTCCCTTTTCCCTTTTCTTTTTTAAATCTTTTCCTCAAAGCTCTGGAGCAGAACCAGGCACCAAAGAAGTTTTCATCTGAGAATGTGCTCTATTAGCTGAACGGAGGCCTTCATTGATAATGTTCCTCTGTCCTTAAAATTTTAGACCTTTTGTCTTCAGAATTTTCTTTCTTTCCATCTTTCTGTTCTGCTTTCCTTCCAGGTGCAGTAAGTCCAAAGTTGACTTAGAAAAGCTCACAGAGTGGAATAAACTCTCAGATCCTAAGAGCCTGAGTGCAACTGCTTTTTAGAGAAGCAGAGCATGAGAATATTTCCTCCCACTCAGAATAAATTTGTTGCTAATCAAATAGCTTCTTAAGAGACTGTCCCTTTGTCAGGCAGCCTAGGAATCTTGCATTCAATTCCAGGACAGGGCCAGTTTATTTTTTTCCAATAAAGGTTCAGATTCGCACCCTTCCTTGCAGCCATTCCTGAAGACTGGACAAAAGAGCATACTTTACCCCAGAGTAGTTTCTGTTAGTACTTGTTAAGACAATAATTTAGTTTTTTCTCCAACTGTGTTGAGAAAACACTTCAGAGATAAGTACAGGGTTGCATTTACAGGAAAAAAAAAGTGTACAGATAAGAAGCTGAAGCTCAGTCTCATGCAATTACAAGTATATAGAATGTATATGGATTCCAGTCACTATCTGCACATCATACCATTGAACATTCAGTGCTAAGTTATCTTCCAGAAATTGGGTAGCAGGATAGACAAGAGCAGTGCTTGTAGGCACTTTAGGAAAAAGTTGTGAAAGTTCTTTCTGATGCTACTTTAAAGGTCACAGCTAGAAAATCATAGAAGTACCTTGATCTTCAATAAGATGTCTAACTTCTTGACTATGGTGGAAAAAGACCTGCTCCCTCTCCAAAGATGGAGTTTCCTATGATACATATAACTGTAAAGATCAAATCATTTGCTTATATTTGCAAGGCCTTGATTTGAAAACCAGAAGATATTTTGATATAGCAATAACAAGTCAAAAATTATCAGATAAGACTTTTGACTATGCTGCACTTTATGTTTATTTATCGTCAAATCAGACATTTACTGAAAATTTATGCTGCAGGTTATCAGATGCCCCAAACATAAATATTTGACAGAAAAGGTGGTGCAAAGAAAATAAAAATGAAAAACAATTTTGATCAAAAAGCATTTCCCCCCCAGAAACTGCATGAAGCACTTTTCTTCTCAGCATAGCTTTAAAAGACCTGATCACAATACAACTGATAACAGCAGCATGACTTAGTCTGTCAAATAAGCAACATCCAAAGTAGGTATTCTGTCATTGCTAACTGTGCCGCAACTATAACCACAAACAAATACACCACCAGGACTAGCCAACGGACAGCACTAGTGGGGTAGGGATTGGATGGGGCTGAAAAAAAGCATGTGGGTAAAATCCTAGGGCAGCTAGTGCTCACCATGACATTTACACTTAATCTGAGTCATTCATATCGTAATCCGTCTCTTCATCCTCACTCTGAGTGGCATGCAGCATGCAGCAAGTATAGAGAAAGGAAAGGAAAAGAAAAGATTGTAAGTGAGTCAGAGCTGCAACGAAGTACAGTCCACTTACACTTGACGCAATTGGGGTGACACTTATTTATTTTTAACCTGGACACCCACTCTTCATAAGAAAATAATATAGCAGACAATTTCAAGCAGAAACATTATAAAATGCATGAAATTTTCCGTTCCCAAATGTCCTAAAGTCAGCAGACAGAAGCCAATAGTGCCAAATAACATAATGCAGGGACCATAGAGACAATTTAAACATAACTGTAAAGCTGGCACCTTAACTGTGTTTCCTCTACACAGATGTGGAAGGATAGCACTTGGGAACATAACTTTGGATGCAGGCATTATGAATAGGCCTTGGTCATTCCTCCCAAGAGTGGCAGGTCAATAAAGTGGTATGAAAGAGAAGAATGCTCTTGGGAACACAGGTTGTCCTTCTGTAGTGCCATGGCTACTAGTAGAAGCCACTGAAATGCTTTAAGTCAGTGCCTCAGAGGGGTTAATTTCCTTCTCTTGGGTTTATTAGAAAGTTCGAGAAAGCCAACTACTAATAGAAGAACTAAGAAAGGCAGGGTGCTTAAATACACTGTAAGCTTGATATCTGGGGAATGCTGTAACAAATTGTTTTGGTTGTGATTTTTTTCGATGAATTTTGACCAGATATTTTCCTAAAAATGGAAATTGAAGAGTTTATTAATCTAAAACAAGAATATGCAGAAACAGCATGAAATACATTCTGAATAAAAACATAAATGCTGAAGAATGGATATGACATGAAAAAACATATTTTATACAAGATCTGTGCCTAAAGCCCTTGCAAAAACAGACGTTTCACTTACTAATTAATCAGAAATTATTCAAGCTTAAAGTCAGTCAGGCTTATTCCTGTATGACAATCAGGTTAGTTGCGTTTTAGAGATCTAAATTGAACAATGGCCTTTTCCTGTTTTTCTTTTCTTTTTTTTTAATTTACTTACCACTAATATCTCAAAGCATAGCATATTTTCTGCTATTTTATTGCTATATTTTACATCAGCAAAATCACTTATCATGATTGTATTGCTATGCTTTAAGTTCACCAATGTATAGTTCAGTTAAGTAGTGTACAGGTTTGAGAGACAGTAAAGACTGCACAGATCCATCACGGTGGAAGATTCTGATTACTTTGGTATCCTACGTTTCAAAGTTTTAATTGCTACCATTTCCCTGTGCTAACCTACATAGTCAAACTGTTTTCCAAAAAAGAAAACACAAGAGAAAAATCTCTTGGAAGGAATGAAGGTGAAGTTTGATTAGATGGTCTACTCAGAAAATGCTTTTTCCTGTTTTGAAAGTCTAGTACTATTAATTGAAATACCGGTATCTGGTGATATACACAGAATAATGCGTTCTCATAATAGGAATGATTTCAGAAGCCATGGCAAAGTCTTCCTAACTATTACTTTTGCAGCAGATTGGGTTAGAGACACCAACAAACCGCTAGTACATAATTTTTACTGAGACACATTTCAATTTTAATCATGTGATGTTCATGAAGACCAATTCAGACACTAGTAAACAGATTACAGACTGGAGAATTAAAGTTGGCTAAGCAGGAAACTACCGAGACAAGGTAGGTTCAAGGATCAGTCAAGATTCCTGATCACAACTGTCAGAAACCTCTCAATCAAAAAGGTATTCCCCCCCCCCCAGCATGATATATACCTACAAAATAAAGGATCTATTAAATACACAATACATCAAACATGATTCTTCAAGTGTCCCCAACTCTTCTTCAGAGCATCCCTTTAAGACATTCTCTCTATTAATGCAGCTGATGGGCAAACTTACACATTGAAGATTCCAGTAAGTTATTTTTTCAAAATTAACTCCTGTGTTTTGGTGTCATCCACACACTGTTAAAGAGATTCTCAATGTTATACTTCCAAATGGTATATAACCAGCCAATGTCTGGGGATAATTTCATCCATTTGCTTTCTAAGGTGACTCTCATGGTATCACAAAGAACTTCACAGTCTAATGCATTTTCTCAAACTTTGTAGAAGTGCAACCCTTTTAGTACTTTTGTTCTCACATGACCCTCCTTTCTGCCGCCTTACCTCTCTCCCTGCCCTCCCTTGAAAAACAGCCTCCAGGTATTTCTCTTTGAAAACCAAACACTTCAATTTACAGCTAGCAGGTTGCTTATAAAGAAACAGTTTATATTAATACCATACACAGTTCCAGCTAAGCTTGACCTTTGAATATACCACTATCTCATTTACCACTTCTTTGCTGAGATAGCAGCAGTGCAGTTCCTCTGGCCTTAGGGAGTGAAAAGCAGCTACAATTACTGGTTGCAAAAGTCTCCATTAGATAGGAAACTGCTTATTGTCATTAATTACTAGCAACAGCTCAATTCTTCCAGGGCAGGAGGAGTGAGTGTTTATACCTGCAACTAAAGATTAACACTAGTTCTTATTCTTCACCCTGGTCAAAAAGATTTACTACAATTCCTGATCAAGATGTATATTACATTCAAGAATTACATTTTTTATTTCAGGTACATATCCCAGTCCTGAACTATTACTATACACGTCTAACTTGTCAACTTTTCAGTTTTCCTGAAGCATCATAGCAAAAGGCAGACCTTGTCTAGGGTTTTAGAAAAACAGTACCATGTCTTACCCAGGTTCACTGTTTATCTTTGATTAAATTAATCATTTGTAACTTTTTGGAAGATTTATCTTAACTGTGACAAAACAGCAGAAAACGATTATTTCACTAAGAATCCAACATAAAGCCTTGAGTATTTTTATAGTTTCATTTGCAAGAGAGCAGCATAACCAAGTTACAAGCCACAGAAAATAGTGAAGTGGTTACAGTACACTTGGGGGCCCAGTATCAAGACGCAGATCACTTTTTAGCATTATTTATCTTTTGAACTTCAAGATTTGTTTCTTAGAAGGTGATTCTTGAAAATGCAATCCTTGATGTTTAACCAGTTGCTTCTCATTTGAACATACTAAATTAAAAGTTTTTAAGCCAACTATAGAAGTAGCCAATTTGTCTGTAGCCATCTCCTCACAAAAGGCAACAGTACCATGATAGAAACTGTTTGATACACATGGAAGAGAAGAACAGTATAATTCACTTACATATATAACTAGTCAAACTTATTACAGACCTATATAACTAGTCAAACTTATTACAGTTCAATTGTGTCTTTTTTTTTAATCTTTTCCTTGTACAAACGCTGAAAGATAAATTGCACCCATTACAATCTCTTCGTAAAGCTGGTTACAGCAAGAAAAGAGAACTAGGTGGAAACCTGAAAATAATAAGCAAACAAATAGCTTCATTTAAGAGGAATATATCTTATAACATATTGCAGAGGACTATATTTTTCAGAAGGAGCATATTACATCCACATTCTTGATAGTGAGAATTCTTCAGTTGAGCTCAAGCAAGAGAAACGGTTTTCAACTGTATCAGTGGCAGAAAGAGAAATCTTTCAAATGTGTGAGAAATGAAATATAGATTCTCAAATGTAAACAGCAAATGTTTACTAGTACTCAAACAACATGACAGATATCAGAAACAGTACAGAGTAGTCCATTTAAAGATCCTATTTTATATGTACAACAAATGCATGTTGGCTGCACCATTTATGTTCTTTTGTACAATGAACAGGGAATCATTATTCCTCGAGGAGAGGAAGAAGGCAAGTAATGGTCCAAAAGAAAGCATGACTTAGCCAAGTCCACCTGCTTTAATACCATTCATTTCTTTACTCCAGTGTCCAGTAACTTACCTTTGCTTTTTCACTGGGTTCACTAGTTGTGCCATAGGGAGTGTTATGCAATTCTTTTGAAACAACACACAGAAATTCAGCCTGATCTTCATTGCCATAGTTATAGGAAGAACCAATACTAACCAGCTGAAAGAAGAAAAAAAGTCAATTGGATTTCCACATAAAATAATTTCCATCAATCATCATCATCAACACAAACACCCCTCACTCTTCAGACTGTTGGCTGTGCCTGAAGCATGGTTCTCCACTTTAATGCAAATACATTTTAATATTGACAAATACACTGACATTCTGATGATAAAATAGACGTAGCTTATTTTTGTAGACATTTACAAATTGAATGGCTTAAGGTTATGATTACACTGTCAAAGAAAAGGCTACAGAGGTAGGCCAGCGGAGAAGCAGCCTGTGTCCTGTTATTTATTAGAAACCTTCCTGTCCTCCAAAGTTAATTTTTAAAAAGTCTGTACGTGGTGTCTGTGTGGCATGATTTAACATGTAAATGGCTGCATGCAGGAAGCACTCTAGCCTGAAGGGACACCTACCACTTTACTTATGGAATGATGGTCCTTCTATTAAAACGTATTTTGAGCGGATGAAGCTGAATTCTGCATTTGACTGGAAAACAGCAAGACACAGCATGGTGGTACACTAAGACTAACATTCGAAATTCATGTGCACTCCTACAGGGAAGTTAATTAAAGAAGCATTACAAGCAGAAGCCATGTATAATGAAATGTGACTTATTTACAAGCCTCTAGAAGTCTCAATATTGAATGACGACAATTTACTGAGAAAGAAGTATATGCTCAACATCAGTATTACCTCATATACAGCATGTTTATCAAATGGTAGAAGTTTTATATAACTTTTCTTACCTTACACACAGTACACTTGCCTAATGCTAGAAGTTTTACATAGCCTGCCTTTCCCAGCCAGAATCAATTCGGATGTAGCTAGCTTAGTTTTTTAAAAGGTTTATTTCAAAAGCATGACAAGATTATGTATGGTATTGTAATTACTGACACAGATCAAGGACCTAAACACAGGGACACAAGGACACAGTGCATCTAAATGTCATTACCACAACTATACTAAATCTACCTACCAAGCCACCACAGACATGTGATAAGGTTGTTCTATTCCCCGGTCTTCAATTCATATACTGATTTTCAACCCCCTTATGACAGAAGTTATTAGTCCCAAATCCAGATCACTCATCAGTCTCTATTACATTATTACTGTGCCCTGATTATAGGCCCATAGAAAAAGCTCAACTTGTTTTTTTAGGGCAGCAGCATTTGAAGCAGTCTATGGTTCTCTGTCTAAAAGCAAACTGCATACTTACATCAGCCTAACAGAGCTAAAAAGAGTAAAAGACTTGTTAAAGCAAGGAAGGTGTAGCCAAGATGGAATCTTGCTCTACTTGTGCAAGATACTTGAGGGATAAGACTATTTCTCCAACAAAAGCAGAGGGTATATCAAGGTTAAAAACAGCTTCCATGCAGCATTGTCATGAGAGAATAAAGCCTCACTGTACTTTAAAGAGGAGATAAGCCAGAGATGCTCAGATGATACAATACTATGGTAAGACAGCCACACAAGCATCTCGACGGATGGATACAGACAGCGTCTACAAAGAGCAGCAGGCACTATGCCTACACAATGAACCAACTTGATGCCAGTTCTAGGCAATGTCAAAGTTTTCAGACCTGGATGGTTTTACAGTATCCCTAATATCAGGCTTAGGTCCCACTCTTCATGGCCCAGCCTCTACTCCTAGTGTATCCTGCTTAGTGCTACAGCAATGCTATTTGCAAGGCCTCTCTTGTTAAGCAGGGGGAAGTAAGAGTTGTTGGAAGGAAAGCTGAATACTTTGCAGTCTCCACCATAATATATTTGTCTGATACGAAATCACAAACCCCATAAAATAACACAGTTGCTTAGTTGCACAAAATGGACTAAGAAAGTCTACCCTGGGCTGAGAAGCCATCCCAGAATTACTTCATTTATAGAGGTGATTTGTTGATTCTCTTCCTTATCAGCAAAAAGTATTGTACACAAATTTTCAGAAAAAAAGCTGCTAAGTTGGCTCTAAGCCTGTTAAAGCAGCACAAAATTTAGACTATGTATTATATAGCAATTACCAAGTATATAATACAAATACAGTAACTACTTCAATTTTTGAGGAGAAATGTAAGGAATATTTTAAACAGTATTTTTAACCCACTTAAAAGCCAAAAAACATTAAAAGAAGTTGGATACATGTTTAAATAAACCCTACAAAATTTACCTTCTCTGGAGGGAAATTTGAAAAATAAAATTCAAGCATATGATTTTAGTATACAGTCAACTTTCTTCTTGCAAAATGGCAAGAACTGGATAACAGATAAACTATGGTAACAACTGTAGTAATTATCCTACCAGAAGGAGGAAAGATTTGACTTCACTCATTGACACTCAACACAAATAAACAATCTCTCCATAAACAGATGTGAAACAAGCCGCTAACATCAGCCAGATCATGAACCTGGTTTAACAAGGATATGTCTTCAGTACATAGCTACTTAAAATCCCCCATTCATGCTTTAGTTGACCTTTTGGACATGATTCTTTTTATGAGACATGATAGACTGACTATTTGTTAGCTAGCAGGACAAAAACTACTGATTTTTCTGCCTGCAGTAAGTCTGGATGACTTTTTTGCCATTATTAATCAATTGGTGCATTTCAAGATAAAGTTTCCTTTGTAATGTTAAATATCATTTCTTCAAAACTCAGCTGCACTATACTGTTGTAAACAATTCCGTATGTCTGCCACCGAGAATGTATTATTTGTATAGTGTCAGTAGTATGCTAGAAACTTTGTCATAGCTTCTTGAGATGCATCAGCAGCAGTAAGAGGAAGGGTGGAAAAGAAACAATGGAAAATGGTTGCAGATTAGAACTGAACTGTAGTGCCAGAAAATATGATTAGAAATAAAGCAATATTATGCATTGGTATTCCAAAAGTCATCTCAGCATTCCCAGTACTGGTAGCCACACTTTAAAAAGGATGCTGGAAAACTGGAAGTTGTTGTTAATTAATTAAAACACAGAAGGAAATCAGAGTAATCTGAGGTCTGTATGTAAAACATGCATTATAATGAACAGCAAGAGGTTTTCAGGTTATCCAGCCCAGTGTTTCTCAAACTTTTGGAAAGTACAAACCTTTTTTGGCTCACGGGGCCTAAACAGCAAAGAGTTCTAATGACCAAGAACTTAAGGAGAAAAAAAAAAGGATATTTTCATAGATTTCAATGCTATTTATATGTATTTTGCTTTTTTATTTCTATGATTTGTTTCATTATACTTTTTACCAACACATTGTGATCCTGCTTGAGGCCCCTGTGAGCCCCAATAGGGTCATAACTGAGCATAGGAAAAATGTCAGTGTTAAATATCACAGAAAATTAAAATTCACTTGATCAAGATCTATTCTTTGTGTAGAATAAGGCTGCTGACACTAGTAGGCTGTCAGCTGCAACTAACAAAGGCAGGGATGGATTTCTGTTTATTAACAGAAATAGAGTTATTTGCATTACATTGAAGACAGAAATGACAAGAGGGAAGCTCCTGTCCCATAAAGCTTGAAAGGGCAAAAGAAAAAAAAACTGGCGTAAGTAATGGTGGACAGAGACCACCTGATGCCTAGATATGGTCAGACTTGTTTTCAAGGAAGAAAAGAGTTAATAATGATTTGAGGGACAATAATGAAGTAACTTTCTGAAGAACTTTTCCTGAGTCTGCAGGTCTCTAAGAAAAAAAAAGCTTTTTAAAAATTGTTTAGAAAAAGCAGATGATAAAATTGGTATAGCTGACAAAATAGTTCAACTACAAGTAAATCACTCCTGCATCAAGTTATTCAATGGCAGCAGAATATATGAATCGCTTCCAGTCTTAAATCAATGACTGCACACCAAAAATATCCCTATGAACAGGCTATATCTGGACAAAACAGTTGGTGTCTCACCTTACTTCTAAAGTGAACAAATCTCATGCCTACCTGAATGCCAGAGATAGGTCTCAAAACCAGCTGCATTTCAATAGCTTTTCTGTACAGAATTGCTATACTGGTATAATGATATTGATTCAGAATCTATATAGCACATTTACAGGACAAAATTAGTAATAGTACTGCCATCACAGATAACCATTCCAACTTGCACAAGCAATGTGTTGCCTACCTGCCTATGTCGTCTTACCACAGGAGTTATTTATATTAACTATCCCTTCTACTTTGTGACTATCAATTTCCTTCCTTCTGTGGTGGTCTGATTCTCAAACCAGGGAAAACTCATAAAAATTATTCTCAACTTCTATTTAGCTTAGATTATTACTGCTTTTATTTCAGACCTGGAGAACTGCTTGTACATTGCAAAGCTCATCTTTTTTATTATACTAACAGTTGACCAAATGAAAGAAATTAGTTCTCTCCTCAAATTTCTTACAGGATCAAGTTGTATAATATAAGAATAGCCTCCACTCCTTTTAGATTTATATTGTGTTCATTCCACTGCCTTTTCAAAGGGTTTGTAAAAGGCTATTAAAATACATACACATCAGCCTTTAAACTTAGCACTGATGACTGACAGCGGGACTGCAAGCATATTGATTTCAGGCCTCTTAAGGATGAAATTTATCAATTGTCAGACCTCAACTGTAAGAGGAAGGAAAGTTTATTCCTTTCCAGAATCTTACAGATTTTATACTGCCTTCATTTATTCACTGCCTTCCCCCATCTCCCATTTCATTACTTTGAATTTTACTTTGTGCTCTCTAGGACAACATCATGGTGTCTGTACCCCAGGCATCCTTAGCAATAGCCCAGGTACCCTTCTCAGTTCCCAGAAGCTGGCAAAACCAGTGCATTAAATCCACATTCTGAATGTTACCTATACGACTGCAAGAAATAGATACTGCTTAGTGCCTTGAAAGTAGATTCTGGAATATACTTAGGCAGCAGTCTAGGTTTAAAATTTAGAATTGCATGATTAAGTGACCATGTAAACTTGCAGGCAAGTTTCTGCTCATACAGCCACTTTACTGACATGTTATCTTAATGATGTTACACTAGTTTCTCAGACTGAAAAAACATTTAGCAAGGAAAAGAACAAGTTTTCTCCAAGTATTTTACTGATGAAAAATACTACAGAACACCAGGTTCCCAAACAGATGCACATAAGCCACTTCAAAATGAAGCACAGCAAGGTAAAGAAATGGGAACTGCTTCCAGTGTTACTGCCTAGCAAAAACAAACCTCCCAAACTCTCGAACGATGGGAAGGAACACAGCAATTTAAAAAGCAGTAACTTGGTGGTGAGGGGAACGTGAAAGATGAGATAGCCTAAAGAACAAATAGGTGAACTTACTATTCTTCATTAGGATTTCAAGAAAGTTTCCCAAGAAAAAGAACAGGACATTTCCTCCTCTTGATAAGGGTTTTAAAACTAACTACAGTTTTTGTTCTCCCCTCCCTCCTCTGCCTTTTCAGAAATAGAGAACTTGGGAGTCAAAATTTAACTGATTATTAGATGTATGAAATGTATTCAAACTGGAACAACAATTAACAGAAATGTCTTTTTCTGAATTCAGTGAACTCAGAGCTTTATTTGCAGAGCTCCTGATGTTTAAATTGTACATCTTTTACTCAACAAGTATGGATCAAAGGCTGTTAACTTTGGAGGAAGATGTAAGAAGATAAAAATTCTTCTTAAGAAAAAACTTTGACTCAAAAGTTTAAATAACTAGGATTTTTTTTTAACAATATGAACATTCATGATGTGTAATGAAATAATATGAATATAAATAAAAGCCAGTCACAAATACACACAAACTACTATGTGCTGTACACCCAGGAAAATAGTGGAATGATTTGAAAGCAGCAGAAATGCAAGGAGGCCAAGCATATTGGTGTGAGGGCAAAAAGAACGGTGTGACACACCTCACTGCAGCATTTCTGGAAGCATCTCTCTTCCCCTTTCACTTCCCGTGACACTATCAGCAGATACTCTGACTGCTGGGCCCGACCACAGCCATACTGGGAACCTATACTGACAAGCTGGAATAACCAATCAGAGCAAAACACAAAAAGAAACCTTTGTAAAGCTGAAGTACATAACCATTACCCAAATTGTACAAATAACAGATGAGCTCAAACGTTCAGATAACATTTACTTGCCACTAGAACAGATTGCTGTCAAGCTATAACTTTAATTCCAACATACTTAAATTTTATAGAGGCAGTCGCAAAGCCCTTTGTAATTTCAAGGCAAGTTAGAGTTACTGATTGTAAATCAGAAAACTCCCAATACTGTTGTAGAATTGCCAACTATTCTGAAAAAATCTAAACAAAGTTTCTTGTATTATGAAAGTGAGAGCACTATTTTCCTGTCATATACACCAATTGCAGAAGGTAACATGTAGATATAAGACTAGAAGATGTTACGTAAAGCACTGAATCCAGTATAGACATGGAAGAACTTTGTCTTGTTCCAGATGTTGGTATAGAAAATATGGCTATGGAAACATACGAAGTCAATTAGAAGAAAAAGTTGAGAGTTTATAAACTGGTTTTAAAAGGGGTAATTTACGGAAGAATCAAGAGACCTGTAGTGTAAAAAATTGTCTGTCTTGTTCCCATGAAAATCAGTACCAAGAACTTTGTTCATAATTGCCAAATATCTAGTAATTCAGAAGCTCAGAACAATCTTAGCTAAATTTCTTAGCTTCTCATTACAAAAAGTGTTTTATCTTAATAATACATTGCAATGCCTAACCCAAATTAAAGCACAGCCTGCCAGTGCACTTGAGAAAGATCAGAGCTTTAAATTAAGAACTAGACAACAATTGCCTATACAGAGTAAACTGAAGATTACCGATGATGAAAAGGCTCACGATCAGTAAAGTTATTTATATTCTGCTATTGTTATGTGAATAATTTTGAAGGGAGCAGCTAAATACTGTCCTCCTCATGTAGTAAATCTATTTAAGGCAGCATTGTGGTGCCAGACTCAGGCTACATTAATCATTAAATTTACATGACTTTACATGACAAGCCTCTCTAAAGCCTTTGCATTTAGAAATTTTGTAAAGCCCAAAGTTTCTTATTATGCAGTAATGCCAAAATTTTTTTTTTTTTTGCCTGAAGAGGTAACAATTTAAGCTAAAATCATCTACAGAATAACTCAGTGAAATAACGAAAGTGGGGCAGTACAACCACTTTTAAGTACTTTGCTCTAATGGAGAACACTTCTTCGGGGTAGTTTTTGGACTGAAACTGATATATAACTGTAGTTTGCTAGCATTGCTTTCACTCATTTATCTTCTCTGGAAAAGTGCATCAATGCATCCTCATAAGTCTATCAGTTGTTTAACACTTTCCTGTTTAATTATCACATCCAATTGTTTTTAAGAGAAAATTTTCAAATGTTCTAAGGGAAAGAAACATTTTTTATCAAAATCAACCACTGCAACATGTTACATGGGGCACAGAGCACAAGGACTCTCAACCCACAGAAATAGTGCTTCTCTGAGAAAGTAGGTAACTTCTGTCCCAGCAGGGATATATATACAGCATGGTAGGTGCCATCCCCAAAACTGCTTCTGGAGCATGCTTCTTAGTAAGACAGCTCTATTTAGAAAAAAGCACGACAGAAATGCTACAGTGTTCTCAAATCTTAACAACAAAACTGTTTGGATTACACCAAATATTATAATCATGTTGCAAGTGAATGATGTCTACTAAAAGCAGGTCTGCAATACAACCAAAGCAGAGAATGGCCTAGGCGGAGGTAATGAAGTTGAATAATAAGGGACCATACATCTGTTGTGTCTATCAACCTCAAACTGCATGCCCAAGCGAGAACAATGGGGGGAAGAGAGAGCAGGGAGAAAGCTGGATGAAACAAGGAGATAGTGTACAAAAAAAGAAAAATCACTGGAATTTTCCCAAAATACAATTTCTAAAAGAGATTATAATGGTTCTTTCTACAGTTGCACTGTCAAAGCAGTATTGCTCCCAAATACAATATTCCCAAAGAATACAAGGTTTTAGGACAGGTAAAAGTTACAGTACCATCTAATCAGTTAACAAGTGAAGAACCTGTATTTGTAATGAAAGCTGATTTCTCATGACTAAGAAGAATGCCCAGGAAACTTTGTCAATGCACTGGTCAAAAAACAGTCATGTGGATTAAGCGAGAGCTTTTTTCAGTGACCTAAACAACTTTCAGCTTCTAGCATGCCAAATGGTTCTTTAATACTTGAGCCACAGAACTGAAGCACGAGAAGTTTTCTGGGTACCGGGGCAGTTTATTTGATCATGGCCTTCTCTATGACATGAGCCCCTTACACATTCCACCGAATAAAAACAAAATGCTCTCATAGGTGTCTCTGCTATATTTTTTTTAAATATTACTTTGTGGTGTTATTGGGGGAAGACTGCACAGGACAAAAGCCTTGTGTTCATTCCAAACTCTCCTACCAGAGAGGCACCAGACACTGAGAACAATATTTGTTGAGCACTTCTGTTTCACTCTAGAGTTAACAGATTCATTGATCCAATGCAATTTAGATATTCTGATAGGTTATGAACACGAAGGATGAAGATGCCATGTAGCTAGTTTCTTATTTACAGTGATTATCAAAGATAGTAACAGAAAGGTTTTCTTGTAATCTTACAATTTATTCTTCAATATACACTCAAACATATTTTTATGCCGTGCAGAGAAGGGAAACATTCACATAGCTCACATCCATCCAGCTTCACAGTTGCACTTGTTAGTTACTCCCTCTGATGGGTATCAGTCTTTTTCCTGAAGAGCCATTGTTTGGGCCTAACAAACATTTATCTCCCAAGATCCTCTCTTTTTCCTAGAGGTCTTTATATCTGACCTACCATTAGTATAAACTCATAATAGGGGGGTCCAGACTTTTGGTTTATTCAGCTTTCAAATGTTCCCTTGTAAATCCTGAAGAATTACATTTGAAACATGCTGTTGGTGTTTTTATAGAAAGTCATCTCAGTCTAGCTCCAGGAGAACAACAGATTCTGTGTTTTCTGACAAACAAACCTACAGATATCAGATTTTAATTTAACTGTGTATTTTTATCTGTCCAGTTTCTGATAATGATTGCACTTAAAAAGAAGCACGGAATTGACTTTCTACTCCTCTTTCCAATCATAACTGAATTTTTAGAAGACTTTGTAATTAAATCCTGTATGTTTTGTTACCTGTTCAAATTTCCAGCCATCAGACATTGTGGAGACCATTTGAGTGAGTTCCTCTTCCTGGCACTGCAGCACCCTGTACACGTGTTTGACTGGCACCTTCAGAAAAAAATATAAGATGCTCAATACGGCATGGAATTCACTATCTGTGTAACTTGTCTGAAATCTCCCTCATTCTATAGAAATAGTAAGCAGCAACACCTTGAAGACCACAAGATCAGTGGCCACTTGTCCTTTAGCTATGTCAGTGTTATGTTTTAGGTCCACAACTCCTTTCTTAATTCTGGGTTCAGACTCTGGCAAAGGCATACCTAATCTGTAGGCCCAGAATTTATCTTGAAATAAACTGCAGCTAGGAACGTTTTTTCGCCGATTCTTCTCTCTCTTTTTTTTTAATTATTATTATTTTAACTTGTGGAAATGTGATCTGTTCAGAATGATATTACAAAGATTCAAATACAGTAATGCTGCATGAATGTTTCAGGCATGAAAACAGCTAAGCTATGCAAATATGCTGGTACTCAAAATAAATATACTCATCAGTAATAACATAATAATCTTAAGACTTATCCATAAAGAGCTGACCTTCCTACAGTGTTCCAGAAAGTTCAGACATAGTGTCTGCAAAGTAGCAAACCACATCATTAACATAGGGATTCACTAAAAAACAAAACAAAACAAAAAAGCAAATCTCAAAATTCAAGGCTGGTTATACAGAGGCCCACCTAATTTTATGGACTGTCTGACCATATTCCAAAATCTCTTTATGTCCCTGCCAAACCTTCCCCTCCAAAGCAATGAATAAGTAGGACTATGTCAGCTGAAACCCTTTTAGAAAATGCTGTCAGAGCAACACTGCTACCCCATGACCCAGTCTCAAGAGAAATTTGGCAACAATAACAGTTTGTAGTATCTTCATGAGGACCCAGTTACCAGAGAAAGCCAGAGTAGCAGAGTTAGAGAACCATCACAAACTTGGATACTTTCCTTAATTAACAGTTTCTCTGTTATATTCACTTTTATGAAGAAATAATCATGAGCTGATTTGAGAAGAGGCTGTGTCTTCTCAACTATAGGGCACCACAAATAAAGAAAGTAACTTTGCTACAAAAGTGTGTAACAGGAGCTAGAGAATGAAATAAACAAGCAAAAAAAAATGGATTAGAAGAGTGATTTGTACATACACTAACAACAGATTTGAAGAAGAGTTGAAAAGAAAATCTTGGGCCACTGCAATACACATAATAATGTTTTAACCTTTAATTTGTTCCTGATTCGGTTGCAGTCTAATGCTTTAAGATGTACCTGCTTCCCTTGGGAAGCTGCTTGAATGAGGCACACATCAAATGATCCTTCCTTCTAGAGAACAGTTTATTTTGGGTAAGAATGCTCCGATTGCTGAATTTATCCATTTCAACTCTGGATAAGACTTCAAAGACAGCAGTTATACTATAGCTAGGCAATCTCATCATATTCAGAGTATTTAAATATATATGAGAAAAATACACGCTACCCAAGCTGTTTTCTAAAATAACTATTTCCAGAAATAATACTATGACAGATTCCAATACAACTAGGCATTTTTGATCAATTCTTTAGAATGCTTTCAGATTTTGAAGAACTGGAACTACGTGCCTGTGCCCTTTGTAAACATGCTGGCATGTACTGAAGATTAAGAACATTAATCTTTGTGTGCTAATGGTTCCAGCTCAGCTTATGAAGGAGGCAGCCATTCAATGTCTTACCGGGGAAATGAGCAGTTAAGAAAAAAATGAAACTCACCCACTACTTCCTATAGAACAAATAATCAGAAGCACAGTAGAAAACAGCCTCACCTGTGAGATTTTGCTGTCTCTTTCTCTTATTTTGTCCTTTACCAGTTTTATTAGTGATGTGATGTTGTAGAATTCAGCCTCTTCCAGTACACCTAGTATGAGAACATTTTTGGAAAAGAAAGTGTAAACAAAGGTTCCAGGCCAAAACCACCAACTTGTTCCAGAGATCTCTATGGCTATAGGAAATGATTTATTTTGCCCTGCAAGTTGGATTCAGGCCCATATATTTCAAGGTTTAGGTCATTCTGAAGAACTGTCCTAAGAAAAGACTGAAGAAAACTGATACTATTTCACATACAGAATTAGAGTCAGGAAAGAGAGAAAAGGAGCAGAAATGCCATTCCACAGCAGACTGATGGACCATCATAGTTCAGATGCTGTCTCAGGCAGAAATGCTAAAGAAAAATCCAAATACTCCTACTGAAAAGCTCTGCAACGGCCAACGTGCAGAACATTTTTCTTCCTAGCTGTCATTTGAGATCTTACACCCTGAACAACATCTTAAAGATTTTGACTGCTGCAGCATACTACAGTCTGCACTGACTTACATGTTCAAGCCTTACCTGTCCTCCTTCACACATACTATGCGTTTAACAGTGCATATTCAAACTGTATTTCACATTACTGCCTGCTAATATTGTTAGACTCTATTTCTCTTTGATCAATTTCTTCAACATCTTATCAACACAAGTTTTCCTACCACATGGTTTAAAAGAGTCTTCCTCCATCAGAGTAAAACTGATGAATTGGAGCCAGAGAGGGAATAGCTGGGGGGAGAATTTACTCTTTGGCAGCATATTTCACACATCTGAACATCTCAGAACTTCACTTATTTTGCTTTATATCTTCTAAAGTTCGTTTTGCAGCCAGTATTCTTTTGCTTGAAGAGGACTGAAAGCAACTATTTCACAGGGTCAAACAGGAAAGATACAAGATTATATAATATAAGGCATCTGTCCACATGGCTGAATATTTATGTTCTGTTTCTAACTGGGGGCAGTGTCTGTGTTTTTGAAATCAAAATCATACTCAAGACCTTCAAATAACAGTATATAGTAGAACTGTACCATACCAATCAGCTCTGCCTGAAATTGATCGAAATGCTAAACTGATTAATATTTACCAACATGTGAGGTTTTGTGTTTTTTTTTTTTTGATTTGCAAAACTGTGAGAATAATGAGAAAGTGACAAAAAAGCAAGAGATTTAATAATGTCCTACCTTCCTCAGCTAGGTCCTTGTTAATAACCAGTTTCCCATGTCTGAGATAGTTCAGCACTGGCCCAAAGTAGGTCGGGTCTCTGTCTATTAAATAGGCACCTGTTTCATCCTATATTAAAAAACAAACAAACAAACAAACAAAAAACCCCACAAAACATACACACGCACAAACACAGCCAAAAAAGCACAATGATTTGAATGCCCAAGCAGGTGTTCAGATATAGGTACAATACTTAAAGTCAAATTTATTTAAGTCATCAAAAGGGATTCAACAATGTAGTTGTAAATATATTAGACTGGTCACTGAAAGAACTTATCACCTGCTGGACAACTTCTACCTGACCGATTCCCCCCTTATCAAGAGAATGAGCATGACTGAACAGGACAAAAAGGAACAGAGATAAGCTCTCTCTTATTAAAACACCCAACCGTTGTTAGTATGAAAGATTTAAGCAGTAAGTGAGAACACTGAAAATTAGGGTTAAAAGCAATACATAAAAGCAGGAAACTACCATTTGTTTGTAAACCTGAAGAATCAGAACAAAGACATTCCAGTGAGGTTCATACACTGGCTTTTTTTTTTTTTTTAATTAATTGAAACCTACCTTTTCTTTAACCTCAACATTTTGTTCTAAAATCTTTTGTTTCTGTCTTATCTCAGAAGTAAAAATACTAACAAGGTACTGAGAACAGCTGCATACCAAGCAATGGCTCTATGTGCATCTTCTAAATAAAAGTAAGGCGGAAGATGCAATTCCTACCTCACGCAGACAAAAAAAGAATAGATCAAACTGTAACTAATGCTCAGTTTACTGAAAGTATTGTAGCATTCTGTGGAATGCAGAATGCAGTTCAAGAAATTCTCCTACATACCTGATATTCTTGACAAGGAGATAGAGGAGCAAAACTGATATTTTCTATATAATTTGAAGTTTAAGTGTGAACATGTGTGATCAATGCAACGTTGGCATACCTTGTGTTGACTAGAATTCTAAGGAAGATGATTGGTAATGCAGATGTCTAACAGATCCACGAGTCCTTCCTACTATCCAGTGTATCAATAACAGTATTAATCCTTTAGTTCCTACAGTTTTACTGTAATAGATATCCTACAAATAAATACTGTAGAGTTGTGGCAGCACCCATAAAGATTTTTTTTTTTTAATATTCTAGTAAATTACAGGAGATACTAAACAGCCTCAATAGAAACAATCCTAGCTAAATTTGAATCATTCTCCCTAAGAGCTATATGTGATACTTGTTGTTCCACACAAAAAAATTCCCCTGACCCAATCCCTTGCATTTGGAAATTAATGCTGATATGTAAATGTTTGATTACTTAAACTGTGATACCTGAAAACTCTCCCTACTTAACACTATCTAAAGTTTTTAGTATGTCTCATTGGAAAAAAAAGACTGTGGATGTAATTTCAGGCACGCAGATCTAGTTTCTGGAAAGCTGTGTTTGTCTAATCAGGATTATCAAAAAACTAGACCACAACCAGAACTACCCCCTCCAAAAAATTTGTAATTACAAACTAAAGGTTTGACACTCTCAGAGGAGTACACAGTGCTATTTTAGAATAATTAAGCGAAGGGATGCTACATTTTATGTAAAATTAACTATTTTAATCTATGAAGATGTTCAAGAAAATGACTGCTAATGTATTAAAATGTGCTGTCAGTCAACCTACACTCAGAGCAGACAGTGCTTGATGAAGTCTAATCACAGTTTCTTCTATGAGCTGAACTCATGGTCTCACAGAAGTGAGACTATGTACCAAAAACAGTAGATATACCATTTTATGAATGTCATCTATTTTTAATATGTTTCACATTTAAATATATTTACATTATCCAAACACTTCAAGAACAGATGATCTACAGACACAATCTAAAGAAATTAACGTAGCTGATGACTGTACTAACTATAAACTGAAGAGCATTATTTAATACGGGAACAAAAACCAGGGAAGTTGGAAATGAAGATCTAAAACTGATAAAAAGAAATATATATATATATATATTTAAGGAAAAAAGCACAGTCTTTGGTCATCAGTTTGAAAAGAATTAAGAAACACATGGACTTACAAAAATCAGAAGTCATCTGAATTAGGGGATATACTAGCCTCTTTCTAGTCTCTAGAAAAAGTTTCTTCAGAAAGAAGAGCATTCTGTTCTCTTACAGTATGGTGTTTTCTCACATCACCCTCTGAAGCAATACTGCCATGGGTGTTGCACTACATGACCTGACATTAGAGATAAACAGACAGGTGGGTCACACAGAAGCAAAACATGTAGAAGTTTAAGTGAAATCTCAGGTAACAACAGTTACTTCATTCCTTGCACAAAAGACTTGAAAATCTTATTTTCTGTGCATATGGACCACAGCATCTGAAATTATTCTTAACAGAGTAGATTCCTCTACACTAACTGAGCTGCCAATAAAACTTATCTTTTCAAAAACAGAAAAGGAACAAGCTATTTCAAGCCTTCTGTTTCAACTCCCACCTAATGATGGGTCACCAACAACCTGTATTACCTGAATTCATTATCCTAGTGTACACAGAGCTCATTATTAGCACCTGTACCAAACATGCTTTATACTTATGGGCAGCATCGAGTCTGTGAAACATTGGATGTAATTGCTTTTATCTTCTAGCTATTTTTAACCCTTTCCTCATCATGCACAAGCTTTTTTCCATTCTATCATCCTTCATTTCACTTTTTTTCCTCCTCTGTTATACCCATTACTTTTCAACCAAGTTTCCTTTCTCACCAAATTATCATCTAGAATCTATAAAAATGCTTAGTATTAACACTGATAAATACAAATACCATACCAAATATATTTATAATATACCACACAGAATAGAGTACCAGCTCATTATTGTCACAGTTTACTCTATGAATTCTTTAAGGCAATAATGCATCTTGTTTTTTGTAAAAACTATTACACCATAAATTATAAGAGTCTTGGGTTTCTCTTTATTCTTTTTTTAAAAACAAAAAAAAAAGAAGAAATTATCAATAGTTGAAGTTTAAGAACTCTGTTTAACTTCTCAGAGTGGGCAATCCAAATTCTGTCAATAGGAGAGATTCACTTTAGCACATAAATCCCATGCAAAATTATGAAGCGACAAAACAGTTCAGAATAACTGGTCATCCTCTTACTTGGATTACAGATATGAAAAACATGCATTCATAAGCATTCTTCCAAATAAAAAGATATGTGGCTTGGACTTTGCTCCTATAAACTCACGTGTGCTATAGACTAGTGCCAGGGAGTCAAGACTCAAAATGCAAACCATTTGATAAAGAATATCATAACCATATGCAACAGATGCATGGGTAAGAGAGGCATAAAACTGACTTCCTAAGCTTCTTCCTGTAGAAAATACCTTCTCACTCCTTCTTTAGAGTGAGCTGCCTGATTATTCTTCAACATGCACTAAGCACTTGATGTTGAAATCTAAGAAAAGCAGCTTATACTAGGACTTTAAGGAAATTTACGTAAACATAAATCCAATAAATGCAGATCCAGTAATACTGCAGTCACCTGCCCCACCTAGAGCTCTCAAAGTATGGGTCATTAGACTGTGTTTGGTCCACACCTTCAGAATATTAGGTCAGCATTGGTTTCATCCATGTGCTATGAAAACACACTTTACTCTCATGGGTAATTAGCATTCTGGAGACTCTTTCTAAAAAACAGTTTTATTTTAAGATAAGAAAAACATATACTTCAAATATGACCTAGACAGTTGAAAGGTGTTACTACAGTTTGTGTAGACATAACTGAACTAGCTTTAAGCTTGCTAGCTTGAATATCAATAGCCTGTATTGTCCCCAGCTATGCCACTTCCTTTGCTAACGACTTAAGTAGGATTCTACCAGCTTTGGACAAATTTGAATCTTCACTCTGTCACAACCAGAGCAGGTATTTTGGATCATATCTCCCAACTTTCACAATTGCCAGACAAATCTGTATTCTGATAGGGTCTCAATCTTGTTTCTTGTAGATATGTTCTATACAAACATATATGTTAACATTTATCAGAACAGCAACTGGAATTCAGGTTTCCTCTCTACTCAGTACAGTCACATCACCACACTCTCTGACCCAGTGAGTGTCATACAAATTTTGCCAATCTTTGTAAGGATACTCAAATAAAATGTTCCATTTGTCACTGTGCAAACACAAAAGTGATAATAAACCATACAGGCGTCTGTATGTTAATAGACCCTTTAAGCAGACTTACAGCCTCTGAATACTTAATATAAATATAACAGCAGCACACTGAACCAATTCCTTTTATTTCCTATACTAGAACAACTTGATCTAAAAAACATTCCTGTTTTTCTGGTAAATGAGCTATGCAATCAAAATACAACAAATAAGAATCTCGAACTACATGGAAGAGTTTTTTCTATACCCTTCTAAATCTTACCTAAACTTACTGCAAAGCTGTCTCCTTAGATACTTTTCTGGAATGACACACTCAGGATCCACACTGCCAAGCTCCGTGCTCAAAGCTTTTCTCCAATATATGTCTTAAAAACTGACATTATTTATATATACTGAGCAAGCAGAAGTTCTGCTAATAGCAGTGATATACCCAGAAAAATAGTAATATTTGGCACCTTTAAGACCCTGATTGTGGATTTAGAAATAACTTTTAACTGGCTCTCCCACTTTCCTATTTTTTTTTTTTAATATCTTGAGCTAGATGTCCAGAACACATTTTTCTCAAAATATGTGAATTGTGCATTGGAAGACTACCAGTACTAATCAAAACTACGTTAATAACAACACATACCCACCCAACTAGTCAGAAATCTCTTGATGAAATAAACTTTATCTTAGCTATATCTTAAAATAGTGGCTATAATTAAGATACTTTTCTTTCACTGATTATTTAGCACTGACAGCTAAGGATATGCTGCCAGGAAGATCTTGATTTTATTTTTATTTTTTTTTAATATTCAGTACTTCCTTCCTTAACAGATTCTACCTCAGTACAATTATCCCTAACTTTAGAAAGACTTTAAAAATCGAAACATGAACACTCTTGACAAAACCATTAAGGATTGCTGACAAGTATCTTGCTTTGGCAGAAGTTTAAAGAATGATAAAACAGTCTGCAAAGCAAAGCTGGTATTCAGAGAAAATAGGAAGGTGCTGAAATCAGGAAATATCAGAAGTAAAACATACAATATAAGCATTAGAGAAGTTAAACAAGGATGAAAAAGTGAGCTTTATTTTCAAAGTACTCAAACTCTGCTTGGCTATTTTTACATGTTCATCTCTAAAGCAAGGTCTAAACACTGAACACAAATCCTACTGTGAACAGTGGGTATGACCACTACCACTTACACATTTGCTGAAAAGAATAGTCCTTGAATCCTAGTCTTAAATACAAAGATACATATCACTCTGTGAAACACATTACACTCAGAGAATCAACACCTCACAATCTCATTTCAACCACCACAAGATTTGGCAGTGTGCCCAAGTTAACTTTCCTTCTGTTGCAGCTGGAAGCACATCTAATTCTAAAAGACAGACTGCATGGCCTTATTCAACATTAGCACCTGTAGATAATTTGAAGACAAACATGATGCCCTTCTTGAAGCCTTTCAACTCTTTTTAGTAGCAAGAATTAAGGAAATATTATGATTTATGTAGTTAAATAACAAAATGTCGGTGTACAAATAACAGTAGAGAAAAATCACTATATATACCACTGACATTTGCAGACCATAATCTATGAGTATAGTCATATTTCAGTTTCCTGCCCCCACTTCTAATAAACCCATCTAGTTATCATCTCTTGTAACTTCTCAATGTACCAACATTGTCAATTTTTATGTGCTTGACTCATTGAGTTTAGGCAAAACCAGCTCTATTATTATTAATTTTGTGTTTTTTTTTGTTATAGATTTATTCTCATTTATATTCTGCAATAAACACTTATGCTTTTCTTTTCTAAAGCAAAAAGGAATGTGAACTATTTTTTTCCTCAAAGACATATATTTACTGGTGCATGAGTTAATTTAATTGTTGGCTCTTCTTGCTCTTGCTCCTGGATGTAGAATCTGTCCCTCTCCCTTTTGTCAGTTGGAATAACATTAGAACTTTCAGCAAGCTGTTTTAACTCACGGAGGTAGCAAAAACAATACCCCTCCTCCATTTTTGCTGACAGTTTTCGAGTTTAAAAGTAGGCGTTTAAAACCCTTGTGATCTTTAAGAGGAAAACATAATGGAATCAAAACCAGCGAATTATAGGTCGGAGACCAGCTCTAACATTCCAGCCTTTGAGAGAGCAGCATCTTAGTATTTTAGGTGTCTTCTTGTAAGAACTGCTGTTTTATGAGCACAAAATTACACTGCATGGCACAGTCATTGTGAATAGCCTTTAGTACACGGTTATGAGAAATACATCACCTGAATATCAAGTTACAGCTCATAAAGGGATCCCAAAAAGTGAACCCAGAGGGGAAAAAACAAAACCATTACTATCAGGTTTTGATTTACATATATAGGGTAAAAGAACAGAATCTGAATCCAAGGTGAGAACATAAACATCGTCAATAATTCCCTTGAAATATCTGTGGCCATCAGTTAAAGGCATCTGATATTTCAAAACTAAACCAGACAGTCAAACTATAAACATGCTATTCTATCAAGACAATGTTCACAAACTGGTGAGATGTCACGGAAGGATTTCTTTTCTCTTAAAATGACATCTACGATATTGGATAACTTGTTATTCAGAGGAAAAAAAAAAAAGAACTGTTTGAATTATGATTTGTGCTATACAGAAAACAAGGAATCTAAAAGCAGATTCTGAATCAAATCCCTGAAGGACAGATCTTATGTGTTTAAATAAACTTAGGCACAGGGATTAATATAGTATAATAGGTAGCCTAAAACATAGACCAATTCTGTATGTCTACAAACTCCAAGATGACAGTTGACTATGGAAAACATGCTCCGAATGAATGAAGTGAAAAATCAATGACTACAGTGCAGATGGTCAAAACAGTGGAGCTTGAAACTCTAACAAATATTGTACTGAAAATATGCCTACAGTGGATATTTAATTAGGAAAGGCTTTACTTTTGGTACATTAAACTGAGGACATAAAGGTTCATACACCCAGAGAATGCACCTCCAGGATTTTCTCCAAACCCAGATTTTTACAACATTTTTTATTTTTTTCCTATATCAACTGCTTGCCTCATGTCACCTATTTGTGCAATAATCTCTTAAAGATGACTATACTAGCTACTATTTTTTAAAAGGTAAGATTGAATCTTAAATGTGAGATGCACTTACAACCACCTCAGGAAACTACCCTAGTTATATCAGACTGGAGAGAGCACCATAATGCCATATTCCCATCTTACATTGCAAATCAGCTCCAGTCCTGTTCCACTGTGGGTTCAACCAGGCTACTCACAATTACAGGACAATGCAGTTTGTTTGCAGCTTTTTAAACTGGTTTCCATCAGACCTCTGTATTGGCAAGAAAGGAGACAATAATATCTGAGTAGCTCAGATAAAGTTTAGACACCTTCCTTGGAAACAGAGCTACATCTTCCTGCACCTGTGACTGCAACCAGCTTTATGTTATCATGTACACTATTAACAACTATAGCCTACTTAAGGCTAGAAACATGAAAGGAATACATTAGGTCTTTCCATACCCTACCAAACAGCTCAATAACCTTAGCATAAATTTATGATTTGTTGCTACAATCCACTGATGTAAACACTGTAGAAAGAAAAAGGTTAGATTAGTAGCTCCATGCAGTTTGGCAAGATATAAACACTTTACTGATTATTCTTGTGAAAGATGATTTAGTCACCAGTTGATGAAAAAAGTCAGCCAAAACACCTTCCTTAGGATTAAATCGCATCTTCTAAAAATGAGCCTACTCTCTGAAGACATCAGCTTCTTGTAGTGGATTAACTGAAACACGTGACTTAATTATTAAAAGCGTTCTTTATTTTTTTATTTAAGAAATCTGAGAAGAAAGCTTTCCCTTTCCCTCCCAAGAAAAGACAGTTGTTGACTCTAAGAAAGTCATCTAGACTTTTTATTTATTTTTAAAGGTCAGTCTAAGCTAGGCCTCTCCAGAAAAAACAAACTGAATCAAAACAGAAGTAACAAAAACCAACCTCCAAACTGCCATACTGTAAGTTATTTTTTCCATAACCCTGAAACGTTATTTAGGCTCTGTTCTATATTTTCCTCAAGTGTTTCTACATTTTTTGAGAAACTAGGCATAAGAAAATGAAGAGATTTACTACTGGTCTTGCTAAAAAAAAAGTTATATATCTAAAAATCATATCTTTATTTGTAACATGTTGTTTATATATTCAAGCATCACAAGCTGCTCCGTTCCCTTTCCTAAGGGTGCTACATTGGAAGTCCATTTTTAGTCCAATATGCTCTGAAATCTCTTTTGGAGCCAGTGCTTTCGAAGATGGTCTTCTGTTCTATTAGTGTATATTCTGTATTCTCTGCTCCCAGATACATGACTTTGCATATCTATCTGTCCCAAAACATATTCTGTTTGAAAAGGCCCAGTTTTCTAAGCAATCCTGATTGTTTATCTGAATACTTTATACCCATTACTATGCACCACTCTACAAAAAAATTTTTAACCAATAGCTTTTCTTTTCCTAGTAAAAATGAATCACAATGAATACACAAATATCACCCATGTGATACAGCCCATACAGTATATATAATATTCTGTTCAAAAACCTGCTGAGACATGGAATGCTACAACGAAGTGAGAAAAGTTATTCTTCTAACATACTGAATTCCAGTTTCATGCAGCATTCTTTAGTAACAAGCAGAAAGATCCATACAGAATAGTAGCTTGATTTGGTTCTTCAAACTGAACTACAGAGTGATGACAGTGCAGAAATAGCATGACATCAGTGTAGGCATATACTCTGCTAAAATGCTAAAACTAAACCCATGAGGTAAGACAGAAAACCAAAAATTTAAATAAACACATAAGTGATCCTGTGCTCCCTTTGATATATCTGCACATACACGACTGTACTATTCAAGAACCAAATCAGTCTGCAAGAGATCAGCCTATGCTCACCCTCTAAATAAAAATTCCTTCAAGTACGTGGGCTCGTTAAGTAATACTGCCCTTTAGAAACTACCCAAACAGCGGCAGAGCTTAAACCTGGTATTCCCGCAGACTGAGACTTAACCGTGCTCTCGCAGCACCGAGACCCGCGCTCCCTCTCTGCTGCGCCTTACCACAAGCGGCACCCTGGCAGCGCTCCCCGCAGGAAGGCGGCACCGCACACCAAACCTCCGCAGACCCAGCTCCACGCGGGCCCGGCGGCGAGCGGCCCGGCGAAGCGGCGGGGGGGGCGCCCGGCGGAGAGCGGCGGGGCCAGCCGCGGGGCTGAGAGAGGCCCGGCCACAGCGGGGGGGGGGCCGGCCCCGGGGGTGGGGGCCCGGCGCGCCGAGCTGCGCTCACCTTGTCCGAGTCGAGGTCGGGGTCGGCCTGGCAGAGGCGGAAGAGGAAGGACTTGGGGTCCCTGCAGAGCGTCTGCCGAGTGGTCAGGAAGCAGGTGCCCCCCACGTTCAGCCGCACCCACTTGCCGGGGACAGCGCCAGGGGGCGGCGCGGAGCTGCAGCGGCGGCAGGGCGCGCCCGGGCCTCCCAGGCTGAGGCCGCCGATCGGGGGCACCGGGAAATCGCAGTGGTTCTCCGCCGCCATCCTCGCTGCCGCCGGAAGCGTCCGCCCCAGCTACGGGTCCCCGGGCGCACCTCCCACCGGAAGCGTCCCTCGGGGAACTGCTCCGCTCCCCTCCCGCTCCGCGGGCGCGGGGCTGGCAGCCCGCCCCCGGCCGCCAGCCGCAGCCGTTGGCGCACCCGGCGGCAGCCGCGCCGCGCCGCCACCGGGGCCCTACACACCCGTTCCGCGGGCGCCGGCCCCCGCCCCGGAAGCGGCCCCCGCTCTGCCCCCGCCGGAGCGCGGCCGCCGGGCGGGCGGCACCTCCTTTCCCCCAGCTCTGCCCCCACGGCGCCCCCCCGCCCACCCCCGCGCGGAGCAAGGAGGAGGCGGAGGCCGGCCCGGACCCTACATGCCTTTATTACAGACTACCGAGCATAAGTGAAATCCATCATCCAGTCACTAGCTAAACATCTACAGCACAGAGATCTGTCGAGAGGAGAATAAACAGTCATTAAATTATGAGATATGATTAAATCATCGACCAATAGAAAATTTATATAATAAAGCCAGAAAAAGGTGTAAAATATAGTTTACAATAATTCACATTCAAGGCTGTACATCAATACATACAACACCATGGCCCCAAACATGAATTCAATCCAAATAATTCATATATTAGAATTTAAATAACACAGACTGAACTAGAGGCCAACAAGAGCCAGCAAATAACCTTATAAGAATAAAAATACAAAAGTGTGTATCTTATCATTGCATTATTTGTTTCCATTTTCATATGTCCTTGGGGTAGGTAAATTGTGTAGGGGGTGTGTTTGGGGGGGATTTTTTCTTTTCTTTTTTTTCTTTTTTCCTTTTTTTTTTGCTTTTTTTTTTTTTTTTTTGCTTTACCTGTACATCACAGTTACAGCTACAAACCAGGTAGAGAATACTACACACATAACTGACTGCCACCAACCTGAAAAACAGCTAGCATACAACTATCAAAACGGATTATGGTTCCTAATTTTTTTTTTTTTGTCAGATACAGCAATTGTAAGTTCTGCCACCATTCAGAACATTTGCCACATCCAATCAGAGTTAGTACATGGTCATAGGAAGCTTTGTCAAGTGGTAACCATCCAAATTCACTGTCATGCAGACAGACTAGGTTATTGGGTGCTTAAGAACTTTACCATTTTCACTGTATAAGTCATAGTTCTAAGAAAGAGGAAACCAATTCCTAAATTCACCACAGTCCTCATCTTAACTGAAAACATGACATTTTGGGTCAGAGAATTACTTGTCTGCAAGCTCACTTGATCAACAGATGGACAATGTGTGTCATGAAGCTTTGCAGGAACAATTCCTTTTGATTAATAAAATATTTGCCTCAAATACTACAGGCATTCAGCAAAATTTCAGATACAAATACCACACCTATTTGTGTAATTCCCTAGTAGAAAGAATAATCAAAATCCACAGACCGCATATTTAGGCAACTATTATACACAAGTTCTTTCCACAGACGAGTTTGTTCATTCACAGACCAAAGGAAGCAGTTGTTTTAACTTTGCTAAACCATTCGGAAGAAACGGTTAAATTTGTGTGGGAAAATTCCTTGGATTCTTTAAAGCTCCCAATACAAAATTTAGTGATGTCAAGCATATTCATTAAGCGTGTTGTACTATGAAAGTGGAGTAGATGCATCACATCTTTTTTTCAAACCTATTGCGGTTTTTCTGGGATTATATATAACAGATACACTTCACAGTTAAATCACGGTAGGAGGAGAAAAACAATCAGTGGAGCACGGTACTATTTGATAGGTTATGGCGTCTTCAGCATCTAGCGCTTAGCAAATAACATCTTAATAGCCCAGGTGGCATTAGTCTGCTCACAATGCTTCAGCATCACATCTGAAGTTGAAAGAGGTACAAAAATAAGTCTTCTTTAAAATGTCCTGCTAAAACTGGACTTTAAGGCCAGTGGCAATAAAGTAATTTCTTCATTTTATCAGAGGTTTCAACCTTTCCATGACTGGGCTAGAAACTGAACAATGCGGCAAAACAAAAATCCTTTCTAGCAATAGTACTTCACCCTTTCTTAAGTTCCACCCAATAGAAAACCAATGCAACAACCACTTTCCTGAACTTCGAATCCCAAACAAAACATGAGTCACATCATTAATGACCAGAATCTTTACAAATGGTAGGTAAGCGCTCAAATTGCACAAGATGGAATGAATCAGACTTTTTTTTTTTTTTAATAGGTTTGCAGTGAGGAGCCTGAAGAGTCTTTCAGTGACTAGCAACCCTTCTCTGCTCTGAAAGGCCACAGATTAAGAGCAGGGAGATTAACCAATTTATCTGCAGCTTTGAAGAACCTCCCCCTTTGATTCCACGAACTCCCATGAATCACTGGAGTAGTCTTCAAGACAATGATTTGAAAATACCCCATTCTTCAAGTATACACATCTAAAATAGGAACCAGCCCTTCATAGTATATGCAGCACCTTCCAATACACATTTAAGCGGGCAAACTGGTGAAACCTACTTAAATTCAGAATTGTTTTTGTCTTGCCTCACCCTACTCTTCCACGTCTTCCAAAAACTACAGCTTTCACCTAAAGTCAGAGAAAGGCAAATGCCTCTCCCAGAAAAGCTTTTGGTCCCTTCCCAAAAAAGCAGCAGTTGAGGAAGACTCAATTTAGAACATTAAAGTTCTGAGGGGAGGGATGCCAGTAAGAGAGGCTCACAGTTTTCTAATGATGCCATTGTGAAAAAAAAAGGGGGGGAAAGGGGGGGAAAGGGGGGGAAAGGGGGGGAAAGGGGGGGAAAGGGGGGGAAAGGGGGGGAAAGGGGGGGAAAGGGGGGGAAAGGGGGGGAAAGGGGGGGAAAGGGGGGGAAAGGGGGGGAAAGGGGGGGAAAGGGGGGGAAAGGGATACAGACATCAATTTTTCCAGACTTCTGCAGCTTACTGCTGTCAAGATTTCTTTGGTTGAAAGTTTTTGGGGGGAGGTGGGGCAAGGAGGAACTAGACAGAGAGGATTTTCTTTTAAGGTGTGAAAAAGCAAAGGAAGTATTTTGTTATGGCAAGATGACTGCACATCTAAATGTTACAGAAAACATGTTCCAATGTTTCTATATTTCCATCTATTTAGCTGAAGCAAACAGGCCAATGGAGCTCACTCTAGCTTCTACTGAAGCTAAGGAGTTCACTATTAGCGGAACAACATTGCTAGAGACTCTTGGAAGCAAAGTTTTGGCACACTGAACAACTGCAGTAGCATCATGAAACTCCATCACTGGCAGGCTCTCTGGTATGAAGTTGGGAGTATGTCTACATCTCTATACCAAAAGGCTAAATCCAGAATCTACAGAATTCCCTCTAGTGGACCCAACTTACAGGTGGAATTCAACAGCTACAGAACAAATGGGTACCACCACAACAAACTCAGAATGCATGTCATCTTGGTTATGATAACTATAGTTTTAATAAAAGGTATACTGCGCTATTCAAATTTCACTGACAATGAGTCTGCCTTCTATGTGGTGAAATTTCTTATGATGGAAAGTGAATGGTCTGTTTTTCTCATCTCAGTCACTTGCAAGACACCTTAGCTCCCCTAACACCAGGCACTGTAAGCTAGTGATTTACTTTTCTCAAGCCTGTGTATATGGTGGGATAACATAAAAGACGACTGCAAGAATATAGTTTCTCCAAAAGAAAAAGCAATTGCACTCTCCTTTAAAGACTGGAAGAGACTAAGAACTGAACTGTCATCAAGTTTAACCACACAACACCTTCCCTTCCCGCCCCCCTTCAAAGATCCACAATAAACCTCCCTCTCCCAGTACAAGTAAATCTAACATTCATGCATTTTCTGAGACACCCTGATAAGCCACAAAATAGCAGCCCATGAGTTTTCTTAACATTACAGCAGAACATTTTTTTCTTTGGTGGAAGGAAAAAAGCACTTCATAACAGACCTCAAGAGGCAAAGAGATGGTATTTGCAGACGATGAATAAATAGGTGTGATGTTTATACTGCTTTTAAAACTAGGAAGGAATGCCTTTGTCCATACCTGGGTCATCCCTCTGCAATGTTCAGGAACACGCGTGTGTTGAAAACACCATTAGGGAAGTTGTTTTAGCATGTAGAAAGTTATGTCTTTGCTACATTACAAGAAATGTTTGACCACAAAAAAAGCCTTAATTTGAAAAGGATAAAGGAGACTGATATGAAAAATATTTTCATTTTATAGATATGCCTTAAGTACCATACATTTTTCCCTTTGTATCAACATTTTCATTTGAATTTTCAACCAGATTACTGTATGGGTCTAATATTTAAACCGTTTAAAACTTTTTTCAGAATTGCTAAAAGGTCTGAAGTATCTGCCCAAAGACCAAAAATAGGATTATTTGTACATCTCATTATACAAAGAGACAAAAATCAAGTCATCAGTTGTACAAAGTTTTTGCACTTCCTTCTCTACCCAGGTAAATAGGTTGGCCCCACTAAAATGCACAATACATGCACACCCTGGAAAGAAAGCTTCTAGCCCTCATCTCCTGAAAAGGTGAAAAACTATTTACTACTTCAATAGTAACTTTTTTTTTTTTTTTTTTTTACCCTAACTAGTTCATTTTTTAGTTAGCATTAGTTAAAAGCATGCTGGTAAGTTTATTGTCCCTTGATTAAACACACATATGCATCAAATTAAAATTAAAATTCAAAGTTTAAAACTTTATATGCTTCAGAAGCCAACATTTCAATTTTAGAAAACTTTCAGTGCCATGTTCAGCATTTTACTCTCTCACAACCTGTATCATTGGAGTCTGTCTGCCAGACACATACATCTGATTCATTCACATAATTATTAAAGTACCACGTAAATCCTGCAACCAGAACTATATCAGGAGTTATGGAAGGGTGCAACTGACCTGGCTACAAACGCCATATACTAATAAGCTAGGGGACAGAGGGGAAAGGAAGAGAAAACAAAGAGGTGGTGCTTAGGAGAGGCATATAAAAGCTCCCTGATGAAATACAGTTTAATGATAATCCGAAAGTCACAGAAAACTCCAGCCCCATAAAATGCAAGGCTGGTACATGATCTGGGGTGTGTGCGTGTGGATTGGTTTTAACTGATCTTAAGTGAAGCTGGTAATGCAAGGTCTATCCACTAGTTTGCAGCAGAAATTGAGCTGAAGTGCACAAAAGCAAGATCTTCATTGCAATGATATGCATGTGGAAGCCTCAACAGAAGCACAAAGAGCGAGCAAAGCGACCCTGAATTCCATTAGGTTTTTGCTTTTTTTTTAAAAAAAAAAACCAACAAACAAAACAAAAAGAACAGAGTATTTCAGACATATGCTTCCCCTTGAGATGGGTAATAGGTGGGTTGGGAAGATTCCTCTGATCGGCTGCACGTGGAGTTCTAGCAGCAAGTAGGGAGACTGGGAAATTTTGGATGAGCTTTACTATTTAGCAGCATTCTGGTGGTATCTGTGCCGCCAAACTTCATGTATCTTTTTGCACCATTTATGAGCATTCCCACTTGGGTCCATCAGGTAATATGTCCTGTTTGGCTACAAGTGAACAACATTTCAATGAGTATTCCAAACACAGTTAAACCAAAAAGCAGCAAATATTCTGCACCTACCAATAAAATAAATATTCAAAATCAGTTCATCATCTTTTCAAAAGTTAAATTTAATTACAATTATATAACAGTATATATTAGTGAGATAAGCAGTCAAATAAGCTGACAATATATTGTTGGCATACTACTTGTGAGCCACTCTACACAAAAGGGGTTATATTTCAAAAGTCATTTTTAAGAACTTCTTTTCAGACCACAAAAGTCCACTTATATTTTATTTACACTTAAATAAAACTTAAAACTTATTTCAAGAAAAGACATATGTTAGTTCTCTTTTATTTTGTTAAGCTATTAAGGCTAGTAACCTACAGTCAAAGTAATCCTGCAATTAATGCCTATATTCAAGGAATTAAATCTTCTCTGGAAAAAAAATATTTTCTAACAATTCACAATAGTTTTCCAAGAATCTTAGTGTAAATTGTAAAAAAAAAAAAAAAAAAAAAGTCACTTACTGTGTGAACAAAAAATGTCTTAAAATTCTTGGCTTCTGGGCGCAACTCTAAAGACCATGGAATTTCTCCTTTTAGAACTTTGTTGACAGGATCCACATAATACAGATGGGGCCCTTCTGTGAGCAGCAACTGGCGTCGACGGGCAAACAATCCCTAACAAGAGAAGCAGGGACAGCAATACAAAACTCATAAAGATAAAGAATAAAACTACTTAAAACTCCTAGATCTGTTCTTTTAGAGTCTGTGGGGTATCTGCACTTCTACTGAAACTCTCAAGATGAGGGTTACCATGAGATGATCAGTTATTTAGTGAGGAAGATCTATAGACTGTAAAAGAGCAAAATTAACATGCTCTAGTTTGCAAAACACAGACTTTTTGCTTGGGAGGGAGGGCAGGAGAAGACGGGGATGTAAATTCATAGATCTTAAAACTTAGCAGAAGTAGAATTAAAACAGCTCAGTCAGAGGATAGTTTGATTTCTGTGGAATTTCTTTTGCTTTACCTGTATGACCTCACTCCTTTTTCTGCATCTCAGTGCATTAATACTATATGGCAAAACACAAGCAGTATTTTAAGAAAGCATCTCCAAGTTCTAACAAAACATAAAACAGCTAGTTGTACAGAATGAAGCAAAACAATATCTTTTGTCAAAGATTCCTGCACAGAAATAAGTAGTCGTGTTTTTCTGTAGAAAATAAAGAGTAATAACTTAGAAGAAAGGCCACCTACATTCCTGTAAAGCTGACACAAACTACGACTACTGTTGCTCCTATGTACCATGTTACAGTTAATACTTAAAGCTGTTCTGATGCCACCTCCTCTGCCTCTGTCAGGATATAGGCACTAATAAGATCCAGGAAAAAAGAATGACAGTTCAGGACAACATGGGCTTATATTTTAGCTCCAAATATTAGTGACTCAATCCACATGCAGACATGTGTCAAGACAAAGTATTTAGTGGACTATCAGATAAGTAGGAGGAGGGGGAAAGAAAACTTACTGCAGTTTTGAAGTGAAAGCACCTATAGCATATTCACTTTTTGCCTTTTCTAAAAATTAAGAGCATACCACAAAATTAAAGAAAAAAAATCTCTTTACAGGAAAGCACTATATCTTCCAGAAAAGTAAATGAGTTTGACACTTACAATTAGATTAAACAAAGAAGTTTTAGAATAGATTCCTCATCCATGCTGCAACTGTGCAAGAAAGTGACAACTGAACTTTTGCTACAGGGGATTAAAAGAAAGAAAGAAAGAAAAAAAGCCCTTACCTTTCTTTTGTCTACTGGGCCCATTTTCAGGATTAAGTTATTTTCTACAAACTGATGCCTTAAAAGAAAGAAAAATAACTATTACTCCACAAGTAATTCTTCCACAAGAACAGCCACCATTATTTTAACTTAGTAATTTTTCATGTCTCTCTAGTGGTCTTCTTTTCCTCCAGAGTCCTGAACAACTTTAACAGATGAGTTTTGGCCTCTTTCTTATTCCATCCCAAACAGCTATTTTCTAAAATCTGTCAGGAAAGTCACAAATGAGAAACTCTTCTCAAAAGTGAAGTGAAATGCTACTGAGCACAAGATCTGGAGGTATTTTGGTTAGGTATCAACAGAATAGTATCATTCAAAAAAACTTGTATCAACTGTAAGAAGGAATCTAGCTAGTTCCAGGAGTCTGTAGAGGGGCAGACTTCTCAGAACTGGCATAGTGTTATTTCCATCTATCCTGTACACATCCTCCATGTCTTTTAGACTATGCAAAGTTTAGAAATGCAGTATTAGAGATTTTTTTGACGCTACTGCTTTAAAATTAGACATCAAGAAAAATCTAGTTGCTAACTGTTCACTTGAAGATATTAAGATTCACAAAAATTAATTTGAATCAAAATAACGTTTTCCTCAATTCCTTACTTCAATGCAAATAACGAATAACTATATTCAGAGATCTTACCAAGGATTTCCACCAGCTTGTTTTGCTAGAAGTAACCTCTTTTCATCTTCAGAAAACTGTAAGTCCAGCTCAAAGGAATTGTTGTCAAGATCATGAATATACTGTTCAATATTGCCTCCTGATGTCTGTGGGGGACTCGTCTCTGGGGCAGACAGGGAATGGGAAGAGGCAGAACCAGAAACTTGCATGCAACCAAACTGGCTCAGGAGATTGTCATACTAAAGGAGGAAAAAATTGGAAATTAGTGTGTTGCTTGCTTGTTTGCTTAAAAGTTTCTTTTGCTATGAACAATTACAGTTGCTATTAGTATAAGACTTTGCTTTGGTTCAGCACACTTTTGGGCACAAAGGCAGACTACTTTATAGATGACAGGTACTCCTCACAAAAAAGCTTGCTTGGCCAAAAGCAGGCAAGCCAGAATGTCTTCCAAATAGCTTCAGCAGAAAAGTGTTGACTAGTTCAACTTTTACCCACTAGCTGTTTATTAAATTCTGTTAATGGACTCTTTTCATTAAAATATAACCAGCAGTAGTTTTAATGCAAATATTCGATGAAGCAATAATTATGCTTTATGACAATTTCAAGCAGCAGAGCTGATTATAGCAAAGGACAAACGTACATTTCCATAACAGTCTTCATCATCCTCTGACATGGCAGGTAAGTATGCTGTGAGTTTTGGGGGGGTCTGAAGATGTAGGTTCTCCCATGCAATGGATTCAAAGAAGGGATGAGCCTTAAGAGGTCCATACCCTCCCATTTCTTCGCATCCTAATCTGTTGGTAGCATCCAGAACCTGAACAAATTAAAATGAAATTAATGTGCATAAAATGAAAAAAACATTCAAATTCACATTAAACTCTTGAACGAGGGCTGAGCACCATTCACATTTGTACTGCTACATGCAGAAACTCTTAAAACCAGCTGGTCTTACTCCCTTAAACATAAGTGCCTGAAATATGAGGAGTCTGATTAAAATACAAGATGCGACTTGTTAGTATGTCTTGCCAGCACCATTTTGTATTAGATCAGCTTGGATAGTTGGAAAAAGGAGCACTTTTTTGGGGCCACACAATTTTTCGGCTCCGTTTTGTTCATCAAGACTGAAACAAAACCAAGCAAACACACAGAGAAGGCCTGATGGAGCATTCCTTAAGCACAGCCCAGCATCACATTCTGGTGATGCAAGACAGCTATTGCAGCTACAGGTGGTGCCAAAGACCAACCTCTCAAGCACCTTAAAACAGCACAGTTCTCAGGATGTTGACGCAACCTGGACCTCACCACTCAGTGGGCACTAGATTGGCCATAGAGCTGGCCTGGACACAGGAACCCTTTGCAAGGGCTGCACTTACCGCTCTCCACAGATGCGAGTCACAGAGGACTTTTTCCCATGCTAATACACCAGACTATCCAGCTTCAAGAAGCCTAAAATCAGCTGAAATGTTTTCTGCATATTCATTTTAGTATCATTGCTATATCTCACTATTAAGACACAACTTTTTTTTCTTTTTTTCCTCTTCTGTCAAACATTCACATAGACAGTAACTATTTGGCTGATATGGGAATGAGACATGGACTAAGTGCTCTAAAATGCAAGGCAAGTTGACTTGTGTTTTAACAAATACATCTCTGTGATATACAGAACACTGTTTTCAAGGAAATAATGCATTATACAACTCACTAAGAATTAGCCTGAGTACCGTGTAAAACTGAATATGTGAATCTTAAGTTTTGTATGTACTACACAGTATTTAGAATCATTTGCTTCCACTTGACTGAGACATATTTCCTGTCCATACTTCAGAATTCAGATACAAAAATCTAAGTGCTGTTTAATAATAGATATCAACTCCTCTATGCAGTCAGTAATGCTCAGAGTTGTTCTTACTAAAAGGTTTGTGATAGAGTCAATAAAAACTTCATGAAAAAGGAACTACATGATATGTTGGATGTACCCAATGTCATCAAATCATTTAACAAGAGCAAATATTTACCAATAGCTTTTCTACAAGGTCTTTTGCCTTGGGAAAAAATTTTTCTGGAAAGTCATATTCCAACTTTATTATCTTCTGGAATATAAGATACTCGTTTCTGCAGAAGAGAAAAAAATAGTTATTAGTTTTCCATGATTCTTTCATCTTAGCAGTGTGCAAGATGGATAAACATTAAATGGGAGATCTACAAGCTAAAAGTCAAGTTCCCATAAATCCCTCTGGCATACTTAAGGGGAAGCAGTCTTCTAAACATGATCCTGTAAGCACCAGATGCTTGAATAATAATGGGAAAGGTTTAAATGGCTCAATATAGGGAGCCTCATACTCTCTTTGTGAAGACAGATTTCTCGATGATATAAGCCACACAGGGAATCCTAGGATAAGTTTGGCAATATTTTTCAGGAACTCTAGCTATATTTGTCTTAGCATCTTCATGACTTCAGAAAGAAAATCTAAATAATTACACAAGTAAAAGCAGACATGTCAGTAACACTGAAAGTACACTACAGTAAGTCATACTTAAGAACTGGGTGTAAGGTAAAAAACAAAGTCAATGTATTCAGGTAACTCAAGTCTCTTACCCAGCTCTAAACGGAGGCAATCCAGCTACAAGCTGATATATTATACATCCCAGAGCCCACAGGTCAGAGCTTTGAAAGAAAGGGAGGGGTGGGGGGGAGAATAGCAGTTAATATTTTTCTATAATAAGCCTGTAGACTATGCAAAAAGAATTTAAGCATCTGCTAGTTAAAACATAGCATGAACAAAGCAGACAGACCTTCCATTTAGCATAATTTCTACATAATTTCACTCCATTCCTTGACATTCCTGCATTTACAGCAGGAATTTCCATATTAGAGCCAGTTTATATAAAACAGAATTAAAAGGATGAATTTATTTGGATAGTACAGAAATATTTTTTGGTTTATTTATGGAGGAAGTGGAATTAAACTTTTCAGCACACGCCACCTTCTCCTGGAAGCACCTAATCCTGTCTGTAGGACCCCAGAAGGTAAGAATCACTGAGAAAACCAGCACTCAGACAAGGAGCAATACCTGCTAAGGCAAGGAGTAATATTTGCTAAGAAAAAATATTTTAAACTAACTCTAAGAACTTTATAGTAAAGCATCTTGTTTCTTTGAAATGCTAAATATTTTTTCCATTTAATAGTGTCCTGATGGAAGTCAGTACAATTCTCAGACACAATAGAGTCCTCACCTTTTACAGGCAGATTTTTCTGTCAACAGTTCTGGAGAAACATACTGTGCTGTCCCTACAAATGAGTTTGCCCGTGCTGGGAAGAGAATTGAAAAAGGTAAGTAAATACATATTTATGGGGAAGACAAAGAAAAAAACCCCCAAAACAAAAACCTCAAACTATTGAAAATTATGTAATGTTACAAAGAACCCACAGAGAATTTCTTTTCCCTTCCCATCCACAAAATCTACTTGGACAAGATAAAGCCTAGCTTCCTGAACCAAATACATATCAGTGATATAAACTGGGTTTTTTTGTTTGCTTTTTTTTTTTTTTTTTTTTTTTTTTTTTTTTTTTTAAGAGAAGCAAAATAAAATCTACCAATACAAGCTTATTACATACTGGGGGAAAAAAAAAAATCAAGTTTATCACAAAGAATATTATCTTTCAAATATTATCAGAATTATCCCATTGCCTAAATTTTCAGGAGTAGGAGTCAATCAGTTGAACAATCTCCTTTAAGTAGTGTCGAAGGACAGCAACAGATGCTGCTAGTTTGTGTTCCTTCTAAATCCACTCTATTTCTACTACATGGTTTATTCAACAGAAATCAGATTTGGTGAATGAAAAGCAGTTCAGCCTTGTGCTTCTTTCAGGCATGATTTGCAGCATCAATTCACTGCAGTTAACACTAAGCAACAAAGGAAACAAAGAAATTCCTAACCTTTACATTTGAGCTACTTCGATATTAACTGGGGCTTAAATACATAAGCACAGAGTAACAGCTTGCTGTTTCAGATGAGCCACAGTAACTGTATGTTTGCATTCTTGCCTTGCAAAAGACAGGTAATTTGCGGTAGTTTAGCTCCCAAAGAAAATATCCTTTCTGATAATTGGTGGTTTACTTGGCTATACCACTAAACCAAATATTATCTCTTCTGACATAATCTAAGCAGAAACAGAGTGAAAATTGTTTTAAGATACCTAAATAATTTTTTGTTGGCTAAGGGGTAATAATACTCAAAGGTTATAATTTTATAAATTCATTTTACGTACATTCTGAGGGACCACTTCCTATAGTTAGCTATGCCACATGACAAGAAGTGAATAACTGTATACCTTGTCTGCTGTCTGCAGATAGTACTTTTGCTGTTCCAAAGTCTGTTATTTGAATGTGCATGTCTTCATTTAGCAAAATGTTCTCTGGCTTAAGGTCCCTGAAAAAGGTAGATTTTTATATTAAAAGTGGCACATAAACTAACATTGCAAAACAGGCTAGGTGGTTTATACACATAATGCTATCATAAATGACACAGATATTCTGCAAACATTGTTATGCCATCTTTTCCTTGACTTGTAGTTGTCAAGATGCAGAGTGATGCTAACAGATTTTGCAAAGCTCATTCATTTCCATTTTTTCTAAAAAGACCTGAAGTAATGAATAGTTAATCACAAAATGAAGTCACTGTGTTTTGTTCAACAAAATCCAAAAAGCAGTTATTCCCAAGCCTTAATTTAAATCATTTCTGACAGACTGATATGGCAATAAGATATTCTAGACCCACTTATTCACAGTGCAGAATTTCACTTAGTCAAACAAGGGCAAAAAAGCAGCTAATGAAACTAAATGTCTAGAATAGATGAAAACTGTAACACACTTCCACTCTTAGAGTGGCATGTTTACCTTTGTTACTTACAAATCCATGTATAATCTGCATTTCAAATGCACACATACCATTTGTATGATCACTGCCTCTGATTGTGCATAAAATCAAAGCTCAGTTTCATACACCCACATATAACAATGTATAGTTAGATGTCCAGAGATTCACTTTGCAAAAATACATATAAAAAAATTGCACTGGGTTACACTTACAATATTAATTACTTCATACCAAGTTTCCTCAGTTGACAAGAGAAGCCCATGTACTTCCCTCCTATGAAGGATATTTGGTTGCTCATAAAGACCTTGAAGTTGGGGTGGGGCATGGCTGTTTTTATTTCACCAATAAGAAAAAATCACTGCAAGTCCAAAGCTGTTTCCATGGACGACTGTGCAGCATTATTTTCCTCAGATTACATCCAATTGTCTCCTGTTATTAAAAAGCACTGGGTTGTGCAGTTGCAATCAGTAGTGAGGTTTAAAGTCTATGGACCAGCATAGAGAACCATTGGAATGAAGTAATTAAGACACCCAAGCCATAAAAACAATCCTGTTCATTCTCCTATACCTATTGTCAGAGGTTGAGACTGGCAGAAAGTATATGAATGGAACATATTTTTAACAGTTCTGTGTATATTTTATATATATTTATCATAGAATCACAGAACAGTTGGAGTTGGAAAGGACCTCTGGAGATCATCTGGTCCAACCCTCCTACTCAAGCAGGGACAAATAGAGCAGGCTGCTCAGGACTGCGTCCAGCTGAGTTTTGAATATCTCCAATGATGAAGACTGCAACCTCTCTGGGCAACCTGTTCCAGTGTTCAAACACCCTCATAGTAAAGAAATGTTTTCTTGTGTTCAGGTAGAATTTTGTGTTTCAGTTTATGCCCATTGCCTCTCATCCTGTCACTGGGCACCACCGAGAAAAGTCTGGCTCTATCTTCTTTACACTCTCCCAATCAGGGATTTGTGCACACTCAGATGATCCCCCCCAAGCCTTCTCTTCTCCAGGCTAAACAGTTCCAGCTCTCTCAGCCTCCCCTCATATGCTCCTTAATCACATTACAGCCCTTCACTGGACTCACTTCAGCAGGTCCATGTTGTCTTTCTTGTACTGGGGAGCCCAGAACTGGACACAGTACTGCAGATGTGGCCTCACTAGTGCTGAGTAGAGGACAAGTATCACCTCCCTCAGTCTGCTGGCAACACTCTTCCTAACATAGCAAAGATGACCATTGGCGGTCTTTGCTACGGGGCACAGTGCTAGGCCACATTCAGCTTGTTGTCCATCAGGACAGCCAGACCCTTCTCTGCAAAGCTGCTCTCCAGCTGATTGGTCCCCTGCTTGTACTGGTACAAGGGGTTATTCCTCCCCAGATGCAGGGCTTCACAATTCCCTTTATTGAACCTCATGAGGCTCCTCTGTGCCCCAAATTTTCCATATATAATATATTTACACACATATACATATAGCTATCTCCATACTAACTTTTTGAGAGCAGCCTGTCATCTTTAAGTGGTTCTGTCTGATGTCATATTTCCTTAGGCAGCAGAAAATCCCAAGAGCTTTCAGGCACTGCTAGGGCTTTGGTCTTCTAATTAAACAAACTGTACAATGAGTTCTCTGATCACACAATTTCACTGTTTTGTTTTGAGCTTCTCAGTGATCTTCATACAAAGGCAAGTGTAACACACTTCTTGTATTATAAAAGATTTCTAATATAGGCTCAGTAAGACTGACAATCATGCTATATTGATTTTAGAAGCATTCTCTCAGTCTAACACATACATAGTATAATAAAAGTGAAATTGGAAATCCGTGAACTTTTTTTGTAGCATATGTCCCATTTCAAATTCCAACAGAAAGTTTTACACTTTCAGTGATTTCCATCTGCAACTCCTTTAGATTTTATTCCCAGATAGAAACAGATATCACAGAAAGATAATAGGAAAATATTTTGTCTCTTTAAATATAACTAAAAGTAGTAAAAATGCTATCAGAATTATGATTATCCAGCTTTTTGACAACCATCATCAACCGTTCCATGAACAACTGCTTGGAAACCTACAGATGCAACAGATTTCTTCCCAAATCCCAGTTCTGTGGCTCATACTTCTCAAACTTGCAAGCTCATTTGAATATTGCACCACTTTAAATTAAACTTACTCAATATTGACAAAACGTGCTTATCCAGATAATAACATTAACACATCTGAACAATTGTAAAGGTCCTTAAAAGCTTTGCTAATTTTCACCATTTACCTAGTTCTTGTTCAACTGTGTGGAAGTCACTCAGTGAAAATTGGCTTACCTTAATTTACTTTTACTGATGATGTGCTAAACACTAATTCACACACCAGCAAAAATCTAGTTGTTTTTGCTATGTAATATCACAGGGGGAAAAAAAAATTAGCCAAAAAGCCAACCTCTGTTTTTAGACCATCTAGTTTGAAAAAGACAGAGAAGCTTTTGGGAATGCAAGTCCTATGCCAGAAAGTTTTTCTTATTTTTCCAGCTAGATCAGCTGGTCTACGAATAGAGACTGGCTCTCCTCCTACAGTTTGCTTTGTTTAGCTCCCTGTGTTATCTTAACAGTACTGCCACTAATGAAATACTATTATGTTTTCATTAGCTTTCATAAAGTCCATGTTTGGTTTAGGCTTAAGAACATCTCTAGAAAAATACCTTACACATAATCAAAAGCATGTTGGTCTGGATTTTGTATATTACCTGTGAATAATTCCCTTCCCATGCAAATACTCCAGGGCTGACACAATTTCAGCAGTATAAAACCTGGTACAGGTCTCATCGAATGAGCCAATTTTGCGTATATACTTTAGAAGCTCTCCATTTTTGGCATAGCTAAGCCCAAAATCTGAATGCAAGAAGTTAAGGTCTATCATTAGGACATTTTAAAAGAAAAAAACCCACACCTTATTCTAAAGACAAGAATGCAAATAATGAACAAAAAGAAATGAGCAATAGGGGAGAAGTTGATTAATTTGAAGCTTTACATAGTAACAACCCAAAACACTTTCTTATTAAATGCATTCAAAACCCAGGACACACGTCCTAATTTCACAGCATAACAAAGACTAAATAGGAGTTTAAAATTGTAATTTTTCCAGATACAGTCATCTGAATAATTGATTTAAACTTATACATAACTGACTACAAAGAAAACCATTCACAATCATAATGAACACTCAGTCTAAGCTTACTATTGCCCTTCATCTGGAAAGTTAAAAAAATTAGTCTCATGTACAATGAGTAAATGTTTACATTACAGAAGACAACCCCTATAAGTACTGTTAGTACATGCATGCATACACACACACACACACAAAAATCTATTAGCACAGTTAGCAGCCTCTGCAAAAACAAACAAACAAAAACCCAACGCCAGCTACACTTAGGGTCTGATCTATTCTTTTACCCTTAGCAAAGCCACTTCCAAGCAGGATGTTTAGGAGGAAATTCACGTTATCAACAATCCCTTCACAGCAAAAAACAAACAAAAACAAAAAACCTTCCAACCAAACTGACTGCAAACTGATGAGCTTTCAAGATGAAACTGCACTTTGCAATTACTGCTGGGGCAAAAACTCAAACAGAAGGTTTTCAAGTATTCTGTCATTCAGATTATTCTGTAAGCACTTATACATAAGAAACCTTATAACAGATCTAATTGTTTAAATGAGAAATAATAGTAAACATAGCTGGCTACTCTTATTTTAAAGATAAGAATTTTGGTATTTTAATGTATATATCAGAAGTAAAACATTTCACACATCCCAGGAAAACCCACTCTGTTTTTTACATGAATTGTTGCAATTTCTCCTTTAGCATTTACAGCATGAACAATAAAAATAATTTTTATTCCTCTTTTCCCACCCCCACCATTCCCACTTCTCTTTGAGGGGGCACACTCATTCTATTCACTTTTTCTTATTAAAAGCATGACTGCAAAAATTGCATCTCAAACATTTGTCTCAAAATATTTTAAATACCCAATTTTTATCATTTCTGTTAGCTGCTGTTTTAAAGGAATCACAATTGGGGATTATTATTTTTAAGAAAGTGTAACAACAAATACTCAAACTCAAAGGATACAGAGCTTTTCATCATCCTGAAAAGTGAAGTAGAGTTTCACAAAAAAAGGGTGATCCAGACGGGACATTACATCTCTCTCACGCGTCACATATGGTACCTTGTTTTCTTTTATGATATGACGTTTTTCCAGAATTTTAACTTAATGAAAAAGACAGAGTGAAAATGCAGAGGAGCAACAACCAAATGAAGGTCATATAAGCAAATTTGGGAATCCTTTTGTTAGATAAAATTAGCATAAAGACACTAATTCTTACTTTTGCACCTGTTTCATAACATAACTATATTGATAGAGTATCTTAAAAAAAAATGTTCATGTTGAAGGAGTCAATACTTACTGGCATATTCTCTAGAACTTGCCAGTTCTCGAGCCAAGACAACCTGTTGTGATAGGAGAGAAAATACAATGTAGCCATTCATTAAAGACATATAATAACATTGATTTTGATCTTCCAGTAGGTATTTAACATACTCCTTTCCCAAAATAAACTATTACAACTCCAATCAGCAAAATATTTAAGCATGTGCTCGTATTATGCTGGTTTCAGTGAGACCTCTGCAGAAATTCAGTTCAGCATAACACCACTTGTTTTGCTAAAAGACCCATAAAACTGATTGGGTAATCACTAGTTCACATTTTATTTTGTTTTCAGAAGAGTTCTGAAGATTGTAACATAGGCCACAGTAAATTGCTGAAGCTCCTTAAAGAAAAAAAGTACTTAAAGGAATATTTCTAAAAAGTCAATTGTCACAGTACTTTTAAATAACATAAATGGCAAAGATTTAAAAATAAAATTTATGTGAAAGACTAAAAGTGAGAAGCAAGACAGCTGCTGGATATTTACAGTTTGTTAGGAAAAACAGTTAAAGAAAGGGAATAAGAGATTTCCAAATAGCAGAAGCAAGGAAGAAAGTTTTAACCAAGCAGTTCTACATTTTAAAGGGGAACATTTTTAAGAGGAATACAAATTACCTTTCAAGAAATACAAATTGTCTTTCAAGAAAGAAGTTCCATAAAAGGCAACTTTTAAGACAGGCTGAAAAATCCTCTTACCTGAATTCAGGCAATAACTTAGTTACAATACATTACAATAAATTTGGTTGTCCCCCCCTCCCCCCCCATTTGAGGTTTGTAGCCATTCCAATACATTGTTAGAATGTCAACATTATGCAAAAACAATTTAAAAAAATCACTATACAAGGTTTGTTTCTAATCCACTTCTCTCATTCTATCCTAGCCCCCTTGCAAAGTCAGTTATAACAGAGTACTCCAAAATTGTATTCCATATACCTGATACTAAATATTAGGTATTTCGGAAAAAAGAGCTTCTAAATAGATTTTTCAAGGTGAAAAGAGAAGTGCGTGCAGTTGCACTCTTTCAGTATTAGAAAAATGAAATCTTGGTACAGTAGTAAGAAGTACCTTTACTTTTCTAAATAAGTACAACTCATACAAATATATCTGAAGTTCACAGTATTTGATCAATTAAAAGTTCCCCTAGAAATAGCCAGTCTATTACAAGCTGTGTCTTTGCAGAAAGAATTTTTGAAATTCTTCTGTGTACACCTTTAATATTTAAAGCTGCGCAATCAGACAAGAATGTTCATAACTTTTCTAATTTTTGTTGCCAGGTTTCATCAATCAAGTCTACTGTGAAAGTTACTGAGAACAGTAACTTTTAAAATTCATTATTTAATAAATAGCCAGATGGCCAGATATATACTGCTAACTTTCTGCATTTTGGAAATGGATACCTTTACCTTTTCATAAAACAACTCATTGCCATCAGTAAGAAGAAGCCCCATTTGTAAATCTTGATCTTTCCTGTCCTATCATGGACATGCAGAGTCCATGGTCAAATAGCAGAAGCGATTAGCTATCTGACACAGACGGAAAAATACCTCAGCTAATAACTTTCAGACCTGAATTATGCTGCAGAGCTCCCCAAACTGATGGACTCCCCTCCAGTCTTGCACATGGAAATTCTCACCACCAGATTTAAGATGTGCTGTACATCAGCACATCATATTGAGCAGTTGTGTTATATAAGTATACAGGATCAAAGATTTTCCCCTTAGCATGAGTCCTTGGGTACCCTTAGGTTTCCTTCTCACTGAACGCATCCGAGTATACTATATACTCTCAGTTTCTCCTAATTAGTAGGCCACTCCCCCCCCCCAAAAAAAGTGGTATTATGCACAGAGGTGCATATTAACACCACATATGCAATCAGGGGCTTCAATCTCATTCACCCTATGGGAAGAAGTGATAGGAATAAGGAATGTAAGTCCTACAGAAAGGAATTAGAACAGGTAAGGTAGATAAAAACTGAAAAAGATTCACAGAACGTGTGAGCACCAAATTCAGGTAACAACAAAAGAGGAGAAAATTCAGTTAAACTTCTCAAATTGGAGGAAAGCAAGATAAGACAACCAGAGAGCCCTCAAGAGAAGGCTACAAAGCAGGAATAATTGCCAATATACCTGGCAGACATAATGTCCAAGCCCAACTCTAAGCTTGAATGAATACTTCAGACTGCCAGAAATTAAGTCTGTATTTAGCCAAATACTCATACTTCTCTTAGAGCTCCTTCTTCTTTTAAGGGAAGCCTCATGTATAGGTGGAAACAAACCCAAGGAAAGGACATCTCAGCCATCCAGGAGGTGAGTAGGACAACATGCTTATCCAAGCATGAAGACTGTAATTCTATCATCAGAGAACAGATACTATTCTGAGAGGAACTGAAAGCTGTCTGCAAATCAAGTAGATTTTCACTACTTTAAAAGAGTGGAGCAACAACTGGAGGGACCAAAGGCAGGGTTTGCCTACATTTGTATAACCGCCTATATCAGCTGCGGATCTAAAGACAGTTGCCGCTGCAAAATTGCAAAATGCTCTGAAGAAAAACGCCCTGAGGCCAGGTCACACACATCTCTGATGAATTCCAAATTTAGTACTGGCATCAGGTAGAGAGTCTATAGTAGTTTAATAGAAGTCCAAGCAAATGGAATGGATTCATAACAATCCAGCGTAAACGAAGATTTTTTTTTTTTTTTTAAATGTTGATGTTTCCAAGCTGTCATTGGAGGCATAGGAATATGAAGGCCCTTGCTTTCTGAGATGAGCACTTGTTCAATCAGAATATTAGTGAGGATCCTGTGGAGCATCAACAGATCTCTGAATCTGCAACCATCTTTATAAAAAAAAATAATAAAAACAACATAGAAGCTGTCTGCAAGATGTTTTAATAGTAGTGTGAAGATACATGCCCCACAGATGAACAGGTGCAAGCAAGTTTCCTTCTCGAAGGATGCAGGCTATAGACTGAAGGCTACTTGAGCTTAAAGTTTTTGAATTAAAAAAATTCAGTTGCTCAAGATTGGATTAGCTATTACTCCCCCTCCCTTTTTTTTTTTTAAATAGTAAGAAGCAACTATTCTTAAGTCTTCCTGCAACAGTTTGTAACCTACTCAATGACCATGAAAAAAGAGCACAAGCAAACGTCTCCTGTGGAGTTATCCCTGAAGAGAGTAACTGAAACTGGTTGGTCCCAAGTGACATATTAAAACTGTTGATGAGTTTCTAAAATCATAGCACTGCAACAGTAAACCAGACACTGCTATGGTTGACAGAGGACATGATAGGCAGGGAGAACTGTAACTCCTGAACATGCTTTTACTAGCACTACCTGGGGCCCAGAATACTGTGGTAACCAAACTTCTGCTTGTAAAAATCAAAACAAGGCTACATAGGTATTAACATTTTCATGGTATTCAGTTTCTCCTGCTGCCCACCTAAGTGCATTTGAGCTACTTGAGGGGGGGAGGCAGAGGAGCAGATGCAGAGGGGTTTAAAAAAAAAAAATCTACCAGTGAACAGATAGCAGAGCTCTGGAAAAGAAATTAGGTTCTATGAATTTCTCAATTTACAAGGAACATGGTGACAGCTTCCAGAGAATACAAGCAGAAACAGAAATTAAAACGTCTCACTGAAGCAGACTGTCACTGAGAGTGTGTTCCGTTATGCCCAAGAGGCAGCAACTCTGATGGATTCTTTAGGGAAACCTGCAAATTGCAAGTGACTATGCAATTAAGTGCAAATTCTTCTCGATGATTACTAGATGCCTGCTTACTAAATATCATACTATATTGATGGGAAGGAAAAATAAAAGAATTTTAGATCAATCACCACAGACATATATAACAAGTATATAAAATTGTGACTGACATGAAAAAGATATGGAACAATTATTCATAGTCTTACAATGAAGGCAACTACAAGAGCATCAAATGAAAGTATTAGTTGCTTTATAGGTTCTTTAAACAATACTTAAAGTAAATAATTAATTCTTGTGAGATGCCATGGATGCCAGAAGCTAAAAAAAAAAAAAAATCAAATCCATCTAGAATTTCCAGAAGAAAAAAATCCATTTAAGATTACTAAACTACAAAGACACTATCTGTAGCTCTCAAAGTCCTTGAGGCCCAAGGCGCTAGAGGCTGCAAAAGCATACTGGAGAAATATAACTGTTCTCACATTCTTTTCTATGCATCTGTCATTGGCTATCACAGATAGGGTACTGGGTAGAATGTATGTTTAGCTGGACTCAGCAACCATACCCTGATATTAACTACAAGTATTCACATTCATGTTTCCCTAACTGAAGAATGCTCCTTAGTATTGATGTGTTACAGCCACTGTAAGCATGACACAGGATCACAGGATAATTCAAGCTGGAAGGGATCTCAGATAATTTAGACAAACCTCCCGCTCAAAGCAGGGTCAGCTGTGAAGTCAGCCCAGGTTGCTCAGGGCTTTATCCAGTCTGGTCTTGAAAACCTTCCAGGATAAAAATGCACAATCTGTCTGGGCAACCTGTTTCAATGCTTGACTATCCTCATGGTGAAGGTGGTTTTCCTTATATCCACTCTGAACCTCTCATTTAAAGGTATTTCCATTGTCTCTTGGCTGCCCACTGTGCACCACTGAAGTGCCTAGCTGCTTCTTCTTGATGGCCTCCTTGCAGATACTGGAAATGTGTTGTTAGGTCCTCTCAAAGCCTTCTCTAGGCTGAGCAAGCCCAGTTCCCTCAGGTTCTCCTCATAGCATATGAGGGCTAATGAGTGCTGAGCAGAAGATGATAATCCCCTCCCTTGATCTACTTGCTATGCTCCTGTTAATACAGCCCAGGATACTGTTTGGCCTTCTTTGCTGCCAGGCTCGTGTTCAGTTTGCTGTCCACCAAGACACCTGAGTCCTTTTCAGCAGAGCTGCTACCCAGCTGGTCAGTACCCAGCCTGCATTGTTGCAAGAGATTATGCATACAAAGGTACGGTTGCAACTATAAAAATAATCCTGCATTTTACTGTGATATATACCAAAGTGCATCAGTAAATGTACTGAAAATTTCTAATAACAAAGTTTGATAGCAAGTAAACAAAATAAGGTTGTATTTTAAACTCCAGCAACTAAACAGCCTTCTGTTCTGTCTTCTTAAAACAGAAAAATTGTAATAAAAATAAGAGTTAAGTCTTATGTCTTGACCTTATGCCTTCTGGAAGTCCTTACCATGACATAAACCCCTAGCCCAGTTCCAATCCTTCAGATAGCAAACTCTTAACATAATCCTTTAAGCTATCTAAAACTTACATTTGAAAACATTGTCTCCTAAAGATCCAAGCACCAAGTCTTCTGGACAGAATAGAGCTTTTGATGAGTTAAAAAGATACATAAAACCCAGTCCCCTTATTCAGTGCAACATTTAATTTTAATACTTAAATTTAAAAACATTTTATGTCCTTCTCATTCACTCTCCAAGTTGTTTTCTCCAGATGGAAATCTTTGTGGTATTACTGGCACACCAAATTTGGAAGTTTATCTAAGGTATTTGGCAGACTAACAAGTAGAACTTATTATAAAGTTACCGTAGAAAAAGATCCTTCACCCAGAATTTTCCCAAATTTGAAGTCATCAGGTCGTTTCTTTCGAGGTTGTGGAGGCTGCTGTCCTGTATGTTGCTGCAAGGTGTTTGAATTAGATCTTGATTCAGCTGCAGTGCCCTCCATGTTAGATCCCTGTCTGCTGCCACAGGTGGAAATGACAGGTGGAGTGTTGGAATCTGTCTGGTTCCTCACCATTGATGGGGATGGACAGGAGCATAACACCACACTAGACTGGATTGGAACAGCATCATACTGAAAAGAGAAATCAACATATTATTCCCATACCTTGGAATAATTACCTCACACACCTGCACTTTGTTTCCACGTGTGTCAGATAGAGCCCCATCTGAAAGGGTTACCATAAAAACATCTTTAGGAGAGAATCTAACCGTTTATTTTGGAAATGTCAGCTCTTAACTTGTTAAATGCATAGACACTCTGTTTAGTTCACACTGCACACAACAGACATATGGCCATAAGCCAAAATTCTGAAAACTCGAATTAAAGAACAGTCTTTTCAGACTCTCAAAAAACCTGTCCCTAACACCAAGGTATTAAATTTCAAGGTACATTCTCCTACGTATAACACACATTTTAAAGTTTTTCACGCTTACAGACAGAGCCCTCCGTCCACCTTAGCAAGTAGTTTTCCCGAAACTACAAAGTTATCTAGTTGCACAGCAAACACCTATATTCAGTCACATTAGGTTTAGATATCTAAGAGTGAACTGTAAAATGAAAAAGTACATCACAAAAACTTTAATGTACACAAAGGATACATTTCAACCTTTTCAAACAAAAGATTATAGTACTTAAATTGTACATATGGTCACATAAAGACATCCCAATTCCAAAACAAAGAACCAGATATAGCTCAGAAATCAGCAAGTGTAAGAACATCAGGAATACTAATTCTTGTAATGTACAAATAAAATCATCATTTGGCACCTTTTTTTCAGTTTTCTCCATGTAAGACCAAGCAAACTAGTCGAGCTAACTTCCCTCCCTCCCTATGGGTAATACACCTCCATAAGTCTGTCACACATCCGCTTCGTACATTTTGCTTGCAACTGGCCAGAAAACACAGGCAATACAAGAGCTCTGCTCAACCTTTTCTGACTGTAAAAATTGAAGTGCAATGCAGACAGATAGAATAAAAAACAAACAAACAAAAAAACCACACCATGTCTGAACATGGGTTTTTAATTTCAATATTTTAAAACACAACCAGGGGAATGAAACAATGACTTAATGAATACCTCCTCACCTCAAAACATACATATTGTACAATCCTGACCTAGTCTGTGACACAATTTGTGTTGCTATTCAAATAAACATTACTTCTAACAAAAAGAATTTTTCTATTTCATGGATTCCATTTTGATTCAGAACAATTTTATGCATTTCTACCTGAATCCACTTTAGAAGGATATTGGACTTGCATTCAGTTGTGCACTTGGGTTTAAAGTACCTAGCTCCAAAATGGAGATTTTAGCAATTATACACTTTCTGTGCTCTATGCAGTACAAAAAGGCAACCGTTATTTACTGTTAAACTTCTTTCCTCTCACCACACCAAAAAAGCTACAATTCAGACATACTTTATTTACTCGTTTAGTGACATTACATAAAGAAAGCAGAAACAAACATTTCTAAGCATGGAAGTGTATACTTTTAAAATTCAGACTAAAGTAACAGTATTTTAAAAAATATTGTTAAAACTCTCCAAAGATAAGGGACACTCAATTTACAGATATCAATTCCTGCAAGATTAACTGTTTTTAATTATTGTAAATAATATCTTCCAAGAAGCATAAGGGAAAGATTTTATTTCCAATCTGAGTACAGCCTAGTTGCTCCAAGATCTCTACTGCCCCTCTGGACTTTTTCCAAGAACTAAAAGTAAACTGATAGGGCAGTAGATCAAGAACAGATAATAGCTTCTTTCATTAGACCTTGTCTGCGCTCTGTGGTATAACAGACTGATGAAGAATCTGTTTATTATGATAGCTACTTGTTATATTTTGTGCAGCTTTTGTGAAGAAAAAAGGGTGGGGAGGTGGAGGGAAGACTCAGAGACAGATGGGAGGAGAATTCTGCTTTTCAAAAAGATCACTAACTCTTCCAGAGAATTACAGGGATGTAAGCATTCTTCTCGTTGGATGAGCTAGCCTCTGAAAAAAGTATATTGATGCTATTATTATGAAAACAGTACATACTTTAATGTATGTGAACTATGGGGCACGGTTCCTTTAATGCCTTAGTCTATGGGGTATTTTAGCCGACACTTTCCCCAGTCTATCACATTACTGTCCTTTACATTCTTATAGCTCAGCTGAAGCTCCTTCCCTTTGGATAGCTACTCAAATGACAGCCTGTATAAAGATGTTATACAGTGGCTAGATTTCAAACAGGATTGTACACACTCCTCTTTCCAGAGGACAGCGAAATACTCAGCATAAGCAAGACTGCTCAACAATTTCAGTGATACCAATATAAGAAAATTTCCAACAATTGAAATAAAGTAAATAAAATGTGTACATGCAACTGACTAAATATTGGGATTTAAATGATGAACTGGCTCTAGTCAGGCTATCCTAGAACAACTGAGGGTGTGCAGGTAAACAAAGCAGCAGCATTGTGAAGGATCCTTCTGCTAGCAAGATCACTTAAGGGGTTAGCAGGGCAGGTGGAACCACACGTGCACACACACACAGACCACACCAGAGATTATGGAGAAAATTAAAATGAAAAAGGAGTTGCTGGATACAGAGCACTTTCCTGAACAACACCTGAAATTAAGTCCCAATGAATATCAAGTATAGATAAGTCCTGAGGGAAGAACAGAGACGGAAGTAAAGGACTATGTAGGAAAACAGGGTTATTTCCAGCCAAGGTTTAGCTGAGTCAGTTAGTCCCTTGACTTTCTCAAAGGAAAGTCATGATCAGGAGCAAGAAGGACAAAGAAAGATGCAGAAGATTTAAAGCATCGATTACTCAGGAAATGACAAAACTATTCAATTTATAGGTATCTTGTACTTAAACATTTACAGGAAAGGTCACATCTGCACTCACTTGTCTTCCCACACTCCCCATATTCTTGTTCAGTATTTTGTGTCCTGTATTATTTTAAAAGATTCCTAAAAATGTGTCTGCAATGAATATAAGAGCCTTTCTACATATAAGGCTCCACATGTCAGAGACAGAATACAGTCTAGATCACCCAGTCTAACCCAGTACAGCTACTCTTTTGTAAAAATCAGATTAAAAATTCTATTTCTGCAGGTTCAAGGCATTTTACTGAGATAGCAAGTCAATCATTCTGAAGAATTTAAAAAGCTTTCTTCACTGCATCTACTGTCTTCAAAAGCTTGACACTGCTCTCTTTCCAGCAAGGATCGACATTTCTCAGCTGACAACCCAGTGAAAGCAGACCCTCGCATAATGACAGCAGACTTGTTTCCCTTACCTATTGCTCACCGCAGATCACCACGGACCATACTGATATCCACTGTTCTGATCTCTCTAAATCTCCTTTAAAAATTGGTCTCTAGCACTATCTCTTTTCTCAAGCTCTTATGGCTGGTGTTTCTAATTTATTTCCACAGAGAAATTGCTTGCTTCTTAGTGCAACATGCTGCAAGTTTGAAAACCTTGTAAGAGAAAATATAACAAGGCTGTTGAAGGCAAGGGGAATTACAGATCAACAGTCTTATCAAAAACTTCAGTAAGTAATTTTTGCTAAGTCACTAGTAACAGGATTCCTTTTATTTACATATCATGTGGAATATGTGCTTACACAGTTCTTTTCCCCCTCCTCCCTGCAAACAGTAGAAAAACTATAAGAGAAGAAAACTTGAATCAATGCAAAAAGTCCATTAGTTATCACTACTGTATTGTTTTTATACTTTGCTCACTGCCCCTTCTGTTAACTTTTATTATATGTAAGCACACAGTATGCATCATACATAAAAGCCACACTGCTCTAAAGCAAATACAACCACAACAACTACATCTCTACTAGCTTTGTCCCATTGCAAATTTTGCAACACTGCTTTGCTGGTACAGTTCCACCAACAGAAACAGCTGCAAAAACACTCATACAGACTGGGCCTTCTCAGGCTACCAGTATCCTTTACTCCTATGCTCGCTGACATGTTACTGACTACTGAAGGTAACTGATAGTATCTTTGCTACCACTGAAACTATACTAGCAAAATCTCATTGCTGACAGAAAGAGTCAGTGCGAGTAAGGTCCTAACCTATCACCTATCTCCTAAATAACACTCGGTCTAGCTGCAGTCTTACTGAACTCTCTGCCTGCCTTAAGTCATATGGCAGCAATGATCAGAAAAGCTCTTCCATCCACTTACCTACAGCCCAATTCTTTTGGAATCAGATCTTGCTACCAGAAAGTTCTATTTACACAAAACAACATGAGTACCTCACCTCAGCTGGTACCCTTGTTTTGATTATAAACAATGCTGATGAGACTGAATATAATAAAACATTGGCACAACCCTCCTATGCATATATTTTATGGTAAACTGTATTACAGGTCTACTAAACAAAACAATGCAAATAGACACCCATAAGATATTTGGCTTAGCATTATGTAACATCTGAACTGCAGAATACTGTTCAGAAAAATCAATATAGAAAATATTCCAAGTAAAATTGGTTAAATTCTTAAACAACTTTAATAGCCATCACAAAACAGGATCTCTTCCAGTGCACACCTGGATTGATTCTCAAACAAAAAAGGCTGAAAGAAAATAAGAATAACTGCATAAATTTAAAGACTGGGAGGAAAAAATAAATACATACCATTTGGCCAAAAAGTACATCTATTAGAGAGTCTACATTCTTTGGTAAATTAGACAGTTAGCAACACCTTGCTTTTGTCTCTACCAATGTATTACTACAAATCAAAATATAGCCCAAGAATTTAGGAATCATGGTGGAAAACAAGCAGACGAGAGTGTCCACAAAGATCGTAAGCTAGTCCATCCCTGGATATACAGTACAAAATTAGCAGCAACTAGGAGAAGAGAAGTCTTACTGCTGCTATTACTAGGCAAACATTACAGAGAAAACCAAATAAAACCAGTCTCAGAAGAAAAAACAAGACACTGAACCCCTGGAAAAACATCTCTTCATCTGACTAGACTGAGCTCATGAAATCTTTGTTTAATAAAGAGTCAGACTGTCTCGGCCCTGTGGTGCCAGAACATACAGAACTAAAAAGTAGATTAGGATCACCTGCAATTCAACACAAGTCATACTGATGTAAGAATTATTGAGTGGTGTATGCTATGAATGTCAGACTAAATCATAAGAAATTCACAGACTATCAGGAAGATAAACCAATCCAAACATTGTATGCCCTACATCAGCAGCAAAGTCTAATTGACAAATGATCTGACTCAGAAAGCAATATAGCAGTGCTCTAGAATCTGTATGAATTACCTTTTCACTTGCAAGTGGAGTTTGAGAGGCTTTCAAAAACTGATACTATATGATATAGTATAAAATATCTTCCCCTCACTGTCATAGTACCCTCTCCCAATCACAGTTTGTACATCTCTGCCAACCATAATCCTTTGATAGAAAAACAGAAGAAAGATCTTCCAAGAGGGGTATTCAATTTATGTCCAAATTAATAAGCTGGTCTTCACATCAGAACATGGAACTCATCAATTTATCCATGCATCTAAGGAGGGACAAAGACCTTTATTTCACATTGAGTGAAGTATTTACTTTCACTGGACAGTGGTTTTCTGGTTTTAGAGATAAAGCTCACTATTTTTCAGTACTGAGATTCAGCCAAAGACAGTCATAAGTTAGACAGGATAGGTCTGATAGGCTTGCAAATTATTTTGATATTTTCATACAAGCAGAAAATTCTGAAATTAAAGTTTATTTCATATTGCTTATAAATTAAACATTGAAAATGTGGGGTCTCCTAAGGATTTATCTGCAAAATGCAAAGGAAAAAAATGAACAGCCAGGTAGTTATATATCCTTTCCATCACACATTGGTGTGTCAGAGGGTTGACAAAGATGCAGCAGCTGCATCTCTCATACATCTTATATCTGAAAAAGAGGATAAGGGGCCACTAACTGATATTAAGCTCAGCTATCCCACTGGCCTCCTCCCCCTCATTATCCCAAGAAAATGTTTACCTTCTCCAGGTTCTCCAATACCTATTTGTGATAGTCTCCACTGGCTACAGTGCAACACACCCACATATTCCAAAAGAGGAAAAAACTCAGTCAGATACTTAGGTGGGCCTGAATGCACATCCTCAAACTATTCTTGTTAGTACCTAGAAAGAGAATTTAGATAAAAGCAGTACAGTTCAACTACAAGAAGCATGAGTTAAGACAAAGAACCACTGAGTTGGAATAACAAAATCCAACTAACTGTCTTACCTTCCAGGGCAGAGAACACTGTACATGTGGCACTTTTCATTATGTACCAATTCCTTCCAGCAGTGGCTTGCAGGAGGGATAATGATTATCATGTGATCTGTATCAATAAGATACATCTTCAACACCAACTTTCCCTTTCATAAACTCTATGTTGCTACACCAGAGTGACTGCAGTGAATGAAGGCAACCCAGAGCAACAATAGCATATTCTCATAACCTGCAGTAAACACCAATTCTTGAACATTTTATCTTGTCTACTACTTATGCTCTAGACCTTTTGCCTAGAAGTGGACTATCAGACTTTCTACTAAGCAACCTAGAGCATCTTCTTCCTATTAACTGATTGAACATGTGTGCGTACAGAAACAATATACTAAAATTTTTTTAAACTCCATTGTACGCCAGCATCCATTTATACCTGCTTAGAAGTTTGTTGGCCAACTTAAAGAATTTAACAATAAATCTATTTGTCCACATTACTATTACCATTAAAGAATTAAAATACTTGAATAAAGAAAAAAAAACACATTCACATGCCTTAACAAGTGTCACTACATGCTGTCAGACTAAGTCTTGTGATTATAATACAAAAGTCAAGCACGTGATGGATACCACACAACTCTAAGATTATGTTAAACTGCAGTAATATTTTTGTTTATTCTGAATGTGCTACACAACCAGAAAGCTACTTGCTCACATAATAGGTTAACTTTGACACTTAAAAATGTACAGCCATATAAAGAAAGAAATGTAAAACACGATAGTAACTGGGAGATTTTGAAAATATGTACTCTGCTCACACTTCCAACCTCATAGAAAATTACATACCTCACCAATCAGGAAGGCACACCACTAGACTGGAATGGTAAGAAAACCAGAACTAAAGGCATGTTTTCAGATTCTGAAATCTGACAAAAAGAATGCCAAGGACTTTAAAGAACAACAATCAATCTTCATATACTGAAAGAAAGAAACGTGTATATATATATATATATATATATATATTTAAAAATCAGTAACTAAATAGTACATCAACAAATTCCTATGGCTTTTCTGAAAATAAAACATTAAAATCTTACTTCAGTGAATTATCTCTGTGCAGCAAAGATTTCAAAAAGTAGAGTTAAGACACCTTGTCAAAAAAAATTCCATTAAAATAGGGATATTAAAGCTAAAACAAACAGACAAAACAAAAAAACTACACCCCCTCACCAAAAAAACAAGGCATTTCTTAAAATTGTGTTAAGTTACAAAGATGCCAATTATATTTCTCCTGGACAACAGGATGTTTTTTCTAGAGAGAAGTTCTTTGAAGATCATATTAAGCTGAATTCTTCAAGTTGCAGGAAACAGAGCCCATTCCAAGTTATTAGCTATCAGTAGATATAAAACAGTATAAAATCAAACATTTATCTTCTATAATACAGTGGTTTGTGTTTATGTTGTGCAAAGCTGCATCAGCACTTTCAAATCTCATCTTCGAATGGTATGTAAATATTAACATAGAGAATTTAAGATCAAGTTCATAACTCAAATTGCTTATTAACTCCGCATATCTTGAAAAAACGTGACTATTACAGCTAACAAAACATCAGTTTGTCTACAGCTAAACAATTTACCAAAATTTATATATTTTGATCAAGTTTCCATTCTGGAGGTTCATAAATGGCTAACAATTACTGCATTTAAAAGAACAGCATTGAAATCTCATGCTTCAGTTATAAAAGCTATTTTAACACAATTTTGTTTTGCAAAAGAATTAAAGTTATATAAATCTATCTGGAATTAAATTCTTCGATCTCAGAAGTTGTCACGTGATAAATATGTTGCTTAAAAGACGGTTCTTATGAATAAACTATATGACTTTCTCTATATACCAGTTATATAAAAGGAGAGTTTTTTTGGTTTAAACTGACTGCCATGACAACTGTCTGATTAAACAAGTCTAGGCTGTGACCCACCAGAGCAGCTATGCTCACCTTCATGCACAGTGTCACTGACTCAACTGAAACCACTCAAACACGCCAAAGATAAGCATGCAGTAAAGCACTAGCACTGCAGAAACCTGGTCCAAAATAATTTCTATCAAAATATCTTGATAGAAATTAGCAGCATTTAAGAGAAAAGAACAACTTCTTCAAGAATAATGCCCTAATATTACCTTTCAAGATTAAAGATTACGAGTATTAATGAAAGTAGCAAGCCTGGAGCAGATAGTTCTTCAAAGACACTGTTCTACCTAAACTGGCTGTGAACTTCAATAGTGGAAAGCAGAGGTACAGGAAAAAAATTCAAGGTGACATGCTCAATATATTAACAGTCCTAACTGAATAAAAAAAGTTACAGTAACATGGAGGTAAGACTGAGAACACTTGCAATTACTGCATCTTATGATGATTTATTATCTCCAACAATATATAAGCCGTAGCTGAACCTGACAATGTCATGCTGCAATAGCCTATCAGAAATTGTTTAGAAAAAATATTTTTTCAGGGACTTTTCTTTGTTTTATTGTAGGGAACAAGTAGGCTATTAAAAAAAGTCTTTAATAAGCAGTTTTGTGTTTCATGTTTGAAATTCAGTCTTAGAAGATACTACAAGTCCTATATTCAAAGCTACCTATTCCTCTAAATGTACTCCACAATTAATTTTGAAGGGATGTTTCAAATCTACTTAAGCCTTCTGGATGTATGCTCTCAGAAAATTCATGGTGTACAAAGAAGTGGTTTTAAGTTTAGGGAAACATGCTGTATTATTCATACAAAAATCTCAAAGAACAAGAAACAAACCTCAGCTCTGATCACCTGACTTCCATTTTCTTAATAACTGAACTGATCATCTACCACCTGCACTTTACTTTCTGCAGCAAATCTATAATGCAATTTATCCATAAGTGAGTAATGGGGAAATCAGATTCATGTAATAGCAGCAATGTAACTCATGGAAAGGAGAATTCGGAAGCACAGAGAACACTCCTACATTGTTAGAATTGTTTTGATTTTTCATTGAAGGAATAAAGGTATTTCATCCGTACAACTGATTTTGTTTCCACAAAAATGAATTTGTTATATACAGAGCAACGCTGACCCAAACTTTCTAGTTAATGCAAATACCTCTTTCTAAACTTGACAGCCTCACATACATGCATGGTATTTCCTGTCACTAATTTCCAGGATTCTAATTCCAAGTTCAGGTAAGGATTAAAGCTAATGAAAGGATTTGTGAGAACCTGCATACCAGTCAGTTACCCTCTAACCTCCTCTACAGCTAAGCAAAGCACTTAAGTTCCAAGCACCTTCAGGGGCAGAGACTATTTAAGGCCCACCCCCCCCAATCCTCAAAACAGATCTGAAACAGGAAACCACAAAAATCTCTAAGCACCTAAAGTCAGCCTACGGCCCAAATAGCTATATATGTAAACAAACCATTGAGAATTCATTTCACACAAACAGATTCAGGCCAGCTCACAAGAAAACAAAAGCTATCTGCAATAGCAATAGTCTAGATCACATCCTACGTAATTAGGTACCTGACGAAGCACACTAATGTTAAGAGGTGCTGTGCAGCATGGACTGGGGCTTGTGCTAATAAACTCTAAAGGATTTCCTACCCTCAGATCCTTGCTAGTGATGCTAAGATTTAGGAGGTAAAGAGAACAGTTTTGGGTCAGGAGTGGGTGAGCAGTCATACAGAGGCAGCAGTAAAAAGACTGGAGAGCACAATGAAGGATTGTAAATTAAATTCTTGCAGGATTACTAAAGAACTGAACATCAAATTTAATACTTTCTTTTCAGAACAACGTGCTAAGCAAGTTAACCCCTGCAACTTTTCACCATAAAGAATTATAGAATATTTGCCAGGTGAAGTATTTATAGTTTGTCTTTCAAAGCAGAAGGACAGTCTCAACTTCAGTATTTCATCATCTAACAAACCCTTTATTTCTTACAGCGCTATTGATTAGACTCCATAAGGTCTGAAAAATTAGATTCTAGACCAAACAACTAACTTTTTCCATGCTGTGGCTACCAGTGTTATGTCCAGTCCTTTCATATACCTTAGTTAGACCTTAGTAACTTTTGATAAGCTTACCTGCAAATAAGAGAAGGGAGAAGGAGAAAATTCAGCTCCTTCCCTTTTCTTGCTCCTTTATCAGATATACCTGACTTAACTTTGCTACCAGTAAAAAAAAAAAAAAAGTTTTCCTATTTGCAATATAAATTTCAGAATTCTTCAGAAAGCTCCAATATGAGGAACTTACAGAAAGATTTTATCTTCTAAACAAGGCATTTTACAAATTAAAAGCAAATTTTTAACTTTCCATATTAAAAAGTAATTTCTCACTTGCATTTTTTTTCCTGATGCTACAAATGTGCTAGTTCTACAGCCATCCACACAGCCTTCTTAGAAAAACTGTAGATAAGGTTCAAGTTTAGTATTAAAAAAATAAAAGCTTACAAAAATATTTCATGGCTTTATGGAGCAAGCCTATTTTTATTACTTTGCCAGTCATACCAAATTCTTCAGTCTAACAAAGCAACAGCACTTCTGGTTTCATGCCTTCTGTACTAAGATTCCTGCAAGCACTTCAACAGTCAGCATCCCTTTCTGATTTCCTCCTGCAATGTTACCTTTCAACATTTCTACTGATCTCCTTTAGAGAAGTGAAATCAGCCTCTGAAAGTCTCCAAGGTGCCACAGAAGGTCCAGTATGGCAATCTACTCAGAGTTACAAGAGCTACATGAAAGAGACATGACTTCTAGTACTGTAAGTAATAGCTCAGTTACCCAAAGAATAATTTGCTTAAAAAAAAAAAAAAAAGCCAACCCACAGTGGATTCATTGTTTAGTTGAAAGTTGCCATTACATCCAGATTATTTCTCTACATGATTGTCTCCTTTTCACTAGCTACCAACACCTCCTATGTTAGAAATATGAATGCATATAAAATTGCTTGTTAAGCTTCTTATATTTTTTGTAAGAAAAGGGTAAAAAAAAAACAAAGGGGAAAAAACAAAACAAAACCCCTCAAGCTTAGCTTGACTGAAAGTTTTATACCTTCAAATAATTACAAACTGAACTCTTACCATAGCCTAATTTCTAGTGTAAATACAGAACTTATTCTATTAAGAACACAGGTCTTTCAAAAGCATAGTTTATATTAATTCCACAAGCAACAACAACAACAACTATATACATATATGCTAACATTTTTGTTCAGACATATCCATGACTATACTATAGATTTGATCAGCACAGAAATACTAGTAGAATGGGACATGTCTTATAATAATTGCTTGCGTAGCTAAACTTTCCAGTGAAGATGTTGCTGAAGATCTAAATATTCTTTTTTCCAAGACAGTTCACTTCAAGAAAACTTTTTGATATTAGCGAGATTCAATATGCTTATAATAAAGGTATTAGCAGCAAATAATTAAGACCGCATTGACACCTGTAACTAAAGCAGGACTAAGCTGTTTCCTTGTTAAAAATGGAGATCTCAAACTTGATATCACGTCTTCAAAAAGCAGTTGAATGTTCTAGGTAATTCCCTGCCACACACACACGCATGTATACAAAAATTAGCTATTTTGGCAGAGGAAATGCTGAAATATGCCATTCAAAGCTGTGCTCTATTTTCCCCTCTGAGTCTTTTGGATTTCTAGCAAAATAATCACAGAACTCACAAATGTCACTACTTCCATCACACAGACATTAACAGCACCCTATTTAGAGTTTCAAAAATGCAAATTCCCCATATTCGATATCATCTGAATTACAAAAAGTTTAGCTGAATCAAGTTTTATTTGCTTGCTAACTGCTAATGCCTGTCAGTACACTTGCCTGAACAGAGAAATTGTAAATAGGATGAAAGGAACAGAAATTAAGTTACCCTAAATAAATTTTTTATTTTTAGTAGAAGTGACGGTTGACTTTCTTCTTTATTCATTCTCTCTCTGTACATAACTCTTACAGAGAGCGACCTGAATTGCGTATGGAAAAGGAACAGAAATGGCAGTGTTTGGAAGGAAAATCCTAGAAAGACAAGCAATGAGCAAGGACAGAAGCATGAAGTGAAATATGCCCTCTGTTTAGAAGTGTTCACATACACAGAAATAATCTCTGATGCAGAGAAATAGCTATATGGAGCTCTACAGAGTGGCAAGAAAGCAAAACTAATTCCTTTCATAATCAAGCATTGCTTTATTTCATAATCCTCGATGCAATGTCTCATGTCCTCCCCTATAGGGCTAGTCTACATATTAACTGTCCTTTTTAGTCAACAAATATGAATATTTGGAATTCCCTGATGAAACGGGGAAAAAAGGCATACTGTATGAAGAGAAGAGCATGCTGTGAAACAGGACTTCAGGAATCAATGCAGATATGCCACAGCCTCCATGCAGATGACCCTCCTTAGCCAATTCCAGTTCTTGAAAGAAAAGTTTAAGTGCTGCAGAGTGGAGCTTGGAAACTCGTGAGAACAAGAAAAAGTGAGCTGATAGAAAGAACATGAGAAACTCAAAAGCACAGCAATATACACACAGGGATAAGGAATGTTTCACTGCAAGCTGGCCACACTGACATCACTAAATGCCGACAGTTATTTTAATTTAAAAAGACACTTTTTTCATAATGGAAATTCTACTTCAACTAAAAAGTGTAGTCTACTACACAAATTAAAATATACTATTTTCAGCTCTGTGTATCAGCTATATCTCTGTCCTTCACTAACTAGTGCTCACAAAACGTAGAGTTTTAGACCGTGAGACTGGACAACTACGTTTGGAAAGATGTCCTCGCAGTCTCCCTGGTGCGCTGGTCTGCGGTGCAAAAGAGGTCGGTGAGAGTAACCAGCGGATCCCCAGGACAACAACGCAGGGCTTCCGGGGGGGGGGGGGGGCAGCCCGGCAAAGGCCCGCCAGTGCTCCGCACCCGGAACCGAGAGCCGCCTGCGCAAGGGGCCGCGGGGCGCCTGCCCGGCCCCGGCCCCGCTCCCTCCCACCGGCAGGGCGAGCTCGGGGCCTCGCCGCCGCACTCGGCCCCGCCGGTGCCCGAGCAGGAGGCGGGCCGCGCCGCGAGGGTCCGCGTCGCCCCGCGAGGCGAGGAGCGGAAGGAGGGCCGGGAGCGGCAGTGCCCGCCCGCCCTGCCCCGGAGCGAGCGGGAGGCGCCCGGGCTCCCCGAGAAACCCCACCGCGGCGCGGGGCCCCACCGCCGGCAGCGTGCAGGGCGCGGGTGGCCGCCCCCTCACAGCCCAGCCCAGCCCAGCCCAGCCTGGCCCGAACCGAACCTCGCCTTCCCCCGGCGCGGCGCAGGCCGCAGCCGCCCGCGGCCCCGGCGGCGGCCCGCACTCACCAGGGGGCTGCTGGTGCTGGCCATGGGCCCCGCCCGGCCGGCGCGGCCCGCGCTCCCCTCGCCCTTTAAGAGCCCAGCTCACGGCCGCCGCGCCCGAGCCAATGGGGCGCCCGCATCCTCCGCCCGTGACGTCACCCACAACAATGCCCCCCCCGCTGCGGGCAGGAGTTCCGTGCATCCCGCCCTCTCATTGGCGCCGGCAGATGCTACTCAAGTGCGCGCCCGGACGGAGCTCCCGCTCCGTCACACTCAACTTCCTCAGTAGCTTTGAGCACGCGTAGTTGCAGGGGTGACGCCACCGGCTTCACTTCCTGTCAGGAGACTGAGAGGGGCGAGGGCGGTAGAGGGCACAGCAGCCTGGCAGCGCTCCTGCGCTAGCCGCCATCTTGCGCTGCATCCGGGTTTGTGCCGCACCCGAAGGGCATTGTGGGAGTGCCGTCATGGCCGACACCCGGAGCGCGGGTGCTGCTCGCCTGGCGGCGGCTCCGCGGCCTAGCGGCGTTCCGCCCCGCTTTGCGCTGGGCCTTGCGGCGTCCCCGCAGGGCCGGGCCGAGCGGCGGGGGCGCCCGAGAGCCGCGGGCGCGGAGCAGCTGCCGGCGCGGCGCAGCGGGGCGGGCCGCGGCCGGGTTCTTTGGCTGGCTCCGCTCGCGGCCTGTGCCGGGCGTCTTCCGGCTGGGGGAAGCACCTTGCACCGTCTCTGCGCGCGGAGTCAGAAATAGGAGTCGTTCTCGCGCTTCAGGCCGGGCTACGGGTGCTTTGTCCTCGCCGGCCTTCGTGTTGCCCTTTCCCTGTAGTAGTACCTTCCCTTACATTTTTCCCTCGGGGACATTCAGCCTTCATTACAGCAATAAACTCAAATGCATAATAAATACAATTTCATTACAGATATTTTTTTTCTTAAAAAAAAGTTTTTTCTCAGAGTACAATTTCCCTGTGCATCTTGAATGTGAATTCACTGAATTACATGCAAATTTCATTACAAGGCCTTCCTTTGCAGTCTGAGATCTGTGAATAATTATAATTATTAATAAATATGTCCCATAAATAATGTACTTGTGAACACTTTGTTTTGCAATTACTGTATGGTATAACTAATGAGAATGTAATTGTTTCAGTTATGCACATAGAAAGCGCATGCCCAGCTTGGTCCACAATTGTCAGTCTGGAGAATTACCGTGGTTTTATGATTATTCAAGGAGAGACAGTAAAGTACGTCTCTCCCTTACTGCAAAAAAAAAAAAGAAAAAAAAAGAAAAAGATGTTGCAGCATCAGTTAATGTCAAGACCATGGGTGACCAGAAATTTCTGAATACACAGCATTCCAGAAAAGTATTAGTATACTAACTCCTCTCCTAGAGCAAATAACGAACGGCGCTGCGGGGGCCGGGGCACTGCAGCGGCCGGAGGGGGGCGCTGCTCCCCCGACGCTGCTCTCGGCAGCTCGGGGCAGGGGCCGCTGCCGCAGCGGGCAGCGACACGCGCAGGACGCGCCGCGGCGGAACGGGGGCACCTGTGTGCGCGTGTGTGTGTGCATGTGCCTCTGTGTGCGCGTCTGTGCGCGTGTGTGTATGCGCCTCTGTGTGCGCGCGTGTGTGTGTGCTTGTGCCTCTGTGTGCGCGTCTGTGCGCGTGTGTGTGTGCGCGCGCGTGTGTATGCGCCTCTGTGTGCGCGTGTGTGTGTGCATGCGCCTTTGTGTGCGTGTGCGCACGCGTGTGTGTGTGCATGTGTGTGCATGCGCCTCTGTGTGTGTGCATGCGTGTGCCTGTGAGCATGTGTGTGCGTGTGCACACATGCGTGCCAGTGCACATGCGTGTGCATGTGCACCTGTGCTTGTGTGCCTGTGCACATGCGTGTGCCTGTGTGCATGCACCTGTGTGTGCATGCGTGTGCCTGTGTGTGTGTGCATGGGCCTGTGTGTGCATGTACACATGTGCATGTGCCTGTGCATGTGTGCCTGTGTGCATGCATGTGTGCGTGCCTGTGTGGGTGTGTGCATGCATCTGCATTTTGTGTGTGTGTGTGTGTGCCTGTGTGTGCACGCACCTTTGTGCACATGTGTGTGCCTCTGCATGTGTGTACATGTGTGCGTGCATGCACGCATGTGTGTGCATGTGTGTGCATGCATGTTTTTATGTGTGTGCATGTGTGTGCATGTTCATTTGTGTGCACGTACGTGTCTCTGTGTGTGCGTGTGTACATGTGTGCATGCATGCGCGTGTGCGTATGTGTGTGCATGTGCGTGGGTGTGCATGTGTGTGGGTGTGCCCCGGGCACTGTGTGTACATGTGCACATGCGTGTGTGTGTGTGTGTGTGTGTGCCCCATGCACTGTGTATGCATCTGCATGTACCCCATGCACTGTGTGTGTGTACAAGTGCACATGCATGTGTGCATGCATGTACACGTGTGGCCCCTCACAGGCAGTCCCTCCCCCAGCAGGGCAGGAGGGTGCAGCCCTGCAGGGTCCGCATGCAGGGCAGAGCCAGGTGTGGGCAGCAGGCATTAACACGGTGAGACGGTGACCCCAGCCACAGTCCATGCAGAGGATAAGGTCCCTGTGGCACAGGACCCGGGTGCATGCAGGAGATGAGCTCCCTGTGGCACAGGACCCGGGTGCACACAGGAGATGTTCTCCCCACGGCACAGGACCCGGGGCCACGCAGAGGATAACGTCCCTGCAGCGCAGGACCCGGGTGCATGCAGGAGATGAGCAAATGCAAACAACTATATTGCTGTAATGGGAAAACTTTGACTGTAACAAACATGATAAATTCTGAGACAGACATTTAAACAGAACCTGGGCTTTTCTCCAGTTCATATACACATGCTCTGCTCCAAGCAGTCTGTGACCTCCATGGCCCCAGACAGCTTGAGCCCCAGAAATACTGCTGCACTGACTGTGCTTATTTGCTCAGAGCTAGCCCAAGATTTCTCAGCCAGGGACAAACGCATCCCATCCTCTGCCTCCTCCAGCACGCTGATGAAATAACTGACTTTATTCTTATCTTCAGCAGACAGTGTTCGCTTTGGTTGTAGCAGTAGCACAGATTTTAGGGCATGAAGGTAAGGGACGGTCATGTGAGAAATTAGTAGTGATTAAATGGCATATATGATCTTTAACTGTATAAAGAAGAAACTGGTATCAGGAGTGGAAAGGTTGTATTACCTGTGTGCTTGCCACCGGTGCACCTCCTACTGCAATACACCGAGCTCTGGGAACCACTGTGAGCTGCTGAAAACTGCTACCTCTCTATAAAGATGGGCCACCAGTTCTGTACGTAGAAATCAGATGAGGCGTGTTTATTCACTTATATAAAAGCATTCATAACTTTTTCTCTTGTACTCTGAATCTCATTCTGATGACATCTATTGCTTGTCAGTTTTTTTTAGCGTAGAAGGATATTGCAAAAAAGTCCTCACCGAATTGTCCACACTGATGCCCAGATTCCTTTCCTGAACTGATACTTTATTTAGATCTGTCTGTAGCTTACAGCTTGTTCAGCAGTTGGCAGACCGTGTTAGATAATACAAAAGGCAAATTAAATTGTTACTTGAATTTAGGCTGTAACGACTGTTTCTTTTGCTCTGTGGCAGCGCAGTGCTAGGCATCATGTGAGGCCGCTCGGCTCAGGAAGCCGCACAGCAAAGCACCTGCCGCACCGCGCGAGTACAGCTGTGCGGCTGCCGTGCCAGGCCGTGCCGTGTACGACGGTGCCGCTGCTGTGTGCACGGCGACCACGCTCCAATACGCAGGGAAGGCAGGAAGAGCGTTGATCAAATCCATCTGTTCACCAGCCCTAAAATGACAAGATTTGACACTGGCATTCAGGATTTATGCCAGTTAAGTTGCTTTTTTCATGAACACCAAGGAAGAAACAACCCAAGTGCTGCAGTTCCACATTGCAAATTTATCCCTGACTGGGCTGTCGTTGGAAAAGAAAACAAACCTGGGTACACACCCTCTCCTAGCACAAAAAGCACACCCTTTTCCAATTACCATCACCAGTACAGAAATCTGTGTAACATCAAATATTATGATTCTCACTTTAAAACTAATAGTTTAGATCTCTGTACTTGATTAGCACATCTCTTTTCAGAATTGCTGTAGAGCCTCTAGCAGGAACAGATCTATAGATTAGATTAAATTACAGAAGATGAAACAGACTGTTTTTAACTTCCAGCGATTTTATTGGCTGGACAAGCGCACGCATGAGTGAACGTGGGGACAGCACAGCCGAGAGGACAGGTGCCGGGGGTGGCTGGTGGGGCTGAGGCTTGCTCCCGGGAGAGGCACCCACAGCAGGGTAAGGAGTCGGGGAGCAGTGACGCCGGTGCAGAGCTGCAGCGGCAGCCGCGCCGGCCAGGCTGCCCACAGGTGCCGGTCTGAGGCTAACCAACATTCGCCATCCTGTGCTTACACAACAATCACATTAAAAAAAAGAAAGAAATTAAAACAGAAAGCTTGTCTCCCTTGTCTCCAGAAGTACTCTCCTTCCATCTGCTTACTTAACCAGGATAAGATTAATGGCTTCATTGGCCTATTTCTCAGCCATTGACTAATGACCGTCACAAGAAAAAAGGATTGGTTGTACAGGCTAAGCGTCTGCTTCTCTGCGCAGGAGTTTGCGGACCAATGATCTTGGGCCCTGAAGCTTCAACTGCATGTTGCAGGGAACGTCTGTGAGCGTCAAACACCCGTAATTGACACTTGCGTTGTGCTTCGATGCATGAGACACCATGCTGGGAGGAGAAGCTGTCCTACCCAAGAGGGCACGGCTGTGGCGAGTGCTGCGGCCTCGCGTTTCTGAGGCGTTTGCTGCGCTGAGGTTGTGCCCTGAGCGCTGCAATACCTGCACTGTTGAGAAACATGCACTCCAACCGTCTCATCACTCCTTCTTGAAAGGAGCGTGGAGATGACTAAACAGCTGAGTGTCTGATGGAGATGCAGCTTCCATCACCTGTGCTCAGGAACAGGCGTGTTTCGCAGAGGAATAGCTATCGGGTGGGCAGTCAGCAGAGCTACGCTGGCGCTCACATGCTGGAGACCATGGGGTAGCTCACTAAGCTGGTCCCCCTTGGCTGTAAAACGCATCTTCGCCCAGGAGCTTTCTTCTCCCTTTCTCTGTTGATGGTGGTAGCAGCATCACTGGCCTAGTGCTTTGGTCTGCAGAATAGGGAAGGCACTTAATTCTTCCCTCTCCTACTTCTTCTATGATGTCTTCAAACTAACTTTTGCTTTTTTTCTGTTCAATGATTGATATAGCTGGTAGTTTCCAAACTATAGGTAAATTACTTTTGAAAGTTCTTGGACATTGACTTCTGAAAAAAAATCACAGCTTGCATGAATTCCTCTGCTTTATTCACCTCTGAATAACCACACTGTTAGTTCTTTTACTTTATTCAATTTAGCAGGTAAGAAAAAATACAACTAACAAAACCTTTGTCACAGAATGTTTTCAACTCCTTAGTGGCTTACAGGCATTACTTAAATACCTTCTAAAGTTGTTTCCTCTAGCAAAACTCAAGAGGAAGAAAAGAAAGGGAAAAAGACTAGCTGCTTTGTTCTGGTGTAGGTAATAGACCTAGCACGCACTTAGTAGTCCCAAGCAATGTAAGACTTTAAAGGCTTGACCAGAACCTGCATTATGTCTCTTACTAGATGAAAATTCTCTATATTCCACTGACTGGATGCATATCACACTTAAAGACCAAAAAAAACCCCAACAAACCATAGGTTGATCCTAGCACCAGTCTCAAAAGTGAGAAAAAAACAACAAAGCAAATAGTCAGAAATTGGGTGCTTACATACTGCTTTTCTAGAATTTTGTAGTTTTTCATTGGTAAACAAAAATGAGGCTTTGATTTTTCCAGTGACCTAACTGCAAAGAGGAAGCATTTGTTCTTTTTTTCCATTTTGTAAGTAGGTCCATAAAAGTAGGAAAAACCCCCCCTCAAAGTTGTTATAGAGCTTCACCTGGAGAACTGCTGATGATGCAATATCTCTTCAGCCCTTTTAACCATCAACCTGTTATCATCTTCAAACTCTGTTCTTATACTCTTCTTATTCTGGCCTAAAGGATGCAGGCAGCAGCACCTTTGACTTTTTATTTCTGTCAATTCATTTTCCCAGTACCTTCAATCTCTCTGCTTGCTTTTGCTTCTCTGTCTCATTAGTCCAGATTTTATGTTCTCCCTTTCCTAATCTGATCTGCTGCTCCTTGCTCCTGTATCTTAATATAATTGTTTCCACTCTCCTTTTGCCAGTCTAGAACAGCTATTTTTTGTGCCTTCTCAGAGCTCAGGACACAGGGTACACAGATGTTCTGTGTAAGACTGAGGCTTTGTCTACTTGAGAAGGTTGTGAACTCCTTAAATCACCCCATTAAAAAGAGTAAAGGTATTTAAAATGTTTTTTTTTTTTTTTGAGAAATATATTCCAATTAAAGAATGCTTCATAGTGTGCTTCATAGTGACTTCAGTATCATATGAATATATTAAGCGAACAAGACTTCATGAAACTGGTGCAGAAATTCTTCTGTTCTGAAGATGGAATCCATTTGACGATTTCAGGAAGCATTCCTTTGGTTCTGAAAATTTGGGACACTACAATCAAACCAGACTAGGTATATAAAAAGCTTGAAAGCACCAAGAACCTTCATACATATGGTGTTGCTTTACTGGTTTTCTTCTCTGATAGCAAATGATAGTGACAGCAGCAGCAGATTTTTATGCTACCATTGGATTGTGATAAAGTATAAAAAGCACTCTTGAAGATTGTTTTTAGAACAAGATAAAAAGCACAAAGGACCAGAAAGGGATATCTTTTCATCAGAGGGAGGACCCAGAAAAGTCCTGTGCTTAGAACACTAAAAGCCAGCAGCTGCTGGTTCCTCTTAGGGCTGTCGCAGAAGCCGAGCGGGGAGGCTCGATTCCGACGACGCTTTTCTCCCAAATGGAGGCCTCCCGCCACAACCTTATGCCTGCGCTGGTCAAGCTTGTTCGTTACTCAGAACTGAAGTCTTTCTCTATATCAACAAAAGCAGTCTGAGTGCAAACTGGTCAGTCACCACAGAGACATGGGAAGCATTCCCAAAGAGGAGAGGATGAGTATGTGAGTGGACGTGTGTACGTGCCACCTGGCATAGCTGCACATGGACAGTGTGAGCGTGCTTGCTACAGCTGTTGAGCCCTTTAAGTCGGGGAGGTGTAACTCCAGGAAGCTGCTTGGTGTGAAATCATCCATATATAGGGTGTCTAAGGCAGAAAGTAAAACCCTGGAGATTAGGCTCTGGCCAGGACTGGCTGCAGCTGTTGGGCAGATAGACAAAGCACTAGTCAAGTCTGGAGAAATAAGAAAAGCCTTAGAGAGGCAGTGAGCCTGGCCTGTTCTGTGATTCAGTAAAACTCTTGGCTGTGCTATTCTTGCTTTTTACCTTTCTCCACTTTTATCAGATCAGCCCAGACATTAACCTTGGAACCAGTTTTTGTTAAGAGTCAAAGCAGCACACGGGGCTTCATTACTGCAAACAAGCTACAGCTATTCACATGAATAAGAACAAAGCCCACTACCTGAATATCTTTAGATGTTGTAATTACAAATTCTGAGGAAATCAGAAGCCATTTAAAGTCAATATCGTATTAAGAAGCAAAATGCACCTTTAGCCAGAAAAAAAAAATCATATTTTTTAAATCAAGAATCATACATAGTTTTAAGAATAAAGATGGATTTTAAATCACAGTTCAGCACATTGCAAATATTGCTGCTCCTCCTTCCAGTAGGATACGGTAACTGTTGGGTTAATCAGATTTGCAGTGAGGCAAAGAAGTATGTGCTGAGAGCAGTGCAGAGCTGCTCCATCTCTCAAGGAAATTTGGGAAGCATCATCTTGCAGGGCAGGGAGAGGCACAGAATTCCAGTAGCTCTTCCTGGGAAAAAACAGCACATTGCTGCTGCTGCCTCATTAGACTAGGTGGTTGGTAGACTTCCACTGCTGCCAGGCAGTTGGTGTAGGGAAGGGCATGGTCATGTTCCTACTGAGACAGCAGATGTTACTGTGGTCAGGCCTTGCAATGACAGGGGTAGTGTTTGCTGGCCAGAGGAGCTGGTCGTAACCTTCTTTTAAAGTTAAAATTAAAAAAAAAATTTTTTTTTGGACTAAAAATAATACTTTTTTGTAATTGCCTGCACAGTCTCCATTTAAGCCATTTGGAGAGATGGTGTGGAGAGAGGAGAGGACAGTGCACAGACCTCTGCAGGCAGCATTCTTCAGGGAATATCATTCTCTTCATTCTGATGTTTGACCAGACCATTGCCATCAGAGAGCTTCAGTAGTTCAGCAGGAATCAAAGCTTCTGTGGTGCCATTGTCACACAAGGTGCAATAGTCGCTACTGCTGAAGGACACATTTGCCATCTCCAAAGATTCCTGAAGCATAAGGAAGTCGCCCTCTAGATGCTGTAAGTGAGAGGAATGATTCCTTTCCATGTTGGGGCTATCAAGGTTGTTTTTAATTATTTCAGAGATTTGCAGACCAACTGTATCATCAGCATGGTTTTGCATAAACAACGTGTGCAACAATGCCAGCCTTACTTCTGTCTCGTCTGCTCTCACATACCTGCCAGGGACATACTTCTGGCTGGGACCAGAGGAAAATGCAAAATTTTCTTCTGCAGCAACCAGATTTGTGCTTTCCATAGATTTCAAGGAGATCTGGGAAATCACTTCTTGGGTGCTTAGTCCAGGAACTCCATCGGCAGGCCCTTTGTTTGGGTTGCTGGCCTCTTCTCCTCTGAGCTGGCCACAGGCCTCATCAGGTCCAACCCAGTCCTAGTCAAAGGATCAGTACATTCAGGACATTTGCTTAGAGGTGGAATTTGCAAAGTAAATCCTATTTCTATATGGCTTTGGCACAATAGCTTGGAGATATAATGCAAATCTACTGGGCAAAGTTAGAGTAAGAGTGTGAAGAATCTAGCTTCTGTTTGCCCTGAGGGAAGATTTCACAACACGAAAACTTTCAAGATTTCAGAATATACTGCAAGCTGCTTGTATTGCTTTGGCTTTTCAAAGACAGGGAGCACCTTTTGCGGTCAGTGTGGGTATCAGAAGGTGATGGATGAGAAGGCAAACGCACTAGTGATACTTCTTAGCTTTTGCCATTTCTGTGAATTGGATCTATTCTGTTTTTTGCAGTTAGATTTAGAGCCAATTTTCGGAGAAGATCTCACTACAGGGAAACAAGAACGGTCCATTCCAACACACCTCAGATATCAGAAAAGGCCGTCAGGGAAACACACTGGAAGAAGGAGGCAATGCTGATTTGCTACAAGGAAGAAGCTATCAGTCAAAGAGAAGGAGACTGGGGCTTTCTTGATCTTCTTTCTTCCACCTAACAGACAAAATACCTGGCTGTCTATGAAAGGGGAACTTGATTTAATAATCTAGAGTAAGTACCTTCTGCATACCTCTGCTTGGGTACCCTGTGTTATCTGGCTGAACAAGGGGGAGATTGAAAGCATTAGTTTTTGGTTCTATGTAGAAAGATCCTGGGGATACAGAACAAATGCAAATGGTGGATGGATAAGGGACTGAGTGACTGGAGGGGTTTTGTTTCTCTAGGCAGCAGCTCTGCTGGTGTAGTCTGCATGTGAAGGCAGGAAACTGAGTGAGAAACAGTAAAATTCCAGAAAGAGCAGAGCCGTGTGTCAGAAACTCTGCTCAGCAGCTAGAAGGAATAATCCTAGAAAAAAATTCTCCCCTTGTGAACTGAGGGTCATAAGAAAGAAATGAAATTTACTTCTTACCTTAAAATTCCCATTGTGCAAATTATAGAGTGGCTGAAAGAAGGCAGCTGGTGTGGGAATGTTAAGGCAGGAGAGGCTTTTTGCCCTGAAATAAGAAAACAACACTAAAAATCAAAAGCCAAGTGTTCCATATTGTGTCCCAATGATAAAGTACACTGATTAGATGAGAGTCCCACAGTTCCCTTGGAAAGATTACAGGAGAAGCCGGTTTCACATGGCTCTGGACGTCTTACGGGTATGCATTTGCACAGCTGCCTCTTGTACGTGTATTTAATGTTTCTAACCTTATGTGCAGTCTTCTCAAAGGTTTCTGAGGAATGGTACATGCTTCAAACTTAATAGTAGTCTATTACTCATTACATGCACTGAGCTATTTATGCATTTGTTTAGCAACTTATTTGATCCAGACCACTGTTTCTGGAAGTGCTTTAAAAAGCACTTTACATTTAGATAGAGAAGTTCTGCCATACATTCTAGTCCCTTTACAAGAGGGTATTGTGTGAAATCTCTTATTGTATGGACATCATGTATTCTGTTTCTCTCAGGGCTACCTGTGCATGGAGCATAATAATGTATGTTGAGGCAGGAAGAGAAGAGGCAGGAGGTCAGCCTTTGGTCTACTAGCATAAAAGATTGTAGAGGATAGTTGAACCAAGGCATCAGAGACACTTTTCTCCATACAACTTGATCCCAGAACCTAAGAAACACAGAACCTGAGTCTGTGCAGTTTGCCTATATTGGTATTTTACATACTGACTATTGGCAGGTGTGTTACAAATAGTTTAACATCTACATCAGTTTGACCATCTTTACGGATTGCTGTTTACTTGCACTTCTAATTTACCTACACAAAATCCAAAATTTCTATAGGTTTAAATTCCTTTAACTCTAAGAGGCCATAGCCTCAGCCCTGACCTTTGAGCTGAGTTTGGGTGCCAAGCACTTTGCTCTTCCTAATCACTGAATGGTGGGTCATTAACTATCATCGGCCAAAGAATCTGTCATGTACCAAGATCTTCAAAAGAGCCTTTGAGTCCGTTTGCTTCTGCTGCAGTCAGACTCAAGGAGCAAACCAGATATAAGAACACATAATTTACCTTCACCAGGCTATAAAAGTCAAGGGGAACTTAATAAAAAACTATGATGTACCTTGAGGAAAGCTTGCAGTTCCAAAATACATAGAGTACAGTAACAAAACTCAGAGGAATGAACAAGAACTGCACAGTTCTGGTATTAAAGAGCTTTTCAGACAGTTGTGGAATACCTAGGGAAAAGAGTCAGCACAAAAATAATTAGTAAAAAACCTGGAAGTCAAGATAGGTCCCTAAACAACCAAGTAATGCAAATGAAACAGGCTGCTAAAATCTTGAAAGTGATTTGATTATAAAAGCTTGAAGGAATCTGGTTCTGATTTAAAAAGCTTCATCTTACTAGGTATCTTTCCCCCCAATTTTTAAAAATTAATTTGGACATGGTAAGATGTGAACTAAGGTAAAAAACCCATTCTTTGTACCTGCTCTTTGAAACAGTGTTGTCTGGCTCCACTCACTCCACTGACTATGGTAAGAATCCTCATTTTCAGAAACTTTGCAGCGAACTCTTGCAATGTAAGTGATGCCACTGCGAAACTCTGTGGCTTCAATTTCCATCTGTGGCAGTAAACTGGTTGGTGTTTTGTTCAATGCAATCTGCAAATTATTACAGAAGAATTTCTATTAACAAGGTTGAGCAAAGGGTTGGTCTTTGAGTAACTGTGTGTTTTCTCCCCCCCGCTTCTCCAAACCGTCTGTTCTTGGATGCAAGAAGAGGGCCTGGATGATGATGGGATGGCTTCTGAATGCAGGGTTAAGGAGGGAAAGATTTATTGATCTTCAATATTGATGTTTTATATAAAATCCTTCAATCTTGATGCAGAAAGTCAGAAAGGCCAGCTCAAAGCAACCAGCTGCAAGAAGGCCTCAAGCTGAGTGGCAAGGGCATTGGACCCGATGAGGAAGGCAGGTCAATGTGTGGCTCATTCGGTTACCTCCCAGGGTGTGCTGTGCTCCTTATACTGCAACTCATATTGAAGAATTTCAGTGAGGTACCACGGCACACTCCACCATATCTGACACTTGCTGGTAGTGATGTTGACTTGGAGGTTTGAAGGTGGATCAAGCTTTACTGCAAACAGAGAGGTATATTATTCACAATATTTGGGACTGAAACAAAACAGAAGGACATGCATGTTCCTAGGCTGACTGAAATCCTGGAAGATAAACCTGGCTTTAAGCAGCAATACTGAGACCAGCAGTAGACCACATAAGTTTACAGAGTAGGTCAGAGCAGCCACAGAGCTGACATAAATTAATGATAACTCTAGTAGCTCCTGGGGATAGTCCTGCAAGCACAGAACCACTCCAGATGTCACATTCTGCTCTTCTAGCTTACAGCTAGCACAGACAGGCCGAGATTTCAAATACTAGAGCATTTCTCTGGAGTACCAAGCCATGGGACTTTGGACTAGGTCCATGACTTCATTTCTTAGGAAAAAGCAAGCACAGAGGCAATCCAGTTGTACAAAGGAGAAGACTAATTATAATCCACGGCACAAACACACTGGATGCAGACAAGTATCCCTGAAAGCTGCTCCAAAGCCAGCCCTCTCTGAAGCCCTGGAGAGGGCAGAATGAAGACACACTGGGACTGCATCCTCACTGGCAAAGCCTGGCAGCACACTTTCCAGAGATGGATGGGCTGGCTTGTTTCCATTATTTTCACTTGTAGTGTTTGAGACATCCTTTTCCAGTGAGTATTTCAGACCCACTGCAAAGCTGCTAGGCAGACCCTCCGCCCACAGCTGCCCTGGCTCATACTTACTGTGCTTGCGGGGACTGTACTCTGGAAAGGTAATGTACGTGTGATTGCTCCCAAAGAAGTTGCCGTGGAGGGAGACCCTGTAACCATCTGTTTCCAAGATCTGGCTGGCTAAGCGGATTGTGCAGTGGTATTGATTCTGCATGCTCTCTCTGGCAGTCAGTTTGCAGCTGGCATTTTGGCCCTTCGACCAGAGGCTAGAAGAATGAAAGGGCTGAAAGTTTCTCTTGTCATATGATTAATTTATGAAAGATGGGTGGCAGCTTAGCACAGCACCGGATTCAGGGAGAGCGTGAGCCCCTTAGTGCAGACAGCACCGAAAGCAGCACCAGGGCTGGCCGACAGCAGGGCTGAAGGTGTTGGCAGACACGCGGCCCCCAGCCGCACGGAGCCCCGCACTGCCCATGGCTCACGCCAGAGGGCTGGACAAGTGGCGACGGTGGGGCAGTTACCAGTGCAGAGCACGCAGCTAGCAAGATGCACGTTAAAATCTTTCACTACGAGCAAACCAGTACTGACAGCAAAACATGTCTGAGGGTGGTTTGTTTTCTATGTTCACAAGCTTCAGCATGGCAGAGCAAGATGAATGACAGAATCAAAACATCATTTTGGGGAAGTAGCTACAAAGAACAATCTTTTAATAGCAAACCATCTAGTGTAACTCTTTACTAGCAAATTATTCATGTTGCACGTGACCCCACAATAAACTGGGATACCATAACTTATCAGCTTGACATTATTTTATACACTTACAATCCAATGTCAATAAGAGTCATAATGCTATTTTTTCACTTAACCATACAATAACATAGGAGGCATCTAACGTCAGAGTGGCATACCCTCATGTAATAGTCACTAGCTGTCCGCAGTCAAGACAACTTTATTACATAGTTAAACATGTTCTCTTAAATTACCATATCACAAGACTTATCATCTTACCACCTAGCAAACTATTCACCAGATTTCTTTTGTTAGAGGTAAAATTATTTACATAATATTGTATTCTAAACCGGTTATTAAAGCTTATAAATAAATAGATTTTGAAAGCCTAGGAAGTTATTTAAGTTAGATTAAACCACTAAGAGTTTAATTCATAGGCAGCAAGGACAAGAGCAATTCCAAGAGGTGACTAGACAGCCTCGTGCAGGACTGGTCCCGGAAGCCCCCGAACGGGAGGGCGCACTCGCCGAGAGGCTGTTGTCAGAAGGACACCGACTGCCAGACTGCCCAGCCCGTGTGGCTCCCCAGTGGTGGGTGCTGCGACCCCGCGGATGCCAGACCTCTGCTACGGCCCCGTGGAGGGGCAGCTACCGCGGCGGGTGCAGGGCAAGGGGCGGCCGATCTCGCTCTCGTCATGGGGCTCGGCTGCGGCGAAGCAGAGCCTGCACACGGCCTGGGCCACCCTCACTCCCGTGCGGTCCTGCCCATGCCAGGGACGGCACTTGTGTGCAGCTCTTACTTTGTGAAATGCAGGTGGAAGGGTCCCTCGCCCATGGGCTCCTCCGCTGCCCACATGCAGCTCACGGTGTTCACGTAGTTATTCAGACAGCTCAGGCTGCCGGGGAGCTCTGCAGAGGAAGGAGACCACAGCTGCATTCATGCATCACCCAACAAGACCTCGCTTTGTCTCCCAAACATACGTAAAATGTATGGCTTGCTAGCACTTCCTTTACTGATGCCTCATCTATCCTTCCTCACGATAAGTCTTCCTCTCTTGTACTGCACTTCACTGCATGAGATGAGTCTAAGATCTTAGGGCAGGGACCTTGAGCCGTGGCTATGTTTTTTCAGCTGCCCAGCTTGTTCTGGGAGCGAGGAATAACAGTACATCCTCAGTTCTCCAGGCATGGCATTGCCCAGAAACTGTGCCAGCTCCTGGTGCCGCGGAACAGGTAGTCACGAGATGTCATATTGCATTAAGGGGTGCGTATGAAAATGAGAGCGTGCATGTGCATCTTCTCCAAGCATGCACCTGTTCCAGATCTCCTCTTACCTCTCCCTCTTCCTCCACCAAAGAGCACCATAGCAATAACAGACAGCTGGACGCCCAACTGCTGCACATCCCGGCCCATTCCAAATGGTATCTAGAACAGAACAATTGTTAGAAGCGGTTTTGTCAGTGTTTGTACCAGCAGGTTGAAGCTTCAACTACATGCTCCTGCCAGGCCCAATACAAGCTGGCCTTGACTCTGAGGAACAAGGCACTAACTCAGCTTTGTCATTTCTTCTGCAGGAAGTGTTCTTTTCATTGCAATAAATACACTTTGCACAGGAACCTAAGGCACTAGCCACCTAAAAGGAGGTCCCTAATTTTTGTTGTCTGCTCAGTAATTTTTCCATCTTTCCTCCCTCACTGCGTTCCCTGGAGTCTGCTACGTGAGAGCCACAGTGGGTCAGAACAAAGGTTCATGTGTCCTTGTGTCCCATTTCTGACAGCAGCCAAAAGCAGAGGCTTAGTGTTAAATGTAGCAAGAGGGGAAGCACACATGATCTTTTCCAAGAACCTTCTCATCCTCCAGCTATTTGCAACTCAGGTGTCTCCTGGAGGAAACAGTTTCTGCATATTCAGGGTTTCAATGGATTTTTCAGTCATGAGCTTGTCCATCAGCAGTAGTCACCTGCCGAAAGCTATCTACACTGGAAACACTGCTGTCTGCCTTTAATAGGGGATTTTTCTTCTTGAGAGAACTGAGTAATTGGCTTCCTGCTCCCTCTCTGTTCTCTTTGCTAGAGGAATGTCTGCTTGATCTGCTGGTGTGACAAATCTCTTTTGAGGAGCCTTTCTTCAAGTCACCTGGAGTTGCCCTGAGCTGATGTGAAAAGGTATGAGGTCAGGAACAGAAGCTTGGACAGAAGTGGGTGTTGGGAGTCTATAGATTTTTAATTTTTTTTGTTTTAGAAAATTTCCCATTTCATATCTGAACAAAACCTAGACCTGTCATAGTTTTCTCTCACATGCACATAGACAAAAAGCCACAATTCCAGGCAGGTAATGTGCTGACCAAGTTACTTATCTGTAGCATCAGAATTCTGGGATCATTTTTTCCCCCATAAGTATTTAGTTACCCTAAAAGAAAACTCCAAAAGGTAGAAACAGAGAGAACAGCTGATGCCCTGCTGGTCAAAGCACTCATCTGGGATGTAGAATCCCCAGAACCTAGTCATTACCCCAAAGGGGAGTATATAGAGATTTGCAATTTATCTTCCACAATACAGAAGACTATTTCTGTCTATAAGGTTACACTAGGCTTCCTCTCTTAGAAAGTCTCTTCTGTGAATTTTTCTGATGAACTTTTCATTGAAAGTGATACTTTTCCAGAGCAAGTTTCTGATTTGATGATTTTCCAGCAAAGAGAAGTTTAATGTGAAAAATCCTGACCCAATCTACTCAGTAATATATGCTCTCTTTGTAAGATGCCTCCAGCTTGCAATACTTCACATTACACCCTAACACTGGGAACAAGGCCAGTACCTGGTGCAGGTGGTGTGCTGCTTCAAGGAGTCTATGACATAGCCTGGAGCCCAGAAAACATGTAGTCAGTATGTAGACAGAGACCACTAATGAGTTTAAACAAAAACCAGTTCTTTTGAAAACAGTGAAGATTGGAGGAATGCTGTTTGCACTGCTTGGACTCAGCACAGACACTGAGCTGAGCTCTGGGGCTGGGTGACAAGACACTAAGTGTTGTGTCTTGGAAGAGCTTGGCTCGCTTATGGGAGGGGAACCCAACCCTCTCCCCCACCAAAATACTGCCAGAGGCTATGATCACCCTTTAGGAAGCAGCTGGGGAAGAAGGAGAGAGAAGCATCAGGAAGGGAAAAAATACCGAGTACAGTGTTAGCACAAGAACAAGCAGGTATAGCCTGGCATAGAATAAGAACAAGTTTCTAACCAGCATAGGGTCTGGAATGGTCTTGAATAGGCAGGAGTGAGAAAGAGCTTACTTTTTATCAAGCAGCATTGTTTTTTGATCATTAGGATAGTTTTGTTGACAGGATTATATGATCTGATGGCTACAGTAGCAGGAGCTGGGCTCCATAACCAGAACATTTCCAGTCCCAGATTTCACACATTTAAGCAGTAGCGCCCACATATAAACCTCTTTCCTGTAATTATGCTTGCTAATAGTGTACCTCTTCTGAATTAGATGGTAAAATAATTATAATGTTTCACAAACTGATCAAAACAGAAAAGAATCTTTCTGGCTTCTGGTTCACCTCCTCTTCATTTATGGGTTTTTGATAAATATCCTGTTTTGCTGCAGAACTTATTCTGAGTGGGGCTGTAGAGAGGAAGTGTCACCGTTAGCTGATTTTAGATGAGGGAGGCTGGGAGGCATGAAGTATCTCCTGCTTATCGTTCTAATCAGAGTTGCTAACGATCCCTGTGATAAATACAGTAAGACTGACTAAATATGAAATTGAGAGAGCTGCATAAGTACACGCACAAGTAGAATTATACACGTGCTTACAGGAACTTGCTGGGGCACACAAACAAACATAGGGCAAGATAACTAAAAACAGGACAATATTTCCTGGTCATTGTTACTAATTTGATAACCCCATAAAGAGAGCTCTTTGTCTGACACATTCCATACATTGCAGCACTGACCAGTGTCACACTAGCTCACCTGGAAACAAACACAGTATTTTTAAATGCACATCTGTGTGTTAGGAGCCGTGATGATGGTCACAAATAGGTACGGAGTGCTGAATTCTGGAAGGTTTGTCAGAAAATGATTTGGGGAAATAGCACATAACAAGAGCCAGCAGCACAATGATGCAATTAGAGGAGCTAACACACAACCCTTTGATGCATATTAATTAATAGAAGTGTTATTGCAGCTACAGGAGGCATTTGTAATGCCATTATTATTTTCTGTCTTTGTTGGGATCCATACTTAAAAAAAAAAAAAGTTGCTGAAGAGCTAAAAATGGTTCAGAAAAGGGTTATAAGAAGAATGATTTAATCCTGGATAACCTGTCTTAGAAATGAACAGCTAAAGGAAACTAAATCTCTTTAACTTAACAAAGGGAAGGGCTAAGAAGTAGTTTTCCACAGACTATAAATATCTACATGGGAAGAAGATTTCAAGCAGAAAGGTCTTCTTTAAAAATCTAATAGAGAAAGATGGAGAGAATGCAGTAGCTGGACACCAAAGATAAGTACAATCGGACAGAAATCAAGTGCAGAATTTGTACAAAGGGGAACTACCTTTACTGCTGGAACTCCTTGCCTAGACATATGATTCAACACTTGCAGTCTATAAATCCTGGTTAGATATCTTGAAAAGAGGCTTAGCTCAGATGGAAGTCATGAGATTGTTGCAGAACTTATTAGTTATAATTATCTGTCCTAAAGTGATCATGATGGTGTTCTTCTTTTAACATCTACAACACCCAGCCTTGCGAAGGTAAATCTATAGCAAGTCCTAAAGAGCTGGCTGACAAACAGGCACTACAGCTTCTCAGTATCTGCCAAGAACTTCCCATTTATGAAGAGAGGACATAATTGTTCTTTCTGTAGTGCTCAGGGGAAATGCTGACTACAAGTACAGAGACATATTGATGAGGCCATCTGAGTAATGTCTGCTGATGCCTATGATGAGCTTGGCCCTGCAAGAAAATAGCTGTTAACTTTGCTGGAATCCTAATGAAGCTCTGATGCCTTTTTCTGTCTTTCTTACTCACTGTACATTTATGCTTCCCACCTCCTTCATGCTGCTCAGCTGTGGAAAAGGAACTGCCATATTAACCTAAAGTAGGTTGAGTTTATGATAGCCCATCATGGCCACAGATGAAGTGTCTTGCCAATTCCCAGAAGAAAATGCCTGCTTCAGTGAAATTCTCTTCCTCTTATGTATGTCAATATGAAGGTTTTGACAGGCCATGTGGCAACATGGGCATGGCCATTTCAAACCTCAGCTCCTCTTGCTGCTGGACAGCAGGCAGCCAGAGAGCAGGGCACAAGTGAGGCAAGAGCAAGAGCACTTTTCAATTTCAGTGAAAATGGGAAGGTGAAGGGATTCTTGATGGCGTGGCAAGCATTCATCGTTCCTCCCAGCAGCTATCCTCTCTGAACACTTTCTGCAGCAGAAGGAAAGCAAGAAGCCGAGTCTCAAATCAGAAACCAAGCAGAAACCAAAGATGCGCCAGCACCATCGCTGGGCAACAACCTGCGGGCATGGGCTGTCTGCTTTACGTCCAGTACTGGTAGCAAGGCCAGGATTACAGCTCTGAACTACTCACCAACAGAAGAATAATTCATCCACTGTTATTGCTATATCTGTTTATATTGCCAGAAACCCATATGCAAAATCCTGGCTCACCCCCAACTTTCAGGGTACAGTAGAAACCCACAATAAGAAGATGGTCTCTGCCCTTAGGAATTCATATGGTAAAATAAATGAATTGATCAATACAACTGAGAGAGAAAGTAGTGCAAGAAGGTGACAGCACAGTCTCAGCATGTGGGCAGCCTAGACATTGTCCATTTCGTAGCAATTCAGCAAAGGAGAACTTTAAGGAGAGACTTGAAGAATGAGGTTGAGGTACCCCAGGAGATAATTATGGGGAGCACCTTCAATGCATGAGCAGCAGCATGGGGGAAGGTAAGACAGAGCTGATTTGATGATTTAGCAGGAGGTGGAGGCCAGCATAATAGGAAGAGTTAACTTGATATGGGTGTGAAAGATGACAAGAGGAAAAGGCGAGGCTGTCAGTGACTTTCAAACTGGGGACAAGCAGCTTATATTTGATGCGATAGAGAAAGGGAGACAGAAGAATTGTGTAGAGAAGCGTAATGGGCTCAAAGTGACAGGCACAGAAAAGGACCTTTGCATCACTGACCTTCAGATGGCTACAAGTAAGACAAGGTCAGATTTACAAAGGCAGATAAAACATGAAATTGAAGTGTCATACAAGAGCATGAGCAAGGGTTTCATAGTGAGCTGTATATGAAGTTCTTCAACATACTCGAGTCCCTTTGATACATGTAGTGATATTATACGCTAGCCCTGCAAACAAGACTCATGCTCTCCCCGTAAGATGCAGAAAAGGAGGCCGGGACTCCTAAGATCTGTCCCATCTCTGCCACCAGCTTTTATGGGGAGCAGATTGTTTTTTCAGTGTAATTTTTTTCCTGTTACTACTCAGTCTTATGGTCTGCTGTGCTCACTTAAATCTTAGAGGAAACGCAAAGACAGTGTGTCAGGGCTGTGAGCTGCTCCAGACCGTGCTCTGCTCTCCCTCCTATGCTAAGACACCACAAGTGGTGTGCACCAGAAGCAGGCACAGCAGACCTGGGCCCTTGAACACTCTGTTTCCATTCCTTGCATGCTAGCAACTAGTTATAAATGACATGCAATCAGCCCTTCCTTTGCTTCAGTCTCTTTAAGAGGCAGCAGCAACATGCACTAAGGGATGGCAGGACACTGAACTGCACCTTGGAAGTAAAACACTGACAGACAATAGTGTGTCTGTACCAACACGCACACTGCCCCCCACCCATTAAGGGTAGCCCCCAGTGCCCATTCTTCAGAGCAATCCGCTGTGCTAAGTGTGATTATCTTGGACACTCCTTGGATCACCCCTGCCTACAAGGAGACACTTTGCATGTCCTTTAAGGATAATTAATGGTGGATACTTACCTCCTGGGCACATGTGGCAAAACATGTCAAGTGCACCTAGTACACACACAATCAGCCTGTGAACATGTACTGCTGGTGATTAAGGAAAGAAATAGGATTTCCTCATCCCCATAGATTATCAAAGAGAGCCCCACATAACCAGCCTTTTGTGTCCTTTACCCTAGGAGGGCCATTTACCCGCAATTTGATGCTCGTAAACAGCTATGTACTTTTAGATTTGATAGTCTTGCATCCCACAGGCTGAAAAAAGCTGCTACAAAAGGAAGACTAGTGTAATAAGTGATATTCATAAACACACACACACATATTCATAACTGCATATTTTTGTCTGAAAAGTCCCAAATGCTGATGGTTGTTTTGGCTGGATTCATTTACATTCAGATGTTTCACTCAGAGAGGAGTCCCTAAAATTTATTTGATCAAGGCGACGCTTCTTCCTAGCACTATCCAAACCACCCCACTGCAGAAAGGGCTGTACTTGCACTATGCTTTCTCATAAAGCAGTCTGCACTCCCCTGTAAAGGGTCAGTAGACAGCAGAGTTAGAGCTACAGAGTGCAGTTTTGTACTCAGGGATCTAGCAGGACAAAAGCGCAGAGACCCTTCTGGTGGTTCTAGGTTCCTAGTACATGAAACAATACAGAACTCACATTTCTGATAATAAATTATTTGTCAACATCTTAGCTCAATAGATGTATCCTACCATTATTTACTGAAATGCACAGCACAGAAATATGTTAAACCTTCTTACCAGCTCAAAAGAAACTTCACTTTTCATACCTCTTCTGTCCCTTGACAGTTTAGGCTGTGTGGTTTGAAGATCAGGCAATAGCAGCAGGGGTACAATAAAGCAGAGCTTACTATGCCCGATTTTAAAGATAATCTCAAGAACCAATGAAAAACTCTTCAGAGATTATCAGATTGAGTTAAAGCAGCCACATCTGCAATTACTAATTAGCAATGGAGAAACTGAGGAATTTCTGTTAAAGGGTTAACATTTTGAGTGCCAAATAATTTGCTGACTATAGAATTATCTTCTCAGAACATTTATATATAAACAGCTCTTATATTGGCACTTTAATGAGGAGAGAGAGAAAAAAAAAAGTCTAAAGCCATTTCCTAGCTCTGCCTGAACACAAGGAGAGACTGCTTCCACCTAAGGCCTCTGCCCAGCTGTGCTCACACACCAGAGACATCCCCGAGCTTCCCTGTCCTCCCTCTACCCTCTGTGCTTCGCTGCACTCCAAGGGGCAACTCTGGAAACAAAAACAAACAAACAAACAACCCCCCCCCCCAAAACCCAACCCAACCCAACCAAACAAAAAAACCCTATGAGCACTGCAGTGCTTCCATGTTCAAATCCTAACATGTGCAAGGAACAGATCTTTCTGCATCCAGCCACAATGTTGCGGCAGTGGCGTTACAGTCAGACTCCCTCATTTCACTTATGTACACAGGTCTAACATGAGAAAAGTGGAAAAGAGACGCAGGCAAAGCATAGGCTGAATAACAGTCTGTCAGTGTTAACTCTAGGGGCCAGGAGAGAGGAAGGCAGGGGCAATGTAAGACGGAGACGGATCTTTCCAAACTGGCACCCGAGGCACTACAGAGTGAGTTATGGTGCTTTTCCCACTATCTGCTGCTGGCCCCTCCCCACCTAGCAAGAATCCCACCAGCTCGCATGAGGCCCCACAGGTACCAACCCAAATGTATATTACACTTTTTATACTGACAACAAACCTGAAAAAGAGCAAAAACCAAAAGCCCCTAGAATGCAAGCAGCCTTTGGAGTGTCATTTAAAGCAAATAGCACCTGCTGCCTCACAACTGTCCAGGCACCTGTAGATCAACTGCTACAACAGAAAACATTTTGTCTCCTGTAGAGATGAACAGTATCCCTGCATCTTCCCATCCCGCTAGCACAGGTCACCATAAAGGTGCTGGAGTTGTGTAAGATCCGCAGCTTTGACCACATACTGCCCATGGAGCAGACAGAAAAATAAGCACAGGAGTTCAGCAGTTTGGCTCAAACAGCAAAGCACAAACTTCTCTTTTCCCAGTATCCTTTCACATTACTATTCCAAAATACAGAGAACTACTTCTGATGAGAACATTACAGCTTTCTCTAAGTTACCTTTTCCTCCATACTTCCTACATGCCCCCAAGCACTTTTCAGCCCAAAGTCCAACAACTAAACTCCTGCTCTCTGCAGACCTGTGAGATCCCTTTTATACTTTCTAGCACCCATTTACACCTGAGTGTCCCACAATTAACTTCACCTGATGAGAAACACTGCTCACCTAATGGTTTGTCTTAAGGTACATCTTACACTGAAGTTCAAGTTTTTTGTTCAAAGTATTCCCTTTGCATAGGCATGTACTGTCCCTCTACTGACAGCCCAGCACCAAGCACGGGTGTGCTTTGAGATCTCCCGTGCTTTTGGCTCACTGTGGAGGCACAGGCAGTAAACAGGACAAGCAGTGGGGGCTACTGGGGCATGCAGCAGTTGCTCTGTCTGTGCTGCATTCCTTGGCTTGTACAACAATTCACATTTTTGAGCCTGAGATAGTCTCAAATAGGCTTGTATAGACTGGGATTACTGCTCCTGTGCTTGGATAGCAAACAGATAGTTAGTCTATCAGAGCATATGGTCAGTACTATAGTCCAGGGCCAGTTCTGTATCCAGATCATACCATGACTCAGGAGCATGCAGGACTTGAACTCCCTCCTTTCCTCTGCCCATTCAGTCCCTCCCAGCCTTGGAGGGGAACGGCTCTGCCCACCCAGACTAGGCACGCAAGCCAGCAATGTCTTAAGGCCACCATCATATCCCTGATCGTTGCGAATACCGTACAGAGCACAGCAGCCCATGACAGTCGAAGGGCTTTGTCTACATGGCTGGTCTGCATCTTCTTGTTACTTCATCCCACTGCTCAGTGTGTGAATAAACTCCCCTCTGCAAGATATGCTACAGTCAGAGTGCCGGGCTCCCTGAGCATGGCAGGAGCGGCTAAGCAGATTCCCCTGAAATGAAAGGGTTAGGAAGCTATTGCAATCTCTGTTCCTTTGAGGAGGCCTGCTTGGCCAAGCATTTAAACATCAAATGCCTTTAGCATACTATTATCATGAGTCCTTCCTGTGCTTCACACTGCTGTTCAGGAACCTGCTGCTCTGGGTTACTGAGGTCACTGAAGGATGGACTGAGACCTTTTACAGACAGCTTGTTTGAGAACAGGGGAGGCTGCCAAACCCAACAAAACATTGGCTTGCAACACCACCAATAGCCCTAGCATTCTTGAGGAAGCCTAGCTTTTCTAAATTAGATATTGGTAGGTCAGGTACATTTCTAGAGACATAGGCCCCAGAGCTGCCAGGAGACACAGGGGGAAGGTGGGGGCAGGGGAAAGGGGAAAAAAATCACCTCACAAATCTGCCCAAAAATCAGCCAAAAACTTAACTGTGATAGCTTGCTTCAAAGGGAATGATCTCCCTTATTTTCACATCCTTGTGCCACATATTGAAGCAAGCTCCTCTCTGCCCATGAAGTCTGCCTCTAGAGTGATCGGAGGCTGCTCCCAGGCCAACACAGCAGCAAAATACCACCTTCTATTAGATGTGCAGCTTCAGATAATGGAGCTGTGACAGAAACAGCTCCTTCAGCAGTTCTGGGGCTGATGATACTGATAGAAGCAAGGAGTGTGCAGTGCCAAAGCGTAAAAGGGCCCTAGAAGGACAGGAAAGATCCTGCTCCTCCCCGCAGCAGCCTGGGGCCAGTTACTGCAGTGAATCTAGTGTCTGGAGTGCACATAGCCGTGAGATGCACCTGCAGAAAATGGTGTTACAGTCCATCAGCAGTGCTCCTGCCCAGCACACATTTGCACGGACAGAAGCACAGTGCAAGCAGCCCTTGTAGGACAGTGCAGGGCAGGCTCTGCTCACCAAGGCTCACTCCTCTGCTGCCTCACGGGGCATGCAGGGTACCACAGCCTGAAGCACAGCACGGAGGATGCATAAACACATTAGGACAATGCCTCTGACAGCTTATCACAGAAGAAGGCAAGAAAATGAAAGATAGGAAAAAGAAGGGGGAAAGGAACCAAAAACTGATATCTTGGGGAAGAAGGAAGCCCCTGAGCTGGGGGTATACTGAAGGAGTAATAACCACATGAGAAAAGCTCATATCTGTAGGTTCAAAAGCAACATGGTAGAGACCATGGCTGTTCTGGATAATCAAACCAAGGATGTGGATGAATACAGAAATTCTCCCAGCACTGGATCCCTGACTCTTCCACCACTCACCTGTGAATGAAAGAGCTTCTCTTCATTGCAATGCCCTCTCCTGCCTAGGGAGCTGTGGATTGGCAAAATTCTTGAGTAAGAAGAGATGCAGGAGAGGGAAGAGAGTTTATTGGTATCACAACGAGAACACATTATTACTGAGCTGGAAATATACACAGTTCACCACAAAGGTTCTCTCAGTAACAGATCTTCTCTGGCAGCCAAGCATCCCTTGGATTAGTGACACTGTGCCTACATAAAGAGTAGGTCTTCACATTCAATATCAGTACTGTATTAACTTTTAAAGACAATTATCCAAAACAAAACAGAGGTACAGAGACATCAGAGGGAAACATTTTCATGGTTACAGTACAAATGGCAGTTTCATGGTTGGCTTTACTTGCTAGCAGAAATTGCCCAGACTTTGTACTACTGACCTTTTAACTGCAGCAGACCCAGGTCTGATGCAGGACATGGAGTTGCAGGCGCATCCAGGTAAGACAGCATTCCTGAAATTTCTGCATAGTTCTAAAAGCCACTAAGTGTTACAGTTAATGTGCTTGGAAATTGCTAGAAGAGATGCTAATTCAACAGGAAGCCCTAGTAGCAAGAATTTCTCTGGAATTATATGTGTTTTGAAGAATTTTCATTTGTAGAATCTCCCTGCAAAGGCAAAGTCCTTCTGAAACCAGAATTCTGTTTGGTCTCTTGGATGCTCACTTCTCTGATGATGCAAGAATTGTTTTTTGCTCATACCCATGGACAGGGCTGGGACCCTTCATAGTTAATATAAGTGATTACTGCTGGGTTTAAAGAGCCAATGACATTGGTAGGAAAAGTAACACCTGCGTTGTTAGGACAGGGTAGAGGAACTTTAATGTAACAAATACGATCACCATGGATTATGCTTCTAAGGCTCCATATACCTCCAAACTCTCAAGCCATGTGAGAATGGCAGGGAAAATCATTTTAAAGTTTTGTACTCTTTATAAGCTTACTTTCAAAAAATTTTGCACATTTGTCTAAGCTAAAGGGCAGTTTTCAAGGTACAGTTGCTTTTCTGCTTGAAAGAAATTAAATTTTGCAGCTCACTACAAAGGGGTTTGACCTGAGATGCTGAAAAAAATTGATCATGCCAACATGAACAGGATAAGTGGCAACAGAAATAGGCATATATTTCTATGGATCTAACAGTTTTCAGCTGCATGCAATACAGCTTACATAAAGTAAACTTTGTTTTCTTTTTGAATTTTGCTGACACTTTGCTACTGGCACAGTATGGAAGTTGTGTTGTCTGCAAGGCAACACCAAGTCCTTAGTTTGTCTGTGTCCCATTGGCAGGGCTGTCTGAGCGACAGGAGACCCATTGCTTGACGTAGCTTCGTGGGAAGTCCTCTCCCTCCTGCTCAAGAGGGATAGACCCACAATTGGTCTGACTGTTTTGATCAAATTCACAGTCAACTGGACTCCCACAGTCTGAGTCCACAAAGCCACTGTCAATAGTGTCCAAGTCTAGGCAGATCATAGGATAACTGTCACCAGGCCTCGCACTCTGAAGGAAAAAGTCACAGGAGTCTTCGCTGTAGGAAACACTTTCACCATCAGGAGAAGGCAGAGAAGCTGGATTTTCCAAATCCCACTGATTAGGGTGCAAGCAAAGGGCTTCTAGGATACTCCCCATCCCTCTTTCCAGAGCCCTTTCTACTCGCTGATGGGCTGGGGCACTTGCACTCCTCAGGTGGTCTGTGGACACAGAGCCCGAGGCAAGTATTTTGTCCTGTGTGCTCAGGTCAGCCAGAAGCAAGTCGCTGGATATCTCTCTCTCATCATCATCAATGTTAACCTTGGGGTAACCAGTCTCTCCAGCATTACCATCTTCATCACTGGTATGCTCATGTCCCCTGTGCACACGGTTACAGTTGCACTGGGAGTTACAAGGCGCAAATTCATCAGCCACAGTCACAGTATCAATGGACAAATGCCCATATGACCGGTCCTGAGTCCCACTGCTACTGTTCACACTGGACAGAGGGGACTGGCCATCCTGATCTGGGGCAGCCAGGCAAGACCCACAAGGCTTGCAAGGTGGATCCTTTTTCAGCTCGCTCAGCTCCTCCTGTGAGGTGCTGTTAGGATGACACATGCTGTAAACTTCTAGGACTTCTGGAAGGACTATTCCCCATTCAAAGAAATCGAGGGTCATTTTGGTATGGGATGCGCCAACCCACTTCTGCATAAAAGGACATACAGGGAGAGAGAGGTTAGTATTATCACCTTTGGAGGTTCCACAGAAATGCCCAAAGAGCTTATGTTTTTAGAGGCAAAGTCAGACTCTAAAATCATTGAGTGCCTCAAAATGGCAGAGGATGTGATGCTGTTATTACTGGGCACAGACAGCTGCAGGAGAACTGGCTCAAATAATTGAAAATAGTTAGCTCTGAGAGCTTTTACATTCACAGCTTTGCATTTTCCTCTACTGCCCAAGGCAGCACCCTCTGCTGCATCTGTCAGCAGTCCCCTCCCAAGCCACCAGGTCTCCCTGCCCCCATGCCCTGGACACTGCCTCCCTCTGGAAGGAGGATCAACTTCTCCCCCTGCGTGCTGCATCTGCACCCAACACACACCTAGCCGTGCTCTGTCACTTCCCTCACCTCTGCTGCCTTGGAAGTGAGTCAGGACAAGGCTTCTCCTGATCTGCAGTATGTGACCATGTCCAAACCAGCCTTTTCACTCTTGGTGACAGGAAAGAAGCAGTGGCAGGCAGGCGATGGGGACCTCAAAGAGTTGTAGCCACTGCTTGGTGCAGATGACACTCACTCATATGACTGGGGAGCATGACACACTGAACTTTGCCTTTCCCTGTCTCCATTACCACTGCATTCAGCCCTGTGCCATGTGTACTTCTAAATCATGAGCCCTTTGCAGTCAGTCGTATCTAGGAGTGAAGGCACCTCTGGGTTTTTTGAGCTAAGAACAAAGACACACAGACCTCAGCGAACTTTCAGTGGTGTGCCACTAGCGAATGCCAGTGAGTCCTATTAGAAAGGCCATGCAGCCCAGAGGCTGGGCACAGCACCGCAAATCAAGACTTGGGTCTGGTCCCTGTCTGACACTGGCCTGCTGGCTGAGCTGTGTCAAGGCTCTTATTCTCCATGTGCACCACCTTCTGCTGTGTGGAAAACAGGTAACAATGCTGAGCCCTGTAAATGCTGTGAAGGCTTCTGACAGTGTGCTGATGAAAGCGGGGTGTTGCCACAGCTTTGGAACTGCCTGAATGATATAAGCCCCTATCCCAAACTGCCCTCAGTGTAACTAGACACGAACAAAGCATTTGGGAAGAGAGCCTGACTCAGCTTGTTACCCTCTGACACCAAGCATGGAATATCTTCATTACAGCAGGAAGGAGTAAGTATATTTTAATTTATTTTAAACCTAAACTGCAAAGAGCGTATTATTAAAGCTGTAATGGACAGGAAGGTGCCTAGAGTGCAAAAGGTTATTTAAAGAAACAGAGGGGAACCCCTTTCTTAGAACTGAGCAAGCAGAATATTGCCAATGCTCTCTTGACAGTTCTTTGCAAATTCCAGCCCAACATGAATACAAGGACACATGTGCACACAAAGGAGTAGGCAATGTTACTCTGCTTTCTCTTCTCTTTTTATATCTTAAGTTTTCTCTAAAATTTTTACTGCTTCCTGACCAACCCAGGATTCTCTGCAGGGCATTACTATTGTCAGTTGCTGATCATTATCCACAGACATTTCCTAGACACTTGCTTTGATGCAGGCAGGATGCAATTGAATGAGCCCTAGATCAGTTGGCTTTTTGCCAGCTGATAATGAGGACTCAGTTCACATATTAGTGAGGTCACCACATCCTCTTGACATCCCCTGCCTGTGCATCTTGTGCTGTGGCTGTGTGGGCGACTGCTGCTTTATTTTGCAAATTTATTATGTTTCCCAGAAGTACCTCAGCTTTAGCATTATTGTAACTGAGGCTCATTCCCTCCCAGCAGCCCTGAACAACCTAAACTAGCAAAAGTATCATTCCAGCTAAACAGGGTGAAGCCATGGGGTTCCTTGAGAGGAGTGTAAGAGGGTGGTTTCATTACCACTGTGAGCACTAGCCTGCGACTCTCAGGAATTCCCACACTGAGTCCATCTGATTCTGGCATCTTTCCCTGAGAACAACCAGTGCCAGCTGCCTCAGAGGAAGGTGCAAGTACCCCTCGTGTGCAGATATGGGAAGCCCTAATGGGCCTCAAAAGGGGAAGACAAGCAGGAAGTGAGACAGTCACTGCAGGCTGCAGTTTGAATGGTGCCCATCCAGGACTTGCTGTTTAACCCAATTGCAAACATCAGCCATGCAGCAGTGGGAAAGTACATGAAGATCATTAGGGCCCAGCTGGTGTTCCTCTCCCAGAGTGTCTAAGAAAAAGCAGAAAGAAAAAGCAGACACTGAAGTGTCTCTGATCAGAGCTGTTGTAACGATAGGAACTTGTTCAAAAAGAAGAGGCAGTGATGTCTACACTCACATGCCAGTACTTTTCCAATTTGATCATGGCATTGTGGGTTGCTCTTCAGTTTGATATGAACGACATTTATGGATGCTCGATGTTCTTTTGCTTTTGTATCCTAAGAACTCCAGCAAACCCTCTGGTCTTTGCAAGGCATTTTGCCACATGAGCCAGTTTGGCTGGTGTTAAGAGAGAAGCGCATTTGGGAGGGCTAGACAAAGTTGCTGAGTTCACAAGGACACTTCCTTAACAGGGAGGCAGCTGCACATACAGCACCGTCACAAGCTAGTTATTTGCCCCCAAAGCGCTAACCATGTTTCCAGGATGACTGTATGAGGGACTCTCCAGAGAGGACTACAGGGGTTAGTGCTGAGCTTGTATCACTGCAGAGGCTGAGTGGGAGATCTGGCCCTACAGTGAAGCCCACTACCTGCCCCTGATGGCACTGTGGGACTGGAGCTTTGAAAAAAATCCCAGGTACTGTCCTAGGACCCCTTCATCTGTTCCCTTCAGGATCCCAGGCTGCATACATCATGCATGAGGCTCAGCTCACCCACTGTGACAGCACCTATGGAGGGTGAGCAGAGCAGACCTGGCAAAAAGGCCTTCTCCACACAGAGTAAACACTGGAGGGCTCTGGTCCCCATTCAGAGCCACCTGGCATTCCCTTGGGACAGATTCCCCCTCCCACCCTCTTAATGAGAATCCCCTGCCCAGGATAGCATGTTGGGCCTTTTAGTTTAACTTTGTCATGTGCTCCACAGGCTTACATAGCCCATTTATACCTTGAAATCTCCATTATGCATCAGGTAAAGCGGTTTGAAAAAGGGAGCAGGGTCTGGGATGCAAGCCATCTTCTTCCACAAGCTGGAAGGAAAAAGAGAAAGGCTTTGGAGTTAAGCACACATTACAGATCCAAACCTAGGCATCTCCAGAGAAAAGCAAGGCACTCTTGGCCGTACACCAGCCAGAGACCATACTTTGCTGGCCCTCACAGGCTTGAAGCTGTGCATGGCTGTACAAGATGCAGAGACGGCTGCATGTGAACACCCCATCTTTAGCAGGACCGAGCAGGAGCATTTGCTCTAGCTTCCTTAAGGGCTCTTACCTCTGCTGCTTGGCCAGAAAGGCTGTGATTGAGGCAGTGATCATTGCGACAACACCAAACAGCAGCAGCCATCCCGTGCCTGCTCTCTGTGTCACTGCTGGACAAAAAGACTGGGTCATTCAGATTCACCCTGAATTTCTACCCTGGTCAATAAGCAGGAGATGGTGAGGAAAGACAATCAAACTTTACGCCAGACTTTTCCCTAGGACACTGAGGCTTTCACCTGGGGCCCAGCCCTCTGGACATGGGGGCAAGCATGACTGAGGGAGCTCAGACAAGACTGAATCAATGAAACTAGCTGTGCATCAGCTGTCCTGTGGCCTAGCTACACCATGGACAGACAGACAGCGTGCTCAGGGCAGGACAGCTCCTTGCTCCAAAGACCTTGCGTGTTTCCAATTCCTCTTGCTTTAGGGACACCACCACAGCTGAACTAGGAAGTGGAAAGAGAGGGCAGCTGGCCAGGGAAATCTGAGGAAAGTATTCACTTGTTGGCTGCTCTCCACCTGTGAGGGCGAGGAGTACCTTTGAGACCCAGAACTATGGCAGCTCTTAACAAAAGGAGCCTGGTCCTGCTGCCACAGCACCATTTGATACCTCAGTTTGAGCTGCAGGTCAGTGGGAGTGGGGAAGCTCAGCACGTGCTGCTGACACTGACCATGGTCATCCTGCCCTGCTCTGAGCAAATACTCCCCATTGTCAGCGTCTCTGTTCCAGCATGACAAGCACTGGTGTACCTCTGTCTAGGGCAGACCCTTGAGGAGTGGGCCTGGCAGCTGCTGAACCAAACACCCATGCCCAGCCAAGAGTGACCATCAAACATCAGTATCCAGACACTGAACTCAGCCCTGAGAGCAGGCTCCTCTCTCCCCTCAGCTGAAGGCAACACTAAGCCCCAACAGCTGAGTTACCTCCACCAGAGCTTCCCCATCTCTGAAAGCTGTAACCAGGACCCTGGAGGTCTGACACTGCAAAGGGAACTAGAGGCTGTGCTCCTGCTGTGGCAACCAAACCTACAACCAACCCCACTGAGCCCTCTTCCCCTGGGCCCTTCTGTAAGGTGGGCTCTGCAGCACAGTGAGAAGGTGAATACAGACAGCACACATCAGTCCAAGCCGGGAGTTCATGTATTCAGTAAGCAAGCCAAACAACATATCTATCTTCACTAGACTATTTAGCATTTGTTCTAATCAATCAGCTTTGATTAGATTTCTGGAAGCGTTCTCTGACATTGGACCAACAGGGAGAGCAGGGAGAGCTGGCATAACGTACCGGCAGGGCTGGTTTTCAATGTCAGTGCAGGACTCCAGTCACTCCAAAATCCACGGTAGCCAGTGCCCTCTCGGGGTCTGGTTCGCACCTGGAACTCATATTCAGTGTTTCCCTGGAGTTCCCGTGGCAGGATGACCAGTGTCCGCTTATCCTCATGGACAGCTTTAGTCTTCTGAGTCTGTGAACAATTAAACACCAAACAGGGCTGGAGCAACCGCTCCCACCTCACCCTCGCTTATGCTGCACAGTGAGGAGCCCTGCTAAGGAATCCCCTCTGCCTGCAAGTTGTTTCTGCAGGCCATGCTCTGGCTGGTCTGTAGCTGCACGTCACCCTGTGGGACCCTTTCGTGCGGGACAGCACGGGGGCAAACAAGCTACCAGCCTTCCCCACAAGATCTAGCAGCTCTCAAACAGCTTCTACTTCTCAATTGCCTTTTAGTTTTGTCTGTTTCCAGTTCAGACAAGCAAAGAGAAAACTTTTATAAACCTCGAGAACCCTTCTTCCACACCAGGGCTCCTGCCCTGGGTTGTGCTGGCTTCCTTTTTGCTGGTACATCCTACTTGATGCTAAAATGACATCTCACTTACCTCCCAGGTGTCGTTCCTTCTTTTATAACGCAGCTGATATTCCAGCTCCTCATCCAGAAAGGAGAAAGGAGAGTTCTGGTAGATGGTTTCCCAAGAAATATTGTAACCCTCTGAGAACACAGCGGTGAGATTGAAAGGAGGCTGCGGTTTGACTGTGGGCGAAGACAGGGTGGCGTTACTCTTCACAGTGTCACTGCACGTACAAGAGGCAGCCTTGCATGGTATCAGCAAGGCAGAGAATGGTGCAGAGCTGCCTGGCAGAGGCAGCCCCTTCTGCAAGGGCACCATCCCTGCCTCCTGGGCTGAGCAGTCCTGGGCAGTGCACAGAGCCTCACACGTTGGCAGCGCAGTGAAGTCAGGCCTGCATTTCTCTGAATGTGCCTGATGCCCATCTCTGAACCTCCTCATCACCTAATGGAGCAGGAGAAGGTAGCAGGAGGGGCTGATACCTCCTGGGATATGTGGAGAGCAGAGCATCCTGCTCTGCTCATGCCACAGGAGGACTCCATGCAGTCAAGGTCACTTGCACAGTTAGGGAAACACCCCTTAACGTAACAGAGCCATCAGGAAAAGCTGAGGCTAGTGGACACTGCATAAGGCTAGTGCAAATCCTGGCTGTGTCACGAGTGCCTAGCAGAGCAAGCTTTTGTATCTCCTGTAGGGTGTTTTCACATGTGGAAAAGCAGTAATGCACAGTGTTAATCTCCAGGGTCTGTCACCGAGCTGTGATGCCTCTGTATGGGCGCACCAGCATCCAGGAGAATGCAAAGCACCGCTACCTAATCTGTGCTCCAAATTGCTCTTGACTCTGTCAGTGGGGGGCAAGGGGCTTTCCTGAGATGTTCTGGCATTTGTCAAAGGTGACGACACTTCTCACACGAAGTTTAATTTTCAGAATAATCCAAGTAGAAAAATCCATTTTTATATGCCCCCATGGTGCCTTCCTGCCTACCTGGCTCAGCAGCCTGGCTAAACACCCCTTTTCTTTACTGTTCATTGCCTGACTTGGAGCGAACAAGCGTCCCACCAAATCATCGATATGATTGCACTCAGTCTTCCTGTCATGCAGACAAGATGGCTAGGAATAGCCTCAGAAAGGAGAAGTGCCACCTTCGTTATGTCTGGGACACTTCGTGCTATCCTCAGCCAATAACATCGTGCTTGTTCTGGTGTCCTACGTGAGAGCCGCCTGGGGCTCCTATGAGGACATTTGTGGCATTTCCAGTTCAAACATTTCCTCTTGCTCTTCTGATTCTATCCAAGAACAAACACTGTCATAGTCTAGATGTGAGACTGGTCTGAGGTGGAAGTATATCACAGAACGCTCGAGGTTGGAAGGGACCTCTGGAAATCATCTGATCCAACACCCTGCTCAAGCAGGGTCACCTAGAGCACGTTGACCAGGACCATGTCCAGGTGGCTTTTGAATATCTCCAAGGAAGGAGACTCCACAGCCTCTCTGGGCAACCTGTGCCAGTGCTCAGTCACCCTCACAGTAAAGCAGTTTTTCCTCATGTTCAGACAGAACTTCCTGTGTTTCAGGTTGTGCCCGTTGCCTCTCATTCTGTTACTGGGCACCACTGAGGAGAGTCTGGCTCCGTCTTCTTTACACCCTCCCTTCAGATCCCCCCGAGCCTTCTCTTCTCCAGTCTGAACAGTCCCAGCTCTCTCAGCCTTTCCACTCCAGTCACTTAATCATCTCAGTAGCCCTTCACTGGCTAGCCCATATCACCCACTGCTTCAGGGGGAGAAGGGGTTTTATCTAGTGGCCAAGCCAGGTCTAAGCTTAGCCTCAAGCTAAACAAGTGTTTCTGTAGTTTATAACAGCAACAATAAGACCACAGTGCTCTGTGGAGAGAACAAACACTGAACACAGCCCCCTGTCCTGGCTCTGATGCTCACTCCTTGCCCAGACTGCTGGATAGACATGAGCTCAAGCAGTATTTCTCAAGCCCACCATTTTTGTACTTACTGTTCTCTCCCATATAAAAGCCTTTGGAAATCATGTGTTGCCTATCAGCTATCTCTGTAACATCCACCTGGACTCTGATATCTGCCAGGAGTTCTGTCATGTCCACAGTGCACATGTACTGTGTATGGCTGGTGTTCCTCGTTGATTGCAGGAGACTGCAGGCAGCCACAGTATTTTCTGGATCTTCCTCAGGAATCCTAAAAAAACCCAAACAACAAACAAACTAGTCCACATCTACCACATGCTGTAGTTGGATTAATCTGTTGCTGAACAACCAGGCAAAAAAATTTCTGCAAAGAAAAAGGATCAATGTGTTCAAATAAAAATTGATATTTGAACTCAGACAGAGAGATTTTTTTCTTTCTATTTGCTCAGCTTACCAGCTTTCTGAGAGAAATAGGAAAATGGAACTGAGGTGTTTGTGGAAAGGAAAGCTTCAGAAGAAAGGTGCTCACCAGGGCTGCACAGGCCAGGACTGCACCCACCTCCTGGCTGGAGTGGAGCAGCGGCTCTATGGGGCTTGGACAAGTTGTGTGAGCCCTGCCAGCACATAGGAGTGAAAATCTGTTGTTAGCAGCAGCAAAAAGCAAGGCACTCCAAGGCAGGAGAGGAAACAATGCCAAGGAGCCAGAGCTGGTGTAGTGTCAGGGGCAAGCAGGGCAGCCGGCGGAGCCATGGATCTTCTGTGAACGGGAAAGTCAGATGGCAACTGGAGCATGAAGAACAAAGGAAAACCAGCATGGCAGCAAGCATGAGAGCTCTGCCTAACAAAGAGGCAGAAGGACATCACTATGCTGTTGCCAAGTTAGGAGTTCCTGCTGACTGCACTTTGCTCTTCCTGCTGAGACATACCATGCTGCAGTGAGGTTATATGAACCGGCACCCAGGTCATTTTTCAAGATGCAGGACAGGGTCTGCACATAGTCCACAAAACAAGTGAGGTTTTCACAATGTGTAGCTGTAGGTTTGGAAAGACAGAACAAAATATTAACTTCTATGTATCACATGTATAAACATTTTAATTACAGCATTTCCTAAATTTATAGTACTCTTCTTTGCTGGTCTAACATTCATTTTATGTCTCTCTGCTTGCAGTTTTCTACAGCTTGATATCTGCAGCACCAATGCTTTTCATGACCATCTCCAGGGGCTTGGAATAAGCTTTTCATGCAAGTTTGACAAAAATACATTATAACTTTGTAGTTATTATAATTTGCATAAAAACTTATATACTAAAGTAATGGGCACAAATTATTAATCAGTTAAAAAAATTGAAACAGACTTCTAATGAGAACTTGAGAACGAATGGCAATTGCAGAAGTTACACCTCAGTTCATCAGGAAAATCAGTTACTTTTGAAAGTGGTCGTAAAATGGCATTTATGCTCTTTTAATTGTTCTGCAGGAGCTCTGTTCACACATCAGCATCTGAGATGTGCTGTACAAAAACAGTGGCATTCCACACATGACACACTGAGGATATCTCCCTGGATTTCAAGGAAAGGAAGATTGCAGCACAGTGAGAAACCCTGTATTGGTGAGTCAAGCATCTGGCACTACACTAGGAATAACTAACGACAAGTGCAGAAAGGCCGTCAGGAGATAGAGCACGCCACGCTGATGCAAACCATGCCTACCACATTGACATCGTAATCTCTTACATGTACAATATTACCGCTGTTTGATGGGAGTAAAATCACCATTGCCCAAGAGAAGATTTCAAGGTTGTGACATCCAGTGCTTAAATCAGGCATGGGCCCTCCCCTATCACCTGCACTGCCCACAGCTGTGGCCCAGCCTGCTGGGAACACATGACTTTGGCAGCTGTCAGGCGCTCCTACGTGATATGTGCATCAGCCACAATACTTGATTTTACAGCTGCGAATAAAAAGAATGCTGTATGCAGAGTGCAGGCTGAGTGGTGCTGTGCCCATTTGTTTGATGGACCAGAAACATCTGTTCCACCCTCCACATCAAATGACAGTCCTCACCAACAAATGCATTTCTAGTCACAGTGCACAGAGGACATGTCCAGAGGAGGGAGCAGCCCAGTTCCAGACCAGAGCAAGTTCAAAGGAAAATAAAGCCCAACATTTCCCACTCACTTTGCTCATCACAAAGTCCTTTCCTACTCCTGTTGCAGCAGGGCACATGCTGCTCTCCACAGTGCTCAGCTTTGTGTACAAGACCCTGAAGAGTCAGGATGGTGACAGAAGAAGAAGTTTGGGGATTCTTGTAACAGACTCTGGCCCCAAGGGCATACATGTGCTTTTTAAAACTGTGATTCAAATGATATGGTTGTTATTTTGTTTCATTTTGACTTTTTCATCTCACTATGACTTCAGAATTTTGTTCTGAAATTTTAATTAATTTCATTTGTGTTTCATTTCAATTTTAACTTTTCATTCTGAGCCCTCAACAGGCTCCCATGAGGCCCCTGGTACAGACACTGCTTGTTCCAGGGCCCTGAACAAGATACTTTTCTCCCTTAGCCTGACTTTATTCTTCTACAGAGTTTGGGTTACAAACCCTGCTTTCCCTCAGAGAGAGTGGCAAGTGTTAATAAGCTAATAAGCATTGCTGGTTAGCCTTCTTCCGCTGTATTTTGATACCAACCAAAGGCAGCTGGTAAGCTGCAAGCATTGCTGTTTGTAAGAATCTGCTACCAAAATTCAGAAGAGGTCAGGTTTTTACCAGTAAGGGAATAACTAAATGTTAGCACAACCTGGACAGGTCTAGGATTCTCCATCCTTGGCAACTTCAAAAACAAAGATCGAATATTTTAAAAAGTAAGATCTAGTCTAGTCCAAACTGAAATTAGCACAGGGTAATTCCCTGGCCTGTGTTACACAGAATTCAGACTAAGCAGTCGCAGCGGTCCTTTATGGAAGGAAGGTACAACTCTGAACTCATCTTTTCTTCTGGTTCAAGTTTGGAGCAGGTCTCAGGTTTTGACTAGAAGCAGCATGTGAAATGCCGACCTTGCTCCTGTTGCCTGCAGACATCATTGCTGCTGCCTTTTTCTGCCCAGCTGACCTGCTCAGAAACTCAGCTCCGCGTCGGCTACGTTTGGGTGGTGGTAGGAGCCAGCATGAAAGGGACGGTGGCCCTCCGCACGGTGCCGTCCTGGGCAAAGGGGCTCGCAGTGGTGTCCCTGCTGGCCACAGTCTCGGATATCCTGTTCTTGGCCACCTGAACTTTTTCTACGGCAAAGATTTTTGTGAGGGATCCTACTCTTGTGTCACGGGGCAAGCCAGGTACCGCCACTGCAGTCTCCGCGCGCTCCCTGGAGCAGGATGCGGTCTGGCCGAGCTCTGCCCCGCTGCGCGCCCGCTCGGGTCTCCACCCCCCACAGTGCCTCCCCGTGGCTCCTTGTCCCCCAGCACTGTCCCCGTGGCGCCCTCGAGCCATGTCCCTCTCCGCAGAGCCCACGTTGACGGCCAGCAAGATAAACCTTGCGGGTGCACAGCCTGGAAAAGATGTGTAGGAACTTACTGTACTGGAATAAAAGGAAGAAGAAAATACTCTGGGGCCACTGTTTGTTCCTCATGTTGGTTCTGTCTGGATGTCCTGAAAAAAAGAATTAGAAGTTCAGCTCAGCCGTCTACACGTGCTGGAGGTGGAGGCAGGATTATTCTTGCCCTCATTTATGTGCCTACGAGTGAAGTGTCTAATTCAAGAAGCATCTCGGCTCTGCTGTGTGCATCTCTCCCAGGGGCTAAGGAGGGGGCCTGATGACACTGCTAACGGGCCAAAAACCAGGCCAGAGAAATCGCTGTTCCTTCACAGCAGTGTGCCCAGTCAAAGCAGCAAACTGATGACAGCTCCAGACTGTTCATGCAACAGGAAGACATTTGGGGTAAGTACTAACCCTTTTTTTTCTATCGGTTTCCTGCAACTAGAAATGGCTTGCAACAAGGAGAAGTGACGTTGCTGTGGCTTAAACATCTGTGCAGTGAATTTGTCAAATAAGAGTCTGAATGTCATTGTGGGCCCATACGAGCAGCGCTTATGAGAACTGGTTGATCTCACCTCCCCCAGGTTAAATAAGCACGGGCTTCTTAGTTAAGGGACTCCGGGAAGGCAAAAATAGTGGTCTCCCCTGTGATACAGGAGAGAATAATGCACGGCACCGTTTCAGGGGAAGGCTATCCCAACGCAGCTCAGAGAAGAGAACTACAGGAAAACCTTCGGTGAGCAAGGGCGCAGCAGGGTGTTTTCAACAATGTGAGAAAACTGTCACCTACAAACACTGCTCAGCCACTGAGCCCACGGCCCCTGCTCCCAGACCAGCCACATAACACATTAAGCCTGTGTTTTCACAGTGTTTAGTATTTATGGAGATAGGCAGATAAGCACGGAAAGACAAAGCCGGCTCCCTGCACAGCACTGGCTGTTGATACCCACCACAGACTTCAGCCCTGTTTTCTCAAGCCCTTCTGAAACGGGCTGGGCAGTGTGGGGATGCCAGGCTTTGGAGACGTAGTCTGTATTATTCATGGAGCATGCTCCTGTCGGAGCAGGTGACAAGGATGCACAGCCAGCAAGGGGACCCCCACGCTGTGCCGCAGGGCAGCACTGCTGTCCGCAACCAGACCCACGGGAGTGGGTCTCTGCTGACTCCAAGCCGTGCTTGCGAGGAACAAGCCCCAGAACTTTGCAAAACCCACTGTGCCGGACTGCACAGAGGCACGCGCAGAAACGAGCTGGGTGAAGACTGGGCCACTGAGCGAGCTGCAGCCACCACAGCAGCGCCCTGGTCTCCTGGCAGGGCCTGCTGCAGGCCCCGGGTGCCTGTGCCTCCCCCACCACCAGCGGCAAACACCCCCACAGTCGCTCAGCAGAGAGCACGCAAGTGAGGCCACTCCTGCCCAGGGAATATTCGTGGTGTTTAAAAATTTTCCGGGTTTACTCAAATAATGAAAGCAAAATAAATTTAGCAGCCACCAAAAAGCCCCTGCAGCCCCAAGCGAGCTCAGCAACGTGCTCTCAAGGCACTGGGGTGTTCGGATGAGATCAGCAAGGCTCAGGCAGGAGGTGCCACAAGCGACCCATGGCTGCAGCACCCCAGCCTTGTGGTGGGAGCAGCTGAGTGTCATCACGCCTCTGCTGCCCCTCCTTTCCTGTGGAACACATGCTCTAGATGAAGCATGTGCTCCAGCTCAGCAAGGAGCCGCAGCCCCCCTTGCCTGCTGCACGTGGCAGGACAGGGACCCCCTTTCCCCACACGCCAGCCCTTCTTCCTGCATCATACAGTTCCTTGGGGAAACACCTTTTCTTGATGCCTCTGGTCCCAATTCTCCTAGTTTTATCTGTGCAGATTATCTCTTTTATCTGCCTAACCCTGTCTCACTCCACCTTGAGCCCCCATTCATCCTTCCATGGCTCTTCTCCAAATTCTTGTTCCTTTGAGAAAGGCACCCTGTCATCCTGTCGCCTGAAACACGCTCACCTGACTTCACACTAGGACTGACCGCAGCCTGATGTGGCCGCCCTTGAGACGGGCAATCTCCTTGTCAGTTGATGCAGCAGCTGCTCATGGCCTCTTAGCATCAGGGGCCCTGTTTCTTGCAGCACATTTAAGCGAAGAGCTATGCCAGATGCACAGGTCACTGCGGCCTTGAGGTCACTAGCCCTGGAGACAGTGACACATGCAATTCGCTCCTACCTTTTTAATCATCCTTCTCCCTGCAAAATACCCAGCAGCATCATTGCTAGGCTCAGAGCAGGCAGGGGTCTGGCGGCTCAGGCTGCCGCCGCCCTGCCCAGATGGAGAGGGTGCAGTCGCAAGGGCTGCTGCTGTTCTCTCTCAGGCCTTCAAGCCCTCTCGCTGACTGCAACGCAACATGTGCCAGGGACTGCCGGCCGGACGAGTGCCGCCTTAGCCCTGTCCCTGTTGCAGCAGCCCCCATCGCAGTGTCACTTTGCTTTCCGACTGTCACGCTCCAGTCGTGGCCTCCCGGTAGCACAAGGAGGAGCTGGCGGCTCCTCCTGGGCAGGGGAGGGAGGTCTGGACCTCCGCGAGCTCTGCGGACCCACTGCCTATCGCAGAGCAATGCCCCCTGCGTTTCCAATCCACGGCGTTTCTGTGCTTCCTCCCTCCAGCCCATTCCGGCCCAAACGCGCAGAGCAACACAAGGCAAGTTTTGCTGCTCTTAGCTCTTGGACTGCCGTTTCTATCAACTGCCTTCCCCATTTCCCTTTTTCTGTTCAGAGAATAGTACTATCAATCCCAGGGGACGGGAAGCGCTGAAGAGGAAAAAGAGTCCGAGAGCAGCCCATCTGGAAGAAACCTTATCGCGACATCAGAAACGGCCGTTATGTACTGGAGAGAGCTTAACACAAAAGGTAGTAATTCAGAAGGAAACTTAGGGAATGAGCATACAGTGTTGAAAATGAGACCGAATAGCAGTAGGACCCTCGAACACAGGTAAAGGAAGGCCAAGAGCCTTCTCACCTGAATTCCCCTGTCCCCCCTCCCACCCTTGCCAGCGCCCACAGCCTGGTCCCGACTTCCTTCCCTCCCCTCTCCCCACCTGGCTCTCCTGCCCCCGCGCACGGGGGCTGCTCCGCTCCGCTCCGCTCCGCTCCGCCCGCGGGCGTGTGGGAGGTCCGGGCCGTGCATGCCCGACCTCCCAGCCGCGCCGGTGCCTCTGGCGTCGAGGCACAGATGCCCGCGCAGAAGAGGAAAGATGTAGCTCTGCAGCAGTGTTGCTGTGGTCCTTACAAGCTGGAAGACCTCACGGCTCCACAAAAATGTGTAGCAGCCCCTGTTCTGACGCCTCCTCCAGTCAGGCCCTCTGCAGCCTCCGTCTCCACCCTTCCCACCTCCCTTCCATTCGTTAGGTCTCTCCTGCTTGCTTACACCTGCCAGCTCCCCGCTCACCGGTAACCTGGGGAGGAGAAAGGCAGTGGGCAATGAGCAGGGAAAGGAACTTATTCCCTCTCTGGCATTAGAAAAGTCCCTTCCACCATTTCATTTCAATTTCCCTGTCTGTAAAATGGAAAATTTGAGACAGCTTCCAGAGTGCTTGAAACCCAACTGCTTCATGGTTGTAAAATGTCAAGCACTCTACAGCTGCTGTCCACCATTGCTGCAAACTCTCTCGTACTCCAGGGAAAGGCGTGTGAGAGCGCAGGGCGATGATAAAGGTGATTAGCCACTCCTGTACATGTGTGCCTGTAAAGGACGCTACAATGTTTTAATATGCCAGAGAGCAGGAAATGGGACCAATACAAAAACAGGTATTTGCAAAGATTATTCTTGCTAATGGTCTGGAAGTATGATGATGCTATAACCTGCCAAAGACTGAATTATCCAGTCTAAGCTTGCAGTTTGAAATGTCTCCATGAACTGTATGCACATATAAAACTCATACACACATATAAAAGTGAAATAAAAAATAATAATTCTGATATTTCCAAGCATGAGAAAGTTAATGTCACAGTCACAGCCAAGTAAAAAGAGTGGAAGGTCTGCAGAGGTCTCTCAGTCCACTAGCTACATGCAAAAGCCAGTTCTCTTCTTACATGTCCTCTGAGGAGCTTCATTACCGAAGTACGGTGCCACCTAATCACAAAGCCAAAGCAGCAGGGAGCCAGAGGAATGCTCTGGCCGTCTGGTGAAGGCCAACGCGAATGGCAGCAGGGCCACAAGGGCCACGTCAGCTACAGAAAAGCTTTACAGTGAAGTCACAGATACCAAGCGGTAACAGGCGCAGCAGGGAAAGCTGGTGGGAACACGGACATTACCTTGCCCCATCCTTTCAGCTGTCCATGTCAGCCCTCCAGCACCTCCATGGCTGGCCTGGCCAAACCGCTGCCGCAGGCAGGCGCGGCCGGCACGGGAGCGGGGAAGCAGGTGGGTCTCATCAGCACTGCGGAGGAGCCGAGCCTGCTCGTGCGCGGCCCGGGCTGTCGTATATTGGAATAGGCAGTGATAAATGGCGGCTGACGTCACCGCTGTATCAGTATTACTGTGCTGATAGAAGGATGTGGTGAGCGCAGAGGAGGCAACGAATTCAGGTCCCAACACCCACACAACGTTTGCTACTGTATTGCTCTGGTCTTGTACTCTGATGTGAGAAAAAGGTGGGAGAGCAGACAAAAACTCAGAAGCTTTAACTCTGAAAGGTCATCAAAGTGGCTTAGGGGGGCTGGTGGCACTAGACTTGCACCAGGGAGGTGTCAGCAGGGCACGTCCAGCCCAGAGGGGCCAGCTCTCGCCAGGACCCCAGTGCTCCTCAGATAACCGCAAGGGGCTTCAATGTTAGGGGAGAGTCATGGTTGGTCGGCCCAGGTGCAGGACCTTTTCATAGCAGGTTAGGAACAAAATAAATCCTATCCGTGACATGGGCGAGGAGGCAGCAATTACTGCAGGAGGCCCCAGCTCCGTATTTAGCAGGAGCAGCTCTCTCTTTCTCATGTACTGATATTTGAAAAATTATCAGAAGCTTCCAGCATACGTAATGTCTGTTTGAAAAGGGGAAAGTCAGCCTTAAAAGGCTGCTGTTCCCAGCCCAGAGCAATGAATATACAGCTGCAGGGAAACTGCTAATAATCCTAAATGAGAGGGAGAAGCTCTGGAGGATTTCTGTGCTGATGCACAAGAGGGGGAAAGGTAAGGTGTCCTTATGTCAGGGGGTATTTGCAGGAGATTGAAAGAGTGTTTAACAACATACCAGAGTTTGAACAAGCAAGTAGGGTTTTGGGAGATACCAACAGGTCTAAAACAAAAGTGTTAAATTAAAAAAGCTAACATGGAATTCAGTTAATATTTAACAAAGGGATAACACTATAGATTAATTACACCCTAAACAGTTAAATAGAAAATATTTGGGAAACAAGTGATTTTTCAATTTTCATGAGTTAAATCTGAGAAAAACAAGCATTTGCATGTGTAACACAAAATGCATATTACTGCGTGTTTTAAAAGTAGTGTGCTTTGTGCCTCCAGGACAACCTGCTCAGATTAAACATGCTGCCCTTTCCCTTCCTTCCCTCCTCTGCACAAATAATGCTGCTGGCACACCTTGGAGAGCCCTGTGTAACCGTGGAGCAAAGCCTTGCTGCTCTCCTGCTCTGCTGTCCTCATAAAAGAAAGAAATTAAGAACTAACCTCTTGGCAAGTGTCTAACTTAACTGCTCAGCCTACTCGACCCTGCACTGTCCATACTGTACCCAGGAGTGACAATGTCCAGCCCGTGCACACCAACAGCTGGGCAGGTCTTTTCCAGATGCTCAGGCCTGGCATCATGCCTGCAAGTGATCTGCAAAGTGTGCAGAGAGAAGAGCTGGTCCCTCTTACAGGAACATTTGAGGGATAGCTGCTGGGCTGGTAATGACCTTTCTAGGCATGTCATATCAGGGCACAGCTGGCACCTTGACCAGCCCAGTTACCAGCAGCTTCCCAGCAAGTGCAGTCAAGAGCCACCTGCCCTGGCCTGAACGGTCTGAAATGTCTGTTCTTTCGGGGATGGGTCCAGGGACACAGAAGTGCTTTTACTGCAGAGGGACAGGGAAACAGAGCTAGGGCTGAAGGTAGGTCAAGGGAGTGTGGAGAGAGCAGCAGTGGCGGAGAGGAGGCAGGCTGGACAGCCACTTGGAACTTCTTCTTTTTTTTTTTTTAAGATAATTTATCTGTCAGGGCCAGAATTTGGATGTGTACGGTCTCCCTTTGGTGATGCTCACTGCTGGTGAAGCAAACAGCCAGGAAAAGCATCAAGGACCTGCCAGAAGGTCGGAGCAGCTCTTCATGCACAGATGTGTCGCAGCTTAGTGTTGGGCTCTTCTGTCATCTAGCACAGTGTATGCACACGTATGTGCATGTACACACGTGTGCACATGTAAGAGTGTGTGCGAGTGTTGCGGCATGAAGGGCAACAAGGAGTCTTGCCCCAGCACAGCAGACGTTTAACAGATGCCAGACTCCTCAGCCCAGGGAGCCCGGCACAGTGCGGCCCTCCAGGTCTCTCTCTGAAACTGCACCACTGCCTCCAGCCTGGGAAGAGCTACAATATGGCACACGCACACAGCATCTCCAGGAGCCCCGATGCTCGCTGCCAGCTGACGCACAGAGCACAGACACACCTCCTGCGTGGGACGAGACGAGCCAGTGGGTGCAGAGTGCAGCGACTGCCCCTACAGCACCGCCACGCATGTGGCCCTAGAGCTGCCCGACTCTCCACGCCAGTGACAACGCGTTCCCTGGCACCTCTGGGCTGCAGAATCAGCCCTCAAAGCAAAGCACTCAAAGGCCTGAGGAAGTTAATTGCCGTGGATCTGTGTGGATCCAAGAGAAGAGGCAGCTACTTGCACCCAGCTGCAGTCTGAGCCCAGCCTGCAGTGGCAGCCTGCAGCGAGCTGCAGGCGCAGAGGGCACAGCAGGGAGGGCTTTGCTAATGCTCTTAGAGTGACTGATGAGCCAAGAGCCCTTTGCCATGACTGGAAGAAGGGCAACACCTGTATATATTTCTCAGCAAGAATAAATACACACAGGAAATAACAGTCACAAAGTTGACAATTCCTTCCCCTAGAACAGTTAATTAATTAACACTTCCAGTTAGCAAGTTCATGAAATGGAAAAACAATACTATTTCTGTAATTGCTGCTTGTCACAATGGAATTAAAACAAACTCCTAAGCATCCTCAAAGATACAGACCTGGTATTATAACTCTAGAGTCAAAGACACCTTTACAGGCTGGTGACATTTAGCAGGGACATAATCATGTATTACCATAAATAATGAGTCAAAATGACAGAACAGCTGAGACCTGAGTAACAGCCGTCTACTGGGAGGGAAAGCAATAGAAGAAACCACCTCAAAGCTCAGGAAATGGGGTAAAACATGAATGAGCCGGGCAGAAAGCGGAGGCGTTAGTCAGCAAAGCAGCAGGTTGAAAAACAACTGAGCCCTGGCGGGCGGCCTGCGGCCGACACAGGATGCTGAACAGAGCAGGAGAAAGGAGCATGCCGCTCTCGCTCTGAGGAATGCTGAGAGCACCCGCAGCGAGCAGTGCCTGCCCTCCTGCCTCCCTTTGGCCTTGCCCGCTGTCTCTGCAGATCCCTGGCATGGGCCTCCACCTCTTTAGTTTTATTTTGGCCAATATGCATCAAGCCTGACCCCGGTCTGCACGAAGGCTGTGGTAGGAGGACACCACTTCGGCTGCCATCAGAGGGAAAGGGCTTACCTTCGCAGCGCTGTGACCGTGTGCGCCTTGCTCACGGGTAGGGGATGGCACAGAGGCTCCTCTCTGCTCTTAGGAAACCACCAGACACATGGTGCTAAACAGAAACAGGAATGACTGTGCCTGTGAACTCACCCTGGCCATCTGGAACAGAAACCTGCAGCTCTGCCCAGGCGCAGGCTCCCCAGCCTCGCCTGCCCCACGCAGGACGTGCCCCGAGCCCTCTCCCCCGACGCCTCGCCGTGCTGGGTCCGGGCAGGTGCACATCCAGCCTGTGGGAACGCTGGGCTCTCTCCGACACAGACTCTGCAGCACGCTCCTGAGTGTGGACCCCCTTGGACAGCCCAGGGGCAGGACTCTCCCTCCGTGTCCTGTCCTGCAGCTGGGTTCCTGCAGCTTCACAAGCCGAGCATCGGCTTTCCTTGTTTCATCAGCCTACGTGTCCCCCAGCTAAGTCAACCCATTGCTCCCTGGGGCACCTCTCTTGCCAGCCTCCCCCGCCACCGCCAGCCGCAAACCGGTCACAGTCCGTTTCAGGCCACCCTTCTGCGTTTGTGCTCGCAGAACCGTGCTGGCCCTGCGCACAGCCAGCAGGTCCCTCACACGCTCGGCGGCGCTCACCTGGGTCAGCAGCGCTGGCAGAGCTCCCTGCCGCTCTCATGAAAGTTGGCACAAACTCACCTGCTTGGGGTCAACACCCATCAGCTTGTTCCTGCAGGCAGTGATGCACCAAGGTCAGAGCTGTATTGCTGGCACATGGTATGTTCTGCAAGATCCTCACTGAGCCGCCTGCACGGCTGCCGCAACGCGGGCTGCTCCCCTCACGTCGCGTGTGGCCCAGCCACGAGCTCCGTGCAGCCCTGCTCCCGGCCTGCGTGCAGCAACCCAGGGCGCCTCGCACAGCTCCTGGCGTCGCTCCCAGGACAGAAACCACACGAGCTGCTTTCAAGCCTCTGAGTGTGGAAGCACTTTCAAAGCAAAACCTAATGGCTCACATTTCGTGCTGCCTCCCTGTGGCAAGCAGCGGGCTGCAGCGTGCCGGCTCCAGCAGTGTTGCTGGGTTGCTCCCAAACCTACAGGACTTGCAGTCCTAACACAACCGCTGACTCCTCACATCACTCGCAAGGACATACCGTGTCTTTAAGAAAAAAGGTGGGATGGGGATGCAGGATGGACAAACAGGCAGAGTTTATGAGAGGCATGTATTAACACACATTGCAATATGTTGGGGCATATTAACAATATTGGATATAAACAGGGGTTTCACAGAAACAGGCTGATCCAAGCAGCAGTCCTTGTTGCTGGAAGCTGCAGCTTGGCTACAAAGCTGGTAGGAGTTCATTGCAAGGTGGTAGAAGACAGGAGTTTGTTTTGTCAGACTACAAAGGCTGAAGTGTGGGGTTGTTGGCTCCACTAGAGCAGAGGGACTAAAGCAATGAGATCATGTCACATCGGTACATCTGCATCCAGATCAGCACTGGTAAACATTTACAGTGCTCGGTGAGAACAGAAGGAGTATGAAGGTTGTTTCTATAAATTACTGGGGCAGGGGGATTCCATGCTCAGCAGTGGCTTTGGTTGTGGTGTGAGGCTCTTGCTCAAACAAGGAAGCTGCCGGATCCCCTGGCTGCTGTTCTGTGATCAGGGAAGAGCGGCTTTGCACAGCCCAGTTTTCTCATCCCTCACCCTGTTGCTGTGCATGTGCGTAAGTGGAGAGTGATGTGGTATGAGGAGCAGTAAGAAGCTAAAACAATGACTGATAGCATGCAAAACAGAGACAACATGGACAGCAGGTGAACGTGTTGGCCCTCTGCACCTGGGGAGCACAACAGGAGTTTTTTGAGATGAGGCGTAAGAACAGCAGTTAGGTAGCTGCACCAGAAGTGGGAAAAATCCTTGATGCGTCAGGAGGACAGCACCTGTTGCAAGGGCACAGCACAACTCAGAATGAGGCTATGAAATGGATCTGCAGAGAGCACATGCTAAACTGCAGGTCCTAATTCCTACCCTAGTAGAGGAAACAACTCACCTGATGGATCTGTTGCCTCCCTCATGCTGCAGAGGAGCCTGCTGGGCGCCCCTGGAGCCCCTCGGCTAGGTGGGGGGAGCAGACCACCCAGCAATGAACTGCCCTGCACAGCCTTCAAGCCCAGAGCACTGTCACAGACGTGCATGGGTTAGTGAACGCAGCACAACATGAACCTGCCAGAGTCATCGCCTCGAGGCCTCTGCTGGCTACTCGCCAAGGGCCAAGAGTACTAACTTCAGGGCCAGGCACGTCCTGGTTCTCACAGCAACTCTCTGGAGCACCGAGGCAATAGCTGGGCCTTGTTACAACCCTGAAACAGGTGTGGAAATTCTTCCCCCAGAAGGCAGTCCAGCACTTCTCTCACCCTGTTATAACTCTTTTTGCTGTGTGGGTGGCTCATTGCAAGTGAAACCAGCAGCGACTGAGCTGCGGAGAAGCAGCCAACCTCTGTCTCTTCAGCTCATGGCAAATTCCCCCATGTCTAAGAGCTGGGGAAACAGCAGCAAGTAGGAAAGTCCCAGTGATATGTTAGTCACTGGCTCAGTCACCTTTCAGTAGAGGCCAAATACCACACTACTTTGAATGCCATGCTCTCCTACAAGGGAGTGCAGATGGGACCAAGAGAGCAGCTGATCCATCACTGACCTGGGACTGGAGCTTCTTAGGAGAGCTGCCACCTTCCATGGACTGGGACAGGTGTAACACAGTCGCCCCTCTGTCAAAGACAGGCTGCAGGTCACAGTTTGCTGCTGTAACAACTCTTGCCATTACAGTTGCCTTTCTGCTCTCAGGGAGCGGATGTTTAGGGCTCCTCCATAGATAGTCACCGGTTTATAGACAGCTTTCTGGCTAAGAACAAAAAGGGAGAAGACAGCTGCTCCTCCCCACTAGCAACTAAATCAGCCCCAGCAGTCAGTTCCCCGCTCTGTTTGTTCCTAGGCTGCAGCCAGTTTTTCTTTCAATCTTGCTGGAGGGGTGGAAGCAGGGTGAGTGGAAATCGCATATTGTAGAAAGCCAGAGAAAGGCCAGGATGGAAGCAGGACAGCACAAGGGACAGAGCAAGGCAGCTTTGGTCGGAGTACAGCAGACACTTGAAGCTCCTCTCAACATTGCTTTTTCTCAGCTTGTCAAAAGAAAGAGAATTGTCAGTACTCAGCAAGCCAGGGGTGCTGGTGAGGGCTGTTATTAGGAAAACTGGGAAAATACACAGAGGTCAGGCAATTTGGTAAGCTTTAACTTCGCTTAGGTGTGTTAGCAGGGTATCTGGAAGGTGTCCTCTTCCTCGCTTGGCTATTTTCTTTCCTTTGTTTTGGAACAATCTGCTTTGAGAGTCCTGCAGCTGAAAACTGGAGTGCTTCATTGTCTCATTCCTTTGATTAAGTATCAGCAAGTTCATGATGAGCTTTTGCCCAGCTTCCCACCCTGTCACCACAGCTGAGTCAGAGGGGCCTTGAGAGCTCTGTGCAATTGCTGCAAGATCTGATGGAAGGCTGATGGCATGACATGGCTGCCTCAGTCATAGCAGTGTGTTGAAAAAATTAAAATTCTGGGTAAAATGCGATTGTATGATATATCACCGTGTGGGAGCATGAGGCAGAACTTGTACTTAGTAATCTGCGGAGGTGGGGAAATACCTATGTGTGCCTGTGCACATGCATGTGCGCTGCATAGGCACAGCTCCCCTGAGAATTAGTTAAAAACACCTATTCTTTGTAAAAGTATCTGCATACAAAAATAAACATTTTGGAAGCATCTCTGTCAGAGCTGGAATACAAACTCCACAAACCATGCTAAGGAGTTTTTCTACAGAAAAGACTTGGCTAGGAAAAAACAAACTGTCCTATCAGTCTCTATTCACTGAGGATTTTTGTCACATCATCCCACAATCAGAGATAAATATCATAGAACAGCGTAGCAGAAGCCACAAATCCCTCATTTGGTTCTCTCACCCCTTTGCCCTTTGGCCATTTCTCTGCTAAAAGGAACCTGTTTTCTTAGAACAAGTTTGTAGCTCATGACAGATAAGCACATTCTTAAAGTTGGCCTGGACAACACAGGGTCCCAAAGCAAGATGCAGAACAAGTTATAAGAAAAAAGTCCTGCTCCATACTCTCCCACCCTCTTCTTGTGGTCATTATTAGCTTTTGAAGGGCAATGACAAAACCGGTGATTGATGGGAATTTTCCAACAGCTGTTCAGTACAGGTGCATAATTCTAATGACCTGACATTACTTATGCAGAAGGGTGGGACTGACACTAGAAAAAAAAAGGAAAAAAAGAAATGAAAAAAGGAGGAAAAAGGCAAGCACATGGCATTTTCTGCAAAGGAAAAACTGTTTATCAGAACTAGCCCCTCCTGTACTGGGAATACACCCGCTTTTCTCAAGAACGCATTTCACTCATACATGAGAATGACAAATCAGGTTGGTAATACTTGGGAGGCAGCCAGATAAGGAAGATGTGGAGGTGGAGTGACTGTGAGTAACAAATGGCCTTAGAACTAGGCTAAGACTAGGCACAAGCCTTCACTTGTGCTGCAGTCTTATAAACAGACTGAAACACTGAAAATACATTTATTACAATGAGTAATTCTCTGACCAGATAGGAACCCTCCACTAGCTAAAAAGCCCAGGCATGGAGGGTGCCAACTTTTGGGACTGAGGTGCCTCTCTTGGTGAGGGGGAGCTGCTTTGCAAACAGACTGGTCCCTGGTAGGTGTGGTTCAGGCCACCACACTGCATCAGCAGTCCTAGAAGCAAGCCATAGGCCAGAGCCCACACCCACTGTCAGCTGATCATCATACACCAGAAACTTGTTATTTGAGACACACCTGTGTTTTATAGCCTGGCTCTAGCTCCGAGTCCCAAGAGCGGAGGAGGGAACACTAATTTGGATCAATCTTCAGTCAAGCAGTGCGCCTATCATAGGAGGGAGAGGTGAGTAGGCCAGCTAGCCCAGCTGTTTAACATCAGTTCTGAGTTCAGGCAAAGGTCTAGGGACCCCCTTCCCAAAGAGTTACAGTTTGATTTGATCCAAGAAAGACTGAAAGGAGGAAAGGGGTAAAACACACAAGCAGAGAAAGCCATCCAGTGGAAATGAATGACAGGAGGACATAGCTATGTGGAAAGAAAGGCAGGGGAAAGGCAGAATGAAGCTGCAGCACACCAAAGCAAGGAACTGCTGGAGCCATCAGCTTTCCAACCCTGGCCTGAGCAGAGCTCTCCACGCTGCTCCAGCCAGGTCTATGCCTTCCAGGAGGATTCCGCCAAGGGCCCAATGGAGATTAAAGGAGCAGAAGGGGAAGAAAGCCCCACTTGTGTCTCTATGCCTCCCTTTACAGCCCTGTGCTCCTACAGTAAACAGTGAGTAACCCATTCCGGGTAGCTGCAGCAACAAGCTGTGGGTTTTTGCTTAAACTTGATTTTGCTTGGCTTTAGGGAAGTGAGTCAGCATACGCATGAGGCTGACCTCTGGCCACTTTGCATGTTCCTGTTCCACCATTTCAGTGAAGGTTTGTTTGATGAGTGCTGAAAACCTCGTTATCTGTCAGTGCCTCACAGCCGTCCCACATCACAGAACATGTGCTGATTTAACTACAGCTGACTGCAATCATGAAGACAGAGCATTTCTGAATTAAACCTCATCTGAAAGAAAATAAAATTCAACCTGATATTTTCAATGACAATTTTTAATATGTTCATCAGAAGCTTAACTATGCATAGTGAGATCTTTTACTATCCACCACCTTAATGAAAGTGGGCTAGATACCAGTGCCTATGCAAATCTTAGCTATCACATCTAAATACAGACACTTCACTGTGAGTACCCTTCCAGAGCTTACATACCCTTTTTAACTGCTGCAAAACTGGTGTGTGGAAACCTCTACTACCCGGCCAACCTGAACTTTGAAGAAAGAGTTGCAGTAAAAAATCCTACTTACAAACATGTCAAACCTGCTGCAGTGTGGCAGTTACAGATCTGTTCTCAGAGTTGCTCTTATCTTCCTTGTTTATGGATAGGAACGGGAATAGGGTTTTTTCTGTGTAATGAGAACTGGCTTGAGACATGAAATTATTTTAACAGTCCTTAACTATTTTGCAATACTGCCAACACATTATGGTGGAATTTACAATGCCAAAAATATATGCTAATGCCCTAGAAAAGTTCAGAGTCATGAGTAAAACTTTTGGAACAATTATCCAGCAAGAGACACATGCTATTTTCAAGCTCAGGGCATAATTCCCCACTCTGTCTGGGCAGAACAAGACACAGAAAAATGCTCCATCAGTTCAGGGGAGTTTGACCATACACTGGATAGGCCTTCTGGGAAAACACAGTTTAGAAATGTCTGATTCCATTTACAGCTGTGGAAGTATGAAATAATTCTGTTTACTTCTGCAGAATAATTGCAGGTGTGTGCCCTGTAGTTTGGACAAGAAACTAATCCTGAATAATGGCCTAGGGCCAGTCAAACATGACATCTCTCACTTTTCAGTAAATAATTTATGGGAGATGTGTGATACTGTCAGAGCAAGTCAGTCGCTTCCCCTTTGACTTGCAGCTACTTCCATCTTCCAGGTGCGTTAGCACCTTCCACATCACCTTTGTGCACTTCCCAATCATATACAGAGCCAGAGCAATTATCACAGGAGCTGTACTGAATAAGAACTCCTACTTTATGCAGCTGCTGCTCACTTTTGGAGTGGGACCAGGTCCAGGGAGACCTTAGCTTTGGCTCTACTTCCCTGAGAGAGTTGTAGCTGCAATTTTTAGGTACTAACCGCTCCTGTCCCCCAAGGGCCTGCATCATACACCCCTTGCCAGTCCTGTAGCACGCATGAGTGTTACAACCCAGTGAATCCATGTCTGAACTGCAGTAGCCCTCATTTTAGGCAAGCCTGGAAAAACAAGCAACATTTCAATTTGCCATACAGTTTATTTCCAAGGGCTGATTTGGTTCAGCCTTGGCAAGTGTGGCTAGGCTACCTTCATATAACAATTGTCCTCCTGGGCAAGGACTTGTAGAAGTTTCACTTTTTTCTCATTCTTTCTGTTGTTTTCCCTCAATAGTTCTGCTGATCTTTTTTTAATTAGAGGTGTCAGTTTCGATCCCTCATTGGGAATGGTGCAAGAATAAGAAGGACAGGAGTTATCCACAGAAAGAGGAGGTAACAGCTTGTCTACGACCAGGAGCTCCAGGGAATCTGCAGTTTTTCTTTTTAAGCTTAGTCCACTGCTGTCCAGTGATTCTTCTGGTAAATTAGCTGCTGAGCCCCATCTTCTGCTTACTACATGCTGTATCACCTCTTTATTTTCCCCTGTATTTCCAGGCTTCTTCAAATGGGTATGTGTGTGGCACTGGAAGTCAGCATTTAGTCTGTTACTGCTGCTCTCTTGCATTCCTTTACCAGCATAGTCAAAACTGTCAGATTTTGCCCCCTTTATAGTTTTTTCTCTGCTTTTAAAATCTTGAGAGTTCAGCTCTAACAAACTCAACAGCTGTAAGTCTCTGATGGTGTTTTCATCTTTGCTATCACTAGACAGCTCATTAGAGTTGATAATCCAAAGCCTGTTATCGCTGTTCTGTGAGACATTCTCACTAGTGGCTAAACCTGGGACAATGCCACTATCAAAGCCCTGTAAAATCAAATGTACATGGTTGTCTGTCTTCTGGTCAGGTTCATGGATTATGGTATCTGGAGGTGCTTCTCTGAGGTTGTTGTACAGAAGACTAATAAAGGGTTCATATTGTGACCTAAAGATAACCTCACTGTCATTGTCAAAGTATGTACCATTACATTTAACTGCAGTATCAAAAGACTGATAACCAGATGGTTGAGGTCCAATGGGGTAAGAAATTACGTCTGCCTTCTTTTGAACATTTTGATATGTTATTTGCTTATATATTTCCTCCTCTGGTAGGAAGGCTGGAGCTCTGTTATTTGCATGTGTGGAGAAAGATGGAAAATCAATATGATCTGAAAAGGTGCTTTGAAAATCAAGCTCAATGCAGGCAGATCTGTAGTTGGCATAACATCTCTGATCGCTAGGGGGTTGATAAATTTGATCTCTGCAGTGAAGTTCTGGATTCTCTGAGAACTGCGTCAAAGGCAGTGAGGTGCACATGTTTTCAAAACATAGAGTCAGCCTATTGTTAGTCACAGACTGAGACAGAAGAGTATCAAAGCTCTTGTATGCAGAACTACCAGGGCCCTTGGGTGGAGATACAAGGGTATCAAAGCTCTTGTATGCAGAGCTACAAGATTCTGTGGATGGAGACACGAGGGTGTCAAAGCTCTTGTATGCAGAGCTACAGGGCCCCATGGATGGAGACACAAGGGTGTCAAAGCTCTTGTATGCAGAGCTACAGGGCCCCATGGATGGAGACACAAGGGTGTCAAAGCTCTTGTATGCAGAGTTGCTTATTCTGTTTTTGATGATCTCAAAGGCTGGTTCATTTGGTGATTCCTGAATCAGGACAGATGAGTCACGCTGAATTTCAGAACTGCACGAAAAAAGGCTTTGGTCAAGCATATCTGGAGGATCTCTTGCCTCCAGAGAAGCAGAATTTGTGTTGGAGCTTTGATAGCCAGATTCAAAGGATTCTTCTGATCGTGCTGACTTCTTGCTGGCTGTACTGCAATTGTAGTCATCTTGTGAGACTTCAGAGAAAAGGGAGTCTGTGTGAAAAATACCACATGGCTGCTGATGCTGGTCTGCATTTTCTTTTGGATTTTGCTGTAATGGGTTTTCTGGCTCAAGTCTCTCAAAGGTTTTATTCTCGTCTGTGCTGATGTCTGTATCTTTATTGCCTTGTGTATTGTTTTCATCTGCCAGGAGCTCAATGAACATGTTAGCTAGTGCATCATTATGTTCAATGTGCTCCCTGAAAGTACTGGCACTGCCCTCACAAGGCTCAAACATGGTGACCTGGTCACGAGTCTCTTCCTGGCTCTCAGCCTCAATGTCTGTTAAACATTCACAGATCTCAAGAGACTTTTCAACCAGAATTGTCTCAGGGGTTAAAACTGCACCATAGCCTTTTGGGAACCAGTCTCCAGACTTGCTGTGGCAACTGCAAGGTTTCTCAATGTTTGTGATGTTATCTTTTCCCTTGAAGCTTTGGCCTGACAAACTTTGAGCCAGACAGTTCTTGCAACTTCTGTTTTGAGGAATAAAAAGGAAAGTACAGTTAATGTTTATGTAATAGGAAAGTATTTTATGCTATAAAGCAGAAGGTTTTTTTGCTTTATCTTACTTACATTTGGTTTTCCATATGACTCTGCTTTAAGTCGTGGAAAGGGAACTTAATTTCATCAATGTAGCACAAAACTGAAAACTGATAAAGACAGACAAGATTTAGGACACGTGAATTTTATTTATTATCCCCTACAATAGCCAGCCAGTAGCAGTTACTACATGTTCTGTTTTTAATGATCAGGAAAAGACAATTTTTGCAAAGCCCTTAAATTACCTTGACATTTTTTACAACCAAATGGCTCTTGGCTGGATTTGGGATTTGATCCCACCATTCCTTCTTCACTCTGTAAGGCAAGAAAGAAAATTGTTTGCTTTGACTGCATTTTGACTTGATCGCTACATATTTCCCTCCTCTGCTCTGCTTTCCCTCCTAGCTGTCTGCATTTCAGCAACAGGAAGTGCTTCTTCTGTGCATCTCCAAATGCTGCTTTTTATTAAACTAGTGCAAAGGCATTTACATATTTGGTGATAACCAGTCTGTGCAACCACAAGCACATGTTCTTCTAATCACGTATGAAAAGATGAGAGAAACAGATAGGATCAAACTTTCATATATTACCATTAAAAAATGAAAAAAGAAATACAGTCATTTAACCATCATTACTGGGATTCCAGCAAAGATTGGGGCACCAAAATGACAGACCCCATAACTGCGGTTTGCTTTGGATGCCATAACAAGCCCATTTTAATAAGACTGACAGAGAATATTCAGTTATCCTTTCAGAAAATGACAGAGTGCAACTGATTCATGTTTATAAAAAGTTTGCTTGTGGAGTCTGAGATAAAGGTGCTGAGGAAAAACAAACCATTAGATTGCCGTACTACTAGACATTCAGCCAATCTACAGCAATACTGATATCTGTGTGAACTGCTACTCTATAAACCTTTGAACAGTGCTATACATACTTGGCAAAACAGAAGTAACAAATTACAGCTACTGCCATGATCAGTATGCAGGATACAGGAACAGCCATCTGCAGAATGTCTTCGGTTGTTACTTGATAATCTATTAAACAAACATATACATTTACAGATCTATGCGTTTATAAATACAAGTACCAAGAATACCATATCTGTTGCTCTTCTTTTGCACCTTAAAATAACGCTAGACATAAAATAAAACCTTCAGACGAACATCAGAACATACACAGCTGCCAGTGGCAATGCTGTGTGGCATGTCTGAAAGACCAGTAGGAGTACTGCACTCAATTACTGTGGGTGAGTTAGGAACTGGGAGGGCCCACCTGTGTCCTGAAGCCATTTGCCAGCTCTCAGAGACAAACTTGTCATGTAGTCCCTAGCATGGCATTACCAACTTCCACTGAAGCACAGCCATGCTTCTCATCCTCTCTGTTGCTCTTCAGAGACTTTTCTAAAACCTCAGCTCTCTCACGGTTAAAAGTATTGCTTAATTTCAAGCTTAAATGTCTCTCATAGTTAGTTTATACCCACTTGCTCTTACATCAACATTGCCTGTTAGTTTAAGTAACTCTTCTCCTTCCCGCGTGTCTACTTCCTGCAATACTTGTAGAGAACAAATATATCCTCTTTCAGCTTTTTCTTCCCCACAAGGATAAACAATCCAAGGTCCCTTCCTCAGTTTTTCCAGGAGTTGTGTTTTTGCATTTAGTCTCCTCGGAAGCCTTCACAGATTGGTCCACAATACATTCAAAGCGATGATGATGATGATGATGATTTTATTTGCAGTTATTGCAAATCACTGATTCCATTACTCTCCTCTGATAAATAAGAGGCAGTGGGGCATGCAGAATGTGGTTTATAAAAGTATACTATCCTTTTACCAAGCTGCTATTTATAACAATACTTACCATAGTGAAATTCAACTCTGTCACTCCAGTCACTCCAGTAGGCTGGGTAGTCTGTATAGTTACACCGTATGCTTACAATGTAATCATACCCTTTCCTCAAAGAGCTTGCAATAATTTCAAAGCTTTTTGTCTGATGGTTAATTGGTTTTGTAAAAGCCTGAAAAGAAAGTGAGAAAGTTCATTTGGATTTTTTTAATGGGATGAAGGGTTGGTGGCAGCAATTAGATACTAGTACTGCTATGTGCTTCAGTGACCTTTCACAAATGAGCAGGTGAATGACTGTGTATATGATCTGCTGTGATACTGTGCTTTGCTGTCATTAGTGGGTAACACTTGTGACACACCATTATGCATGTTCTGGCCCCTTCCAGAAGGAGCCTGGCCCTAAAGTGCTGGAGTACTCTGGACAGTGCCTGAAATGCCTCAAGTGTGCCAGAGTCATGGGCTGCCTCAAGCTTCCTCGTGCCCAAGGAGCATAATGAAGGTCCAGGAACAGAAATGTATTTTGAATCTTTGCCCAGCCTACTGAGAGCCGCAGGCCAGTCAAAAGAGTTTCAGTCCCTTAAAGCCCAGTTTGAACCTCCCTGGGGCAAAGTGTGCTCAGTGAGAGCTGCCCTTGCTGGCCCTGACACTATTAATAATGGAATGATTACAAAGTTCTTCAAGATTTTTCAAAGGACTTTTAAAACCTGAAAGCTGCAGAGATAGAGAATGAAGAGACTGTCTGTCTCTTACCTCTGTGGGGTCCTGCTTGTTCCAATATTTTACTTCATAGATCACCGGCTGTCCAGAGAGCATGGATGGAGGGGTATAGCTCTCTTCCCAGCTCAGATTGAAATTACCATTTTCAGCTTTCTCAATGGCAAGATTTTTGGGGGCCCTTGGCTTAACTGTACATTAAAAAATACAATTAAGAGCATTGCAATGGGAAAGCGCTGATGGAGAGAAGCAGAGACACAAATATTCGCCAGAGACCAGAGTCTCATCACAGTCAATGCATTTAGCCCTTTTCACTATGCGCTAGCACAAGGACGTAAAGGACAAAACAGAGTAACTGCAAGGTGTTTGTTAACAAGCATTGGGTCTTCAAGTTAGCTGAACAAATTTCAAGTTCTACTTTATGGTATGCTGAATGCAGCTTCCAAAGTGGAAAAATTGGGTTAATCTGTGCCCTCACAGTAGCGTGCTGTGCCTTGGAGTAGACATACAGCTTCTGATAACTTCTCAGCCAGATTATTCTGGCTAACTGTCTCTTTGAGATTGATGCAGGTTCCTGCTTATTCTGCTGATGAGCAGAAGCAACATCAAGTATTCTGAAATGAACCAGATCACTGGTGCAGATGAATGCCTGCCTAAGACACTTGAATGATTTCTCTTGAGTGTTTGAGGTGACACATTGTTCTAAACAAGCTAGATGCTTGTAAAGACAGATACAAACTAAATCTATGCTCTGTCCTGAGAAAGAGAAGAATCATAAACTTTTTATCATTGGTTGTTATAATCCAACAGTAATTACTGTGAAAAGCTCTGTTCAGAGGGATGATTCAACTAGCATGAAAAATCAGGGAGGATGACAAAGACAGAAATAATAAAATTGCAGCAGGGGTAGTCTAGTTTCTTCCTAGAGACTAGGAGTAGCACCTTCCTCAGCCACCTCAGCATCTTCTACAGCCACAAGCAAAATGCACTAAAGATATGGCTAAGCCCTCAAACTGGTGATTGCTGAAAGCTGAGAGGGTATAGCTAGAGGAATAATCACTCTCTCTTTGCCCCATTCCTTAAGAATCTGCTCCAAAATCAGGTTACCAAGCCAAATGAACCTTTGATTTGAGCCAGCAGAGCATTTTTTACCTCCAATAAGGAAAAACTCTTCAGGTAACATTAATGAGGAGTTAACTAGGATTGCAAAGCCTGTAACCAGATGTCCTGGTGACAAAGTAAATAGTTTCTTACCAACCAAGGCCGGTGTAACACTGTAATTCCACATATCAGTCCCATTGAACTGCAGAGATAGAATATAGGTGAGGCCTGATACAAAATAATCAGAACATATTGTACAAGCGCATGTGGAACTCTCTTTTCCATTCTCAGGGACACACACATGCTCTCTGAAAAACAGACAGAAAATTATGTGATATTTACATAGTGTTACACACTCTATTCTTCAAAATGTGCAATCAAGGTTCCCAGTGTGTAGAACTAATATAATCTGAGACAAACAAGCTTAGTTCCTAGAAATATTTAGCCAAAACAACCCAGAACAGAACTATCAGAACAGAACTATCCCCCAAACCCTTAAATAACCCACCCATCCCCAAACACTCCTCAGCTATCCGTATTGCACTAGTGAAAAACTTGATGGAAAACTAAGGATTGATCCCAAGAGGAAAAATGAACACCAAAAGCATCCTTTGTCACACTTCAGCCTCTGAAAGAGCAGATCATTGTCTCGTTAGTATGGAAACAGTTTTACTGCACTGTAAAAAAACCAAGGTTATTTGGATGCCTCTGTGGAGAAATCATATGGAAAGGAAGAAGAAGAGCCCAGATGCGTCTTCCTCTGTAGGAAGTGACAGGAAGACTCCCTCTGCTGCAGAATAGGGGAAAATGGTCTATGAACAAGGAGTTATGCTGTATGCAGAGAAGTTCACCTGGACTCTAGGCAAGGGTTCCTTTTACACAGGCTACAGACAGATATATCAGGTAAGTTTCTCCTGAAGGGGGTAAAAATTCTCCTGAAATGAAGGTTAGGTAAACTTATGAGAGCCCTAGCACTCCTACAAGTAATACTTGATCATTCCTCTGTACCAAGAGTGCAGAGGTCTGCAGAAGAGTGCTCCACTGAATAGAGCATGCTGTTTATAGTAGCATCTCATTTTTCCTCTTGTCAAGAAGAATAATCCTGATTCCAGTTTGCCTCAGGCTCCTGTGGCAGGGGGAGGAAATCAAAGCTGATAACGACTATAGCATATTTTAAGGTCCAACAATGATAATGGAAAGTTTTATGAAACACTTACAGCTGAGACAAAAATTCCTTCCTGTAATAGAGCAGGAATTCTTTGGAGCAGTTTGTCTGTGTGGGCACCTTCCAGTGACAAACCAGTTCTTTAGCATAGTCAGTGAAGCATGCAAACTCCTGTACATGTCCTGTAGCCATAACTAGGGAGAAGCAGCACACAGCAAGAAACACGAGAATCAAAAGAATAAATCGGACTAAGCAGGAACATAAAATCCTTTCCTCCAAACAGGATGATCAACCCCTTGTAAGGGAAGCAAAAGCACAGCCATTTCTCATGTTCTGGGTAAATGGAAAGAGGTGTGTGACACCAAATATCTCCAGAAAGGCAAAGACAACCTCTACGCTTTTGAAGAAGGTCTGCAGTAGAAATACTGAAATAAAAAAAGCACAACTCATCTAATACAAACTTCTAGACATAGAAAATCTGATCTTGATGAGCTCTACCTAAAAAGCATCAACTTTTAAAACAGCATCATCCCATGTGTTAAATACACAAGGTTCAAAAACCAAAATGCAGATAATTAATAGAGTCAGACCAAGATCTCTGCCTAAAGGCATTTACCTGTGCTTTATCTACTCTGGTTCCAAGACTCCTGTGTGAATGGCCCTCTGCCTCCCTCAAACAGTTCCCCGTTGCCTAGAGGATCTTCCTGTCACAGATTTTCATCTAGCATACAGCTTTTATTAATTTCATTCAGTATTTCCTGTTATGGTTTGTATTTTTCTTTCTTGTGATAGTGTTCAGAGTTCTGATCAGATTCAGTGTCACATTGTCCTGGGCATTGAGAGGGCACAGAAGAGCCCTAAATCCCTGTACTCCAACGTTATTAGCACTTGCTATCTCTTTTACTGGTGATGTTTAAGAACAAATGAGAAAACATTGGTCAAATCAGCCTTGACAGAACTGGAAAGAGAAATGGAAAACACAATCCTCAGTATCCTTTCCAGCCCCATTTTCCCATTATTTTAATATGCTCTGCATAGTGAAACAAGGAGCAGAAACAGTTGTGTGACATTAAGATCATGCTGTTACTAGGACTAACAGTGTGCCAAACCCATGGTACTGAAATGTGATAATTTCTAAATGAAGCTGTTAGAAATTACTAACACTTTTATCATCCTAGACAATTCTTTCCCTTCTTCCATGTTTGACCTTTCAGATATCTGTAAATATTTACAGTATCTCCCTTTTCTTGCACAGGTCATACAGATCTAATTATTTCTATCCTGCTCTATATCTCAGGTCCCCATAGAAATTTAGAATATCTTTGGTTGGTTGTTAGCATCCTATTTATTGATATTTTTCCAATCGTGAGCTTCCCAAGAGATTTTGCTAGAAGTATTCCTGCTGCAGTTACATAGGGCCATATAAAGACATGATTTCATTTCTGTATAGTACACAAATAATTCTGTTCACACAGCCCAGCACATGACTGACTTCATTCTTGTCATTTATACTGCAAATTCAAGACTAATTTGCCACTGATTCACATCCTGTAAGCTTTGCAGGCTTCTTCATCCTAATGAGTGTCTATATTTCAGATTATTCCTCCCATGCAAGGCTTTTATTATCAAAAATACCAAGTTTCATTATTTTCTTCCTACTTTTCTTTTTTTTTGTGGTCCCTTTGTGTTTTTTTTTTTTCTAATATAACTTCTGCATACTTTGATATAGCATAGCATCTGCAGATAAACATGCTGGTCAGCTACCTTTTAGTGGGCATAATGTCATCTCGAATAAAATTGGATCTACTACCAGGCCCGGTGTCACTTCATGAGAAACCTGATTCAAAGAAATAGTTCATTGTTTAGTACTGTCTCTTTGGTACTACCACATATCACTTTCACCTCTCTTTTTAAAAGGCCTCCTACAAAACTTGATTACCAAGCAGTCCTGGATCACTTGAGTAATCACAATAACCTTCGTGGGGCTCATTTATGCAAATGAAAATGTAGTGCAATTTCAAGGAACCATTTTTAAATTCTGCAAGAATCGTAATCTAATTTTTCTGGTACATTGGCTGGTTATAAACCTAGAACTACCTGTAGCTTATGGTTTTATTACTGTTCAAATATTAAAAGTGTCTTGTTCTATTTTAGCTACCAAGGATAGATGTTTATCTTGTAGATAGAAACAAGCACTCTTAACTCCTTTCTGAATGACAGCACCGCATTTAGTTCCCTTTTGTCTGCATTGCCCATGATTCTTCAAAAACAACAATAAAAAAGGAAAAAAATCAGAAGAGCAGCAAGTTAAAGATTAAACTTCTGCAATACTCTAATAGCCACACAGCCCATTTTTTTAAAAGAACTGTCATCTATTTATCTTGTTACTGTTGTTTATATGTGTTGCTATTTATATTTTTATTGTTTTTTTTAATTTTTCCACTTGAAAATGGACTTTTAAAAGAACTACTAAATGTTGAGCCCTTTAAAGATGGACTTTGCTATTTTTCAGTGCGTTAATGATGTTACACTCTCAAGATCCCTTGAATTATATGAAGCTCTTCCTGCTGTGCTGTTATGATGACTTGTAACCTTACTTTATCTTGCCTTTTAGTGTCCTCATGTCTTTCCTGCATTCTAAACTATTCCTTGTATTCTTTTCCTGTGACCCTTTCCCTTTTCCATCTCTGGTATGACATTTTTGTAAACCTCAGATATTTAAAAATTTCCTTTTGAAACTACATGCAGTACAAAGTTTGCTTTCAGTTCATGTAGTTGAAAAAGGGAACTGAAATAACGGACTTTTTTCATCCTCAGCAAGAATAACATGATGAAGAAACTTAAAACGTGGTAATCCGTGAAATTAAAACTTGATAATTTATAGAAAATCTGGGATTACCTAGACCAAATGACTCGGCCAATGTTTACTTACAAAGCTTGATCATTCTCATTAATTCAAATTGTGAAATTCCCTCCAGCATCACCAGCAGCATATTCTGAACTCATAGTACATAAGGAAGTAGCTAATAACTTATCTCTAAAAAAAGTTTATTTTTTATTGTTTTTGTTTGCTTTTCTTAAAAATAAAGCAGACTATTGTGTAGCTACTTAAAAACTATGGAAAGCAAAATATAAACTATTTTCCAGAGAATAAAAACATGTTCCTGGAAGATAAGATTTTATAAATCTAACTTCTCTTTATAAATGAAATATCAGGAAAGATATAAGGAAAAATTTTTTCATATCCAGCTCCTGTTAGGCGAACTGCAGAAAATAACCATTAAGTAACTAGCAGCACTAAGACTTAACGTGAATGTGCATCTTGCCAGACCAAAATATGTAATGTCCTGCGTGCTCATCACTACATGTCAGTCATCTGTTCCTGTACAAGCACCAGTCACAGTATGGAATGCCTTACAGTGAGTGCTTGCAAAATTTGTTCAAATCCATTCAGCTAAGTTTTCCAGCTTAGTAACTCTACGCACTTTGGAGAATGCACGCTGACAGCTGCCTTTTGACTGTAAGTCTATAGGTCACCCTTCTTTTTATGAGCACAGCTCCCTCAAGGTCTATTGCTGATGATTCCTTTTTGGCCCACATGATGTACAGCCGCAGTTATGAAAATAAGCAAATGAGAGACTAGCGGGCTTTCCACCTTATGGGATATTTACAGAGATGTCCCTGGCTCATTGCAGAGAATCCTGCTTGCAGCAAGGCATCCAATATAGATTATCTAATCTAATTAGATTATCTAATGGGAAAGCAGACAGATGACTTTCCAAACCTCAGTTTCTGCTTCTCGCAGATTCCTATTTCTTACTGCCAATATGGAAAAGGTCAGTAAAAAGAGAAGATCTGAGAATTTATTCTAATATATGAATATCTGATACATGTTGCTACACATTTTATTCAAGTCAATTAATAGTAGTAATAATGTTGTGTACTAGTTACTCCTACTCGTGGTAAAATACTGTCGATAACTTCAGTGTAATAATTTAAAACATTGATGAACATACTTTCATTTGTTGCATATGAAAAGAAAAGGATCCACAGGGTATGCAGCGCAGCACTTGGGATTCTTGCCATCATTGACACTGGTCAGGTTCAGCAGGACAAGCTGTGCTGAAATCCTGCCAACAGAAAACATTACAAGCTTATACCAGTGTCCTAGTTGAGGGAAGGCTGTAGCTCTTCCTAGCACTGTGCTAGATGTCAGGATTAAGATCCCCTGCAGTGCCTGATCCTCCTAAAGTTTGTTCATGGAACAACGTGACCTGTAGGAGAATAAGGGTGATACAAACGAGTTAGAAGATTTTTTTGCAAAAATGTAGTTACAGAGGATATTAAATTGTCAGCTGCTGTGGGCCTACTCTTTTCAGGTACTAAAAAAAGAGAGATGCTGTTTGTACCCGAGATATTAAAAAAGCAAGCACTGGACCAAAACAATTAATTGTCAATCAACGTGTCACCAGAGCCATATGATTCCACTCAGATAACTGAAAGAATTTAAGGACTAGGTGCCTGAGCTGTTGACTGTAATGTTTACAACAGTCTTATCACCATTACCCTAGATACTGAGAATTACCAGCCTCTTAAAGTTTTGAGCAAAGACCTCTGCACAGAATGCAAACAGAATGCAAATTTATTAAAACAATAACTAAATTAGAAGATGTAAAACACATACATAGTTATGATGAGGCCATCCAGCACAACTTTAGAAAAAGAAAATTATGCAACTTTTATATATTACAATTCTTGAAGCACAGTGAAGTTCAGTAAGTAAACTGAAACCAGATGAAATAATCCATTTAAGACTTTTGAACAGCTTTTTTTTTTTTTTTTCCTCCAAGATTTTACTGAAGACATAAAGTAGCCATTTGGTAGAAGATCCTATTCAGGATTAGATGTGGCTACCTGCTTGCACATCACTAGAAATGTATGTGGTGTGAGTATTTGATAACTAGGTAAATTTGTATGTAAATTCATGCTCACTAATATGCGGTGACCATGACTTCGCATTCAGCATAAAGAGGAATAAACCTTGTTCAGAAACACATCATCTGTTGACACAGAATGCTTTTGTCCCTTCCTCTTATGCTCTTGGTATTTTCTAATCTCTGAGTCTGGACACAGTGTTCTTACACTTACTACCTGCGTGCTACAGCTGCTCTGCTTACATCTGCAGAGTTCCCAGGTGGCACAGTATTTTTGATTCCAAAACCTCACGATTCTCTTTGTGTGACTGAGTAAAGAGGAGAAAAACTCTCAGAAGATCTCTTCCAGTAGGAGACAGGTTTTTGGCTTTCTGCAGAAGTTCCGTTACATTTTGAAGTAGAAGAAACCAAAGAAGCATATTTGTTGCTGGTGGTTGAGCACCCTCTACCACTAACCTAACTACAAAAGTAGAACAACCCTTGACACTTCTGTCAGATTTGAGATTCACCAGTGCACCAGACAAAAGGAATTGGCTGAGGGATCAGCAACTTTGCTGTGGTATAAACTTCTTAAGTGATTAGCTTCGGAAGAATTTAATGTTGTTTTGGAAATAAGCATGTGGGCACTGTACACATGTAAGTGTGTGTAGCCACAGAAGTATGCTGCTGAAGCCATATTCCTTCAAATATCACCTCTCAAAAACTGGTAAGACTCTCAAAAACAGCTGCTGAATATTTGCTGTCAATTAGAATAAACACAATGTAGACAACAGTCAGAATCCTTCCCAGCTGAGCAAGGCACAGACAGAAAAATAACTTTTTTTATAAAGATGCCCATGCCTTTTATTGATGAATTTATCTACATAAATCATAGCAAAATATAGCAACAGAATCTTAATTTCTACAATACACTATAAAAGAAGTGCTAGTTCTTTTAAATGTATCTTTACTTCAGTGTAAGTTAGACTCAGCTCCAAACCTCATTATCCAAGCTGCCACTTTTTATGATGCTGTATTTCTTCCGTTCTCACACCCATGACTGACCATCCTTTAAAGTAAGCTTCTAAAGATTAAACATGGAAAATTTCAACCTTAGAAGTTAAGCAATAAGAATATTGTGAGCACAAATAAACTAGAATGGAAACTGTTTTGTGACCTTACCGGAAGCAGTTACTGCTCATCCAGTAATAAAGGGCCTACTTAACGATGAATTTCTCATAAACATTCAGGAAAACTACTACTCAACAGCTGAGGTTTTCACTTTTGGCAACAGACAAAATGTGATCGAGCACACTAATAAAATTTTTGAAAAGAATGCAAATGCCTTTTTGCAGCTCAGAAAAAAAAAAAGAGCAAAGTGCTCCAGCAAACAAAATCTTTCCTCTCCTTTTTACTGGCATTCTCAAGAGAGGAAATGCTTGCTTTTCCAGTCCATTGCTGATTAATAGTGTCCCATGACTGCAGTTCCAAGAAACTCTGAAAACTTTTGCCAAATAATCCTGTATCACATAACTCGTATGAGTTAGCAGACTGCAGAGCAAAAATCTCTCTTCTACAGGAAGAAAGAAGATTTGGACACTTTGAAGAAAGTGGATTTAATCCATAGCTCTAATGAGAGGCAAACCTTTTTTTTTTTTTTTTTAAATAAGAGTAGTAGATTTTAAAAGTAATACCAAGGGTTAGGGAGAAAATTTAAAACTGACAATGGCTTTCCCATCTGTAGGCTCTTAAGTTTTTCTTAATATCAAATAATGAAATATTAAACTTAATAAAGTATATAAGTATATATATATTATTAAGTACATGTATATTATATGTATAATAAAGTACATAAGTATATATATTAAACTTAATAAAACATATAAAATATATAGAATATTAAGTTCTCAGCAACCTGTATTCCCAGGTATTATTAATATAACACTGTATATTTGAGGAAAATAAGGCATAAAAGTCTTTCCCAAAACTATAGAAGCAATCCATATAGAGCTGAAAGTAGCTCTATGTGATTATCAGCCCAAGTTATATGCTTAAATCATCTGATTATTCCTATCTCTTGAAAAAAAAAAATCGAGATGTAATCGAAAAGATTTCATTTAATCTTGAGAAAAAAATATTTTCTAGCGTGGGCTCTTAAATAAATTTGGGTCACAGTTAATCTACAGGTATAATCTGCAAAACTGTTACACTCAAAGAGTAACTCATGCACAAAAGACAAATGATGGTCACTTCTATCTAAAATTGCTTAATTTATCTTTGCTGCAATTGTACAGTTAGAGGGCCACTTCCCATTTTAAAACTGGGATTTCAATTTTAAAGGACAACTTGTCTTATTCTTTTTGATTTAAAAAAACCTGCTATAACTGCAGACTAAAATCAGATAAGCAGTACAAAGCATAATTACATTATTAGTCAACTGATTTTATATCAACATTTGAAAAGAAAAAAAGATAGGAGATAATTTTTCTCCTGTATGATTATTAGTGCTATTTTTTATTGATTTTTTCTAAATGCCAACACAAAATGGCACACCTACAGGAATATATTGCATAATACCTACTCTTCGACATGCAATATGACTGTCAGAGGCAACCACACAAGGTATACCTACAGTAAGAAGTATAGGTGTCTTTGAAAAAGTGGAAGAAAGTTTTCAGAAGAATTTGGATGCTAAGGAGTGAGACTTGTGCACTGCATTAAGGAGGAGGTTTGGATGAAGGCGTAGACTAGAAGATACTTTGGAGTTCCTGTAAGGAAGGATGGCAACACTGGTGAATGAAGGGCCAAAAGATTAAATTCAATAGCTCCCACTTGGCGATATCTAAACTAAGCAGAAAACCATTGCCTTATGCTCCTTTCTCATGCCTCTTTACCATCTAAATAATTTGGCATTGTGTTAGCGCTGCCTCTGCTTGCCATGACTGCTGAGTTGGAAAGGGTGGGGTAGCAGAAAATCAGATCCAGAATCAGGTCCTTAGATTATGGACTCTTTAGAGAGGAGGCTCTGCCCCATTTTTTATCTCACAGGGCAATGTACACACATTACTACATAGCTAGCATATTTCCTGCTGGCTATGGAAGGAATTTCACTTCAAAATGGCAAATTTTAAAGGAACAAGACATTTTTATCTTTTAAGTGAATAACTACACTAATATTTTAATGCCATCCTCATTGCACAAAGTCCTTCATCTAGTTTGCGATGCTTACTGTTAAGGACGTTTTACATTCCATTTCCAATACAAATGCAAAGGCATACAAATGAAATCTGCATTTCCAGCACAGCACAGTGCATGTCTGGATAAAGCTTCCCTCGTAGATAAGAGAAGTGCCTCTCAAAATGCATAGATGAGTTCTCCCTAGAAAGCTTGAAACTTGTCAGTTTTTATTTATGACTTAATCTGGAGTTTCTGCATTTGAACATATTCCCTTACCAAGATGATGGAAGAAAGCAAAACATATAATGATATGCTGTTTGGACCTATAATGAATACAGTACTTTCACATAATTTGACAAATTGCAAAATAATAGCCTGCAAGCAGCAAGCTAACTTCAGATATTTTCTAACTTAGATCCAATAGAACCTACAGAAACTGCTAAATTTGAACATCTTGAAAAAAATGCCAGTTTTGCAAAAGGTCTAGACTACAATGACTAGAACAGCTCCCACTGAGAACCAGGGGTTCAGAAACATAAGATCAGTTTATCATAAACTGATGTCCTCTTGACACTATACACATTGGGAATAATTTTTGAAGAAAGAAGTCTGAGATTCAGAACCATAACTCTACAGTTTAGAGTGAGTTTAGCGCGGCAATTTTTATGATCATGAAATACAGGCGTCCTGGCTAGCATGGTCTTGCAAGTGAAGGCAATAGGAGGTTTTGCACTTTCTGTATCCTTCAAGCAGGATTTCTAGTAGAAAGGCATTTTCTAGGAGTTATATCAGTTTTGTCATAAACACAAAATATTTCAAAAGGACTGTCTGAGTTGAGTAATCCCAAGGAAAAAAAAAACATTTCAGCCAGTAACAACTTTCGTAGCGACAAAGAAATTCTAACTACTTCCTGAACAGTTCAGTTCCGACAAGACCGGAGGGGCAGCGGCCCGGCACTGCCCGCCCGGGGGCCGCCCGCCGGGGCGCGCAGGGCCGCCGGAGCCCTCGGCCCCTTCCCGCCGCTCCGCTCCGCGCCGCTCCGCGCCGGACCCGCTCCGCCCCGCCGCCGCAGGGCCCCGGGGCCCGGGCCCGCCGAGGGGCGGCAGCGGGGCTCCGCCGCGCCCCGCTTCCAGCCGCCCCGCCGCGCTCCCAGGCAGACACGGCGTCCGCGGCCCGCGGGAGCCCCGCGGAGCGACGCCCCTCTCCCCGCACCGCGAGGACAGCGGCGCGTCTAAGGCAGCCGTGAAACTCACGCTTCCCGAGGCGGCTCCCGGGGCGGTGACAGCGTCCTTCCGCGGGCCGCGGCGGGCGAGCGGGCGCCCGGCCGGGGAGCCCCGCCGCGGCCGCGGCCGCCCACTGTGGAGAGCCGGCGGCTCAGCCGGGCGCCGACGAGGCCGCGCCTGGCGACTACGGGCGCCGGCCGGGACCACGCTCCGCCGGAGCGCGCGGCAGAGGCGGGGCCACGCCAGCAAGGCCGCCCCTAGTGCGCGCGGCCGTGGGCGGGGCCACAGCGCCGGCTGGGCGGGCTCTGTTGGGCGCTAGCTGAGCCGGTCGATGGCAGGCGGCTGTGGCGATCCCCGAACTGTCGAGTGCAGGAGGGCTGCGGCGCCGCAGGCCCGCGGGGTGAGGCGGTGGCGGCGGCGGCGGCAGGCGGGGGGGCCGAGGCAGGGGCGGCGGCGTGACGGGGGTGGGGGCCTTTGGGGCAGTGGGGGCGACAGGGCCGGGGAGGGACAGCGCTGGGGCCTTTGGGCCTGGGGGGACGGTGGGGACGAGCGGGCTGGGGGCGGGGGGGGGGTCTTTGGTTTGGAGGACTCTGGAAGCTTCTTACATCTTTTGGATTTTTTTCAGCGTTATTTGGCTGGAATGGTCAAAGAATTTCTTGAAATGCTTTTGTTTAGTTCTGACAATCTTCACGACATGTAGAGGAGGATTTTCTGTCCTAAGTAAGTTACACTCTTTAACTAGACAAGCTATTTGAGTATGTACTAAACAGAAGAAGTATTTAACACAAAACTGTGCAAGATGTTCTGTTGACTGTAATAGATGTTAAGAGAATTGTTTTGGGGGGTATGATGGCACAATGTCTACATTATTTTAATCTGTAACTGAAAGTGTTAGGTAAAATCAGTTAGACTTTGTCTGTTGCATTCTTCTCATAGAACCCTGGAGTTAGTCAACGTCTGTATTTGGAGATGAAGCTGGGGTATCTTCTTTTTTGCCCTGATTCAGTTTTTTAGCTCACTGATTTGTTCTTTTTTATAAATTAGAAATTTAATTGAAATCTGTATTAATTCCAGTGTACTCCCTTTTCAGCATTTGAAGCCTGGTGGAATATTGCAATGGCAGCTCAGATGACTGATAGTCATCGACGATTCTTGCAGGTCCTGATGTCTCATGGGATAATGGAAGGATCAGAGGCTAGGAAATTACACAGGCATTGCTGTGAAATCCATAAAGGTTTGTCTCTCTTTCTGAGAAAAAGTGTTGAGAATAAGATGGGAGAACACTTTTTTCTGATATAGTTTATAAGTAGTTACATTATTTTGAAAGCATACACCATCTAAAGAAATGTTAAAAATTTTAATGACATGCATGTTCTCTCTCCTTTCTTTCCTAAAAGAAAAAATAAAACAACCCAAAGGAAATTAAGGTTTAATCCAGTTAGATTCATACAGAGCAAACTCTAACTTTTTATTTTAGCAGAGACTTTTTTTTTTGGTTATGTATTTAAAATTTTATTCATTCTTGCCAAGAACAGTGTTTAAGTCTCCAGAATGTTTTTCTTCATACTTCTTTGGAAGGATTTCCTTTGGAATATAATATGAAGTATATGCTGTTATGCAATGCATCCATCTGGAGTAAATCTGTTGCCTGACTGATTACATGTTCAGTTAGGTTAGTCCTGATATATGCTATAACAAGCTGAATTTTATGGCACATAGAACAAAAATTTGGTTATATACTTTCAAATTTGTTTGAAGTTCCTGACTGAACAAAAATACTACAGAAATGTGTAATCAACTCAGTTATGATTTTTTCAGAGAGATCTACTTACTATCTGTAAGTGTGTCTCTTCACTAATTTTGAAAATGTGGTGGGCACAAACTGAAATAAACCTGAAATGAGTAATGCATTTAGCACTAATTAATTGGTAGGTTTTAGTTGTAAATTATATAGTCTGACAAAATAAAAAATTAAATCCTAATTGCTGTTTCCCAGAGAACAATGAAAATAATAAAATTCCCATATTTTTATCTTGTCCTTATTTATGAGCAAAATTAAAAAGGACAAGGAATGTGTTTAAAAAAAAAAAAAAGCCATTTGAAAGGAAATGTCCAAATGCTGTTTAAAGTAGTAATTTTAACAAATTACTGTTGAAAGTTGGATAACTCTAGAAAATATGTTGCTTAAATTACACATTGAGAGAAGTGATGTGCACTGAATATACATCTCAAGTTATTCTCTTGTACTCTAGCATTTAAGATTTAAAAAATAAAAACCCTCTTAACAGTTATATTTGAGGGATTTGGTCAGTTCATGCTGTTTATGTGAATCTGTTGAGAGCTGAACCAATAATTGCAGGAGAACTGAACTATTCAGTTTGTTACTGAAGTGGTTAGTGGTGATGATAACTTTAGCATCATCACTGCTAACATTTCTTTCCCCCTGTTAGAAGAGACTGTAGTTACTGATATGGACAATCACTTGTGAACTCAGACTTGAGAGTCCTTTCCGGAAGAGCCCACTACCTATATATTTTCCGTAGTTAAAATGTGTCAAGCAGGTTCCACAGGTTTGTTCAAACTTTGCTGAGCCAGAAGAACTTATTTCAGCACCTGTGCAAGGTCCTGACTGATAGATGGAAATTCCTGACTAGAAAAAATGACATGACAAATTCCTGACTAGAAAAAATACTGTTGCTCTTCATTGGTTTACTCCTGTATTTGTGAGAAACAAGTCACTGTGTCTTGTAAAAATAAACATGTGGTAAATGCATTTGGTAAATGGCCTAAACCAACAGCTTGGATATAACCAGTTTGTTGTGTGTTTAGTAAAAAGAATCTTAAGAGAAAAACTTTACAGCTAGATCCTGTATTGAGTATGTAGAATCAGTGAATTTTAAGATTGCAGGATGCAGCAAGAGCTGATAAAGTAACATTCATTAGAAAGAATTATTTATTAGGAAGAGGTTTTTTTTAAATAGCTCCCTTGCAATTGCTGCCTACCAAGTACTTCATATTTTGTCTGTATAGTGACAGCCAATGCGCAATGGAAAAGACTGTGAAACTACTCAGATACAGTGTGGGAGTTTTAAGTGTCACAATTTTATTAAATGCTCTACCGAGGAAGGCTGTGTGTCATGTTGGGGGACAAAGGGATGTTGAACTTGACTCATTGAATGGAACTTTTTTTTTTTTTTTTTTTTTTTACATCTTTACATTTGTTATGAATTAAAAAAAATAGTGAGTTGACAGACCATCCTTATTAGGGCAGAGTCGCCATGATCTTGTCAGTTGTGATATTGTTAGTAACGTTTTTCTGAGGAAACATAGCCTGTCTGTACTATTTCTTGAAGAAGTTCTGTTTTTGATGTAGTTTCTTCAAATACATCTTAATAATGCTCAGTGCAATCTGAATAATAATTTTCTAGTCAGATCAAAGCTAATGTACCTAAAACAGCATAATTGAATTAATTCCTTTCCCCCGCAGATCGAAGTATTGTATAACAAGGCTGTCACCTATCTATGATGATGGTTTCCTTAAACATAAAAGAACGAAAAAGCTTTGTCTGACAAAGTCAAGTCATACAGTAACCAGTCTGTGTAGCCTCTGAGCAAAGCGATCTGACTGTTTTCCATCTTGGTATTTGGCACGTTCTCTTGTTCTGTTTTATTTCAAAATCACAAGACTTTTGGCTAGAGACACCTTCTTATTGTTTGTGCAGCACATGTATGCTTGCTGTTAGCAGTCAAGTACCTATACTAAAATTGCACAGATCTCTGAAGGAAAAGCTCCAAACATCTATCAAAATGCATAGGACCACTAGAAAATGTGCAATTCAGTTAGGATATAAATTGCAGGATTGTTCAGCAAAGGTATTATTATTTTTACTGGAATCTGTTAAACGCATGTTTTTTTCTGTCTGCAGTGTGTTACGGCTTCTCCAGTTATGAAACATGTTATGGTAAAATCTTAAGTGCAAAGCTAAAGACATTTCACAGTGTTCCAGTGTTATGTATAGCTGAGGTACCATGACATTCTCAGCATCCTTTTTTGGGGTGGCTTTGTGTGTTGTCTTTGTGGGTGATTGCTGAGCACCTTTTTCCTGTGTTTGGACAGTTGGGGAGCTGATGGTATCTGTGCTGGATGTTGGATCCTTTCACAGGACGTTCTCTGTGGGAAGGGAATATGTGAAAAATGAATATAATCCTGTCCCCAGCCTGAAAGCAGGAAATGTAGTAGAAATAGGAGAGTTTGCAGTTATTTTTCCTGCTATCTTCCAAGCCAGCTGTAGTTCTTTAATAACTGGAGCGATGTGTTTACACCTCTAAATTGTACAACTGAAAAAATTGTGCCTCTCCCTTGGAAAACACATTTTTCTCTGTAATAGCGCTGCTTTTCCTCAGCGTATGGAGTAAATACTAAGATTCATGTGCTTTCCTCTTTATCGCTTGACAGATTCCCCAGCTCATCTATTTTTTCTTTGATTCAGTACATTTTCATCTGACAAGTATTTAAACAAATTGAAACACAGGAAATTCCATCTGAGCATAAGAAAACACTTCTTCACTGTGAGGGTGGTTGAACACTGGAATGGATTGCCCAGAAAGGTTGCAGAGCCTCCATCCTTGGAGATACTCAGAACACGTGTGGACATGTCCTGGGCAACGTGCTCTAGCTGCCCCTGCTTGAGCAGGGGTTTTAGATCCAGGTGATCTCCAGAGGTCCCTTCCAATCCCAGCTATTCTGTGATTCTGTGAAACATAAGAATATTAGGTATTTTGGTGACCAGCATTTTATTTTCCAAAGAAAAGGGCATTCACAAGCATTTTCTTTGCTACAGTCTTTAAGGCCAGAAGGGTAACAGAAAAAAACAAATGTATTTTCTTCCCATATATTTTTGATGAATCTACAGATAATATGGAGGGACAAATTCAAGTTGCATTTCAAATCAATGGCAAGATTTATTGAACACCAATATTATAAAATTCATTATAAAGTGTAACTGTTTATTGAGTTACATCAGTCATTGTGCTATCAAACTCTAATGCATTGCACTTGTGAAGGGTTGTTTAAACAAATGAATAGATTAGAGAAAACTGCGTTTTTTTCCTTCCTATTTGGATATAGGGAAGGAATGTATTTATTTAGCCATTCATTAATGGGGATTATACTATATTGGTTTTTGTCTAAGTAGATTCTGTATTTTATTTAACTGGCTAGGTAGCTAAACTCTGAAGAAAATGTCTGTGAGTGGCAACTTTAGTCTACAGTTATACCCAGTTTTTTAGGCATAATACATTTCGTGCTTGACTGTTGTAAGACCCACTAAATAAACTATCTATGAGAAAGAAGGGATTCATACAACAGGCAAGCATTTTTGTTTTACATGTGGCAAACTTATTTTTAGTATTTGTTATTCTAGGAAAAAGCCCCAGTAGCTGCTTTGATGTGTGACCTAGTGTGCTAATTATGCTAATATCTTGTTTGCAAAGTTCAGCTAGAGCTTTGGGGATTTTTTATTATCTGTGGCGGGGTTTGCAGATAATCATCTGCTTGAAGACTGTGTTTTATGTTATCAGAGAAGGGTTTGCACTGAAAAACAACAGAAAAACTTACTGTGCTGTTGTTTTGATATTTTGCTAGTGAATACTTCAGTTATTTCTCCTAGATGTTGTGGGAGAAGTGAACGCTGAGGAAATATTTTGGTGAGGACAAGGTGAGGTCTGGTGAACAGCTGTACTTTTTTTCCATCTCATCTGCATCATATTACCCATTATTAGTTTTGGAAGCCATGCTCCGGCCAGGCTTGTTAGTATACTCATGGCTTATCATAATGACACTCTACCAGGGCTCTTCTGTTTTCACCATGGATTTGTATCTACTTATCCATAGAATTTAAGGCCAGAATGCAGTAATACAACAATCTCTTTTTGTCTACCATGTAAACCAGGCCATATTTTTTACAAAATATTTTTTGCTGCACTTCAGATGACTTGTAGCTGGATTGAAACCTAAAATGTAGAGAAGCTTATCAAATCTTCGTTGAGATGTTGTGGTAATGAAGACTGACTTGATATCCCCTGGGTCCAAATTCAGTATTCACTGTGTTAAAAACAGTGACAGAAGATTGGATACCTGAGTATTAGTCTGTACTGAACCAACGTTGTAGCATAGTGCATTAGCCATCACTCAGGTAGTAGTTACGCTTTAAAACCAAAGTCTTCGCTATGAATGGTTACTGAAATTTATAGAGACATTTTCAAGAGTATCAGCATTGGTATATGGCTGAAAATCCAGCCACCCAGTTTGAATAACTGGATATTTTCCCTGCCTAAACACATTTGCAGTTTGATTGTTTTTGTTCTAGATGGTTGCGTTGCAAAACACTCTTAGAAGCAGCAACTTCTGCTTCTCAGTGATTCTCTTTTCATGGGAGGCCTGAAACATATATTGTAGATGTGTGTATATAAACAGGTATAATGTGAATGGTTCTATGTGAGTATAAAATAATGTAAAGCAGGATATACATAAAAAATTAATCACAAATGATGTAGTCTAGTCCATAGTTAAAATGTCATTCAGCTCTTTGAGGCAAGGATTGCCTGTTTTTATGTCTTCGTATAATATCTTCTGCTATTAGGAGGGAGTATTCCTGGTTGTTCCCTCTATTGTATAACAACAACAAAAATCAGAGGAAAAAAGGTTTTGCAAAACATGTCATTATGAAGTGCAACTAAGACTGTTTTGATTTTTAAAGGACTTCAGACAGGCTCTTAGATTCTCTTATGAATAGTGGTCCTCTCTCAGTTTTTCCTAGCTATAATAAAGTTCCCAGGCAGCATTTTCAAATCTCAATAGGGAGCTTTTTATATATATAAATCTTCCTACTTAGGGAATAAGTCAAGGAAATTAAGAAATTGTTTTTCTCAAAAAACTCACTTTTCTGAATGTGTTGGTCTTCTATGAAATCAAAACTGAGCAGCAGTGACTTAAAATCAAAATAATTTGTCATGTTATTCTTCGTGGTTACTTCTAGTTTTTGCTTAATGCTGAAGTTTCTAAACTGATGAATTGCCTGTCAGAAGTTGGATAGTTATTATCTTTTAAATATGATTTGACCCTGAAAATTAACCATAAATATCAAAACCGTTTCTCAATGGCTTATATTACATCTGTAATCAGTGTCCGTGTCAAAGTAGAAGAAAAACAAGCTATTTTCGTAATACAACTTTGCGGACTAGAACTGCACTTAATCTTCTGCTAAATCTGTTTACAGAGAACATGAAAACTAAAGTGCATAGATGTGATAAATTTATGTTTAGGTTTTATATGAGTAAAGATCTTATCTCTTTTCTTTTAAAGCATTTATTCAGCTTATTTGTAGTCTTTTGCCTTAAACGTGGGAGCCCTGATTTTATAACACTCCACGTATTTTTTGAAATTTATCATGAAACTGTGGCTTCTCTAACTGACCTTAGTAACAAGATTCCTGATGTTTGCTTGTCTTTAAACAATACAGTTTAAAACAGTGCCAATTTAAAAAAATAATAATTAACCAAGATGCAAAATGAAAGTTAGTTTGCTCTGCTACCTGCTGTTTACAGTTTGCATACAGACATGTTCAGAAAATTTTCTGGTTTCTCTGAGCACCTCTACATTGTATCACAACCAGGGACCTGTTGAACTTTTCTCTGGAAAATACTTGAGGTTTAAGAGTTTGTGTAAATTAAAAAAAATTACTATGTGATCTGCTATCTATCTGTTCTTGAACTGAAATAATTTCTTTTAAAGAAAATGCTCCCAGGCAGTGTTCTATACTATAGTTCTATACTATATATAATGAGCTCTTTTTCTAATGCTGCCACATGCTATCTTTATTGAGTGTTCAGGGCTGAGGATTGTTTATTGATAGAGAGGATAAAGAACAGTAGCTAGTTCCATGATATACTTGGTTTTCAATGCTGTGCACAACTTTGTTCTGTTTGTAATTGGACCTGAAAACTGGAATAGCAATTTGCTTTGATTTTATTTGACTGAAAGCAGATTACAATAAGTACATCTGTGATTGGTATTAGTTGAGATTATACTTTTTGCCCTAGAGAAGGAAATGATTTATTTCTGTTAGAGAAATATCATTTACAGCAACTGTTAGTAAGGTTTAGATTTTTATTTTTTAAGGTAGTACATTTTGCTGGAAAGCTATCAGAAATTAAGACTTTTGAAAAAGTTTAATATTCTGTCATGTCACAAGAAGGCCTTCCTAACTACAGTTGTTTGAAGTAGTATTGACAATCTGGGCTTTCAGATATTTTACTAAAAGAAAAAAGGCAGATAGATTCCTGTATATGTGGAGCCAGAGTATGAAGACTGTGGATACTTAGTGGATTAATATCCACATTTTAGTAACATCACGTTAGTTTGTCCTCTTTCTCATCAAATCTGTTGCAGTATATTGCTGGGTTTTAGTAGTAATATATTTGAATAAACAGTTTCTATCCAATTAGTTAATTTAGAGGTTATTCATAGTACAGCTTTGTGTACAAGAACTGTTTCATAGAGGAATCACAGAACAGTTGAGGTTGGAAGGGACCTCTGGAAATCATCTGATCCAACACCCTGCTCAAGCAGGGTCACCTAGAGCACGTTGACCAGGACCATGTCCAGGTGGCTTTTGAATATCTCCAAGGAAGGAGACTCCACAGCCTCTCTGGGCAACCTGTGCCGGTGCTCAGTCACCCTCACAGTAAAGCAGTTTTTCCTCATGTTCAGACAGAACTTCCTGTGTTTCAGGTTGTGCCCATTGCCTCTCATTCTGTTACTGGGCACCACTGAGGAGAGTCTGGCTCTGTCTTCTTTACACCCTCCCTTCAGATCCCCCCGAGCCTTCTCTTCTCCAGTCTGAACAGTCCCAGCTCTCTCAGCCTTTCCTCATATGACACATACTCCAGTCGCATAATCATTTTAGTAGCCCTTCACTGGACTCCTTCTGGTAGCTCCCTGTCTCTCTTGTATTGGGGAGCCAAGAACTGGACCTAGTACTGCAGATGTGAAAGGAAGGTAATGTGGAAGGAAGGTTATGAATCTTTGCTCATGGTGAATGGTATTCATCATTTCTCCTTCTGAATCTGGAATAGTAAAGTGTACAGACTTCTTGGATGTTACAGCCTTTAAGCACAGCTTTTGGGGTGATCCATCTCCTAATTCAATTTTTATGGAGAATTTATATCATTTTCTGATGAGTGGAGCAGCCTTTCATCTAAAATTAAAATGTTACAGCTGTTGCCCAAAAGAATATTCTTTAATCTCTTTCATGTTACCCTCTTTTAGATCTGTCATTAACATTCACTGGCCTTGATGTCTGCAGTCTCCTTCCTGCTGACAGGTGCCAGGCAGGGGAAAATTCAATTTCAGATAATTATACTTATTTTAATTTTTTCTTGCAATTTGTTGGTTTTGTCCACTTATGGAGTCTTGCATAAACCAGAATCATGAACTTTCTGGGCAGGATTATCCAGCGTCTCATGTTTTTGTGCTGTACTATACTGTAAAGTACAGAGGATTTTGGAGCCTTCAGTTGGACCTCTGCTGCTATTACATAAGTGATTGACTCTTATAACTGAGAATAGTATTCAGGTAGTGATAATTGGTAGTATTTTTTGAGAAATCAGTCACTTTCCTGTATAGCTGAGTTGTGAACTGTTATTTAATGCTGTTTTTAAGCCCTAGCATGCTGAAGTCAGTGGGAGTTTTGTCACTAGCACCATTGGAGCTGGGATTTCACCCTCTTGTTTTGGATGGAATCTCTGAGGGCTTGTGCAGCTCCTGTGCAAGCATAAGCCACAGCTACAGCACCTGCTTCTACAAAAGACTCCAAAGCCCATCTTAATTATGTCTATGATAAAACTTCTGCAAGCATTTCATTTGCTTATGGAATGCCACAAAAATATTAATGGTATTTCCACAAAGCTAGAATTTTAAGTTTTTTGGCATGTAACTTGATTGCTACATGCCAATTAGTTTGTGAAATAGAACACAAGAAACAAGGAATCTGTTGTATATAAACAAAAGAGATTAAATATGTATTTTGTATTGTGCGTAAGAATTGTTTCTGGTGGTATTTTATTTTCAACTAGACTTAGTTGAAGGCAGTTGCTGTAAGTAATGGATTACTGTGGTGAGTTCTATACAGTGAGGCAAAAAGTCTGGACTCTCTTTCTGTACACTCTGACTTTCAAGGAGGTGAACTTTTCTGAAGGTTAGTAATCAGCAGCACAAAATGTTATATGTCTGCTGCATATAATGGACCTGTTCAAATTCTGCCTGAATAACTTTGAGCTGCTTTACCCAGGCCAGGAAAAAACATTTCAGCAGATAAAACATAAAAAGGTCTGCCTAAGTTTTTCTTTTTTTTTTTTTTTCTCCCCAGTCTACTATGCACATGATAAATTGGATGATTTCATCAATACTATTAACATCCATCTGCAGCCTTTGTTTATGCAGATCCGGAAAGGAATGTCTGAAGATGACGGGAGAGTGCGTTATGCCCTAGTAAGTATGTGATGTGCTGCCATCTTATGGTTTTGGCTTCTCATGATGAGTGCATAAATCGCCACGTGGAGCAGTAATGAGTGGTCACCTGTGTCACTGATGTAAAATTAACCTTTGTGAATGATGTGCCAATAAAAGGTACATATGCCTTCTAATTGTAAACTGGGCAAAAACCATATCTGTATCTGTGCATAATAAACACAAGGTTGCTCTAAGTGCCAGCTTAGGAAGGTTGAGTTATCTATGATCCTTTGTTACAATTTATTTATTAAAACCCCCCTGCTATTTAGAGAAAACACAGAAGTGAAAGGTGTATCTGCCGGTAGGCTTCTTACTCTTAGCAGTGTCTTGTTTTGTTTCTGCTGGGTTGTTCCCCTCTTAGGCTGACAGCTGCTGTAGAAGCTCCATGTAGAACAGGGAAGTGGGAGGATAAACTGTCAACACCATAGGTGCGTGGGAATGGAATATGGCAGTAAGGACCATAGTAGTGTCTGTTTTATGTAGCATAAACATTGCTTAAGATTTAGAGATGAAGTAAGATTTTTTTTTTTCACAGATTTTTCTTTCTCAAGAGGAATATTTCAGCTAGAAAACATTGAGAGCTTTCCAACATTAGTTTTCTTTTTTTCCTTAATCAACAAGCTACCTAACATAAAAGGTTTGCTAAGGAATAGCTTATATATATTTCCCTGGATGCTCTGAAATCTGAATGTCAAAGAGGGAAGGCTATACAGTGATGTGAAAAGACCATACTTGAAGTCTTCTGATGTTAACTGCTGCTTTTAACCTTTCTGGGTAATTTTGCCAATTAATTTGAGCTAATATTGAAGAGCAGTAGCATGAGCAATACAAATATGAAATATCAATAATTGTTTTTCACAATGAAATAAAAACATGCATTATAAAATATTTACCACTATTGTCTAGCACAGTGTCCTGGTGGACTATATTAGTTCTACTGTATGACTTTGCATCTTGTCTCAAAATTTGGCAATTTTTTCTATTAGCTTAATATAAACTTAAGATATGGTCTTAAATTCTTCTCCACTTGTCTACCTCCATTTGTCCCAGGTTATTGGGGGAGAGGGCAGGGGGTTGCTCAAGAGAGAGCTTGGACTGGGCAGAGCCTGCTGTGCAGAACATATGGCTGGAATGAACAGGGTCTGTAAAGAGAGAACTCGGGTATTATCTTTAAGGAACAGCCTCCTTCATGCTACTTAAAGAAATGACATTCCTGTTAATTTTAAGATGATATATTCTTTTCACTGCAATATCTTTTGTAATTTATTATGTAGAAATACAAAGGCATCATTTTGATCTCAGTATAAGTATTATTTTTATAGGTTAATCTGGCAGAAACTGAAATAACTAAAATGGCATCTGATTATACAGAAAATGAATTAGAATTGTTCAGAAAAACAGTAAGTATGTCATTTATTAGTTAGCAAATTGTATTATTTGTGAAGGTATCCTCTTAAAATGAATGGAAATTTGAAATATTTTTCAGGAACTAGTTGCCATTTCACATAAGTTTATAATTGTTAATTTTATCTCACATCATGTAGGGGAAAAAATATAAGTATATAGAAGCAATCATTCCCTATTGAAAATCAGTTGTTGTTAAACGGAAATCAGTAACAGGGGAGGGCTCCTTGGAGTGAATGACTTGGCATATCTGCTTGTAGTTAAGCAAACATCCTTCAGCAACTTTATTCTAGAGTTTTCAGCTGGAATTGCTGAATCTTGCTAAGAAAGAGCCACATTCTCACTGATTTCAGCACTCTATTAATATACAGTAGATTTTAATGCTAATAATGTAGAAGTTGGATTTGGTGATTTAAATGGAAACATTCTGTGTATTATTGTTACGGTAGCCAATTCATTCTGCGTTTTAACTAGTCAGAATGGTGCTTATCAAACAAGAAAACATAATACCTGAGCAATTTTTAAAGTTCCAAATAGATCTGTTAGGTCTAGATACCAAGACATGCAGTGTCCAATTTCATACCAACAACTAGTATTTTGAGTTGTGATTGTAGCTATGTATCTTTCATGTTTTAGTAGGTTGTTCTCATAATGCTTTGAACTTTGAGGACATAATTTGTCCAGCTGTTAGACTTTCCTGGTCTTGCACTATAGTCATTAAAATAAAAATTTTCTGTATAAACTGGAAAGAGTAGTGTATCAACTGTTCTGTCAGCAGCTGCTGAAGTCTGAGAAACTGAGAGTATCCAGAGATTTTTTTATTATTGTTGTGCTGACATGACTGTTCAGGTGCTACTGCGGAGACAACGTTGTCATGGCACATATTACTACTACCATATAAACCGCATGCTGCTCTGTGATAATGAGCAGCAGGAATGTTTCCATTGAGGGAATCTCTGAAAATTGGTAACAGTGCTACAGCCTACATGTGCTAGATAGGTTCAGCAGTACCAACGAATCCAGAGGGGACAAATTTACTCTGGTCGCTAAAGATCTTTCCTCAAAAGAAACAGATGCATCAGTCCTGAATATGCTCAAGGGTCCTTGCATGCAGCTTCATTTAGGCAACACTGTACATGTTCTTGGCAAAGATTAAAATCGACAAGGTAACTATGATTGTTTTAGATTTTGACCTGTGTTTTACATAGTTCTGGTTCAAGCCATATACTGTAGTATATACCAGAATATATATGTATGCTGGAAAAATGGTACATTACTATAAGGTGTGCCTGCCTAATTGCATGCTTTTTTAATAGTTGAAAATATTTCTTCCTGTAGATGGACCTAATCATTTTATCAGAAAATGGCTTTGCCTCTTCCACAGAGATTTTAAACTTTGCTGACCAACTGAAGACAAAGAAAATGAAGAAAAAGGAAGCAGAGCAAGTGTTGAAACTTTTTGTGGAGGATAAGTGGCTCTCTGAGGTAACGAATGTATCTTACCAAGTGTTTGTATTTTAATAGGTCCAGATATTATTTTTTCATGGATGTGATAGCTGAAATTGGAGCTATTCTTCAATGAAAGACAGCAAAAATGGTTTTGTGGGGCCTGTCCTTATTGTCACCCCAGTCACTGATTTTTTGAAGAAAAGGTAGTACATTTACAAGCAAAAAGTCCTTGGGTAGGTCTACACAGAACAACATGGCTTCAGTTTCTTGTATGTGTGCTAGTGCAGCTATCTGTGTACAGACATACAGACATCCCTTGTACTTAACAGCAGAACATACTTAAAGCTTGAATCAAGAGAGAAGCTCTTCAAGGTGATCAGTGCTGCCAGTAACATTTAGGATTTCCTGGAAAAAGCAGTGAGGTCAAACATGTTGAAAATGCCTGTACCAGCAGTGCACTTGCCACTGTGCGCATCTGGAGATCTCCTTTACTTCATGAGGCAGAAACTGAGTGGACACTGCAGCTGTTTGTTAGGATTAGTGAGACCTCAATTCCTTCTCTGCTGGATGCATCACATCATAGATCTCCAACATGCTGCTGCATGTTTCCTTACGTTGCAGTGCTTTAGCAGAGATTTTCCAAGATGCATCAAATGCCCAGATTTCTCTGAAAGCCAATAGTTTCTCTAACGTGCAAACTGAAGGGTCCCCAAACTGTCTCAGCTTAAGGAGGGCGTGCTTGCTCATCTCTACCTTCCAAGGACTACATCTCTATTAAGGGTGTGAGATCATTCTTTTGATCCTCTAAGCAAATGAGGTTCTGCCACTTAAAAAGTATTTTGGCTTTGCCTTTTGTCAGTGTTGGGATGTTTGTTTCACTATGGCAAAAAAAGTGGATGTCAAATGTTTGCTAAAGAGTGGTGAGCAAGGTCGAAAGGGACAAAAGGAACTAAAATAAATTGATTGTCTCACCAATTCTTGTTTCATTAGAGAAATGGCGAATATACGCTGCATACTCGCTGCATAATGGAGATGGAACAATACATTCTCAGCAACTACCAAGGTGTGGCAAGGAAGTGTAACATCTGTCACAGCCTTGCCATCCAGGTAACACAATTGTTTGGATTACCTTAGCAGGCTTCTGCTGATGGACTATCATGGTCATAGCTGAAGTGTGTGATACTTTCCTTTGAGGGTTAGTCAGACACTAACATTTCTGGTCTTGTAATGTGGTAAAGGTGCTCATCTATATTTAAAAAAAAAAAAATTCCCCTTTTGTCAGTGTAGATATTGTATCTTCTGTCTTTGGAAAAAAAAAAAAAACCTTGGAGAAACTAATCCAATGAGGAACATTATCACACTGCCTTGCTTTCTAAGCCCAGCAGGCTAGAAGTGAACCCTTATCCTTACACAGGCATAACAGTAAGGGTTAGCTAGCTTGATCTTTGGACCTTGCAAATAGTAATCTTTCATGTGATACACATCCATCTTTGGTCCTGGGATTTTGGTTCAGGAATTGCTTGCATCTTGGATTTTAGAATGAACGTGTGTGTGTGTAGCACACTAAAGGATTGTGCATTGATACCTGTTAAGTTGATAGTTTAGTCTTGTACAGTAGGTGGTTACAACCTGAACTCTGATTCTCAAAACTATCAGACTCTCTTGCTCCTTGACCCTCCATCTCTTCCCAACTAACACACTTCCCTAATGTTATGTTTTCCATCCCAATCGCTCTCCTTTGTTGCAGACAAATAGCTCTGTGTTGTTGAGCTTTCAAGTGAAATTTTGCCCATCTAAGGAGGTGGTATTTCATAGTTTCCAGGAAAATGCCTCCTTTTAACTTTACTGGCATTGGTTTCTGAGTGTCTTCCAACTGTAATGTGTGAAACATTCTTTGGGATAAAGCACTGCATAGCTGTAGCCCTTTTTGACAACTTTAGGTTGAACTGAAGCATGGATTAGAAAGGTTTTTTACTAACACTTCTGATTTTAGAGCCAAGTATGTGAAACCTGTGGAATTGGAATGCATTTACCTTGTGTCGGAAAGTACTTCAAAGCTCAGACTGAACCACACTGTCCTCACTGTAATGATTTCTGGCCTCATGAGATTCCAGGTAAAAAGCAACCTATTTAAAAAAATTAAATGTAGTACTACTAAGGAACAGACTGTGATATTAAATGGCACTGCTTATGTTATTCATAACTGTGGTGAGTATACATTATTTCTGACTTTAATCGACAGTAAATCATCCTTGGGCAGCACTGAGCACTGGAACTGTCAGAAGTATGTCTTGTGGTCATTAGTAGATCCTGTGAATAGTGTTTGTAATAGTATTAAAGTTAAAAACTCCCCAAAACTCCCACAGAAACTAACACACCTCCAAAACCTAAAAGCAAAAAAAACCAACAAAAAACCTTTTGGAAATACTGAGTTCCTATGAAGAGCACAAACTCTTCAGAATTCATTTAGTCAGTGAAATTAGATGTTATGAACAGAAGCACAAGAATATATAAAGCATTTTGAGAAACTGGAGGTCGTGCCATATCATCCTTTTTGTCATTCATTAACCTTGCTTTTTTGTTTTCGTGACAGAGGTGAGTCGGATGGATTCCCAGTTGTCATCAAAAAGAGAGAGAGGAAAAGAGCTTCATTCTCAGCATTAGATGGTGTTAAGACTTGCTTTCAGTGAAAATTTTTTTCCTGTTCTCTTGCAGAATAGCCAGACTGTAATTGTATTTATTAATAACAGTGTAATTTTAAGTGTGTTTATTTTTTTCCCAAAGTTTTTAAGAAGCTTGCAATAAAATTGTCATTGACCTTACTGTTCTCCTAAACAGTTATGTCTGCACAGCTTTCCTGGAGGCTGTCTTGCATACAGAATCACAGAATGGTTGAGGTTGGAAGGGATCCCTGGAAATCATCTAGTCCAACCCCCCTGCTCAAGCAGGGTCACCTAAAACACATTGCCCAGCACAACCCCCCCATTTTCTGAAAGGATGCTTTTTCCTTTTAAGAGTGGCTTGATAAAAAGACTATAGCGCCAAATGCCAGAGAGTTGAATGGCAATATATCTTCCCTTGGTAGAAATGAAAGGAATTCAACACTTGCTCAGGGAAAGGCAGAGTGCCAGCAGTTCAGCTGATCATTAACCAAAGTATGATTAAGTTTCAATTTATGTAATTGAACTATGGATTAGCTACAATTAATTGTAGTCCTAGTCCTTAATACTATTAATTTTTTCCACATTAGAGATTGGTATCATGCTTCATGTTAGCACTTTAATATATTGAATTCATGGGGAGCATTCTCCCCCACTGTTTATGTAACTCCAATTTTTACTGTTACTAAATCCAAACAGAAGGAAACACCAGCTTGGTTATATACATCTTTTGTTCCAAACATTGAGCCACAGTGTCTTGGCAGTGCCCATGTATAGAGCTGTTTTGGATGTACACACACATATGAGACGATCAGCTGGCAGATGCTCTTTACAAGGAGTTTATATTGGAAACATTTACAAAAATTAAGTGGCTGTAGCAACTCACTTCCATTTAGTTGTCCAGATTCTTTCACCATGCTGAAGCAGGAAGTTATTTTTTATCCAGTTCCGAACTCTGGATAGAGAACAACTTTCTCATGTTTAAAAAGAATTCTTTTCTGTAGAGTGTCAATAGCTACTTTTTCTTCTTTTTAATTGCTATTAAAATTCTAACAAGCTTTATGCATGCTTCTGACTATGACCACCAGAAACTTACAGAGAAGCTGATATCGAGAGATCGTACATAGTGCCAGTATTTAACTGGAATAAACAAAACCTGTCCAGGCATCAGAATACAAGACTGAGATGCAGCGTTTCTAAAATTGGGAAACTTAATTAAGTCAGGATCCTCCACATCAACCTATTAAAAAAAACAATGGAATGTCTTTAGTCAAATATGATTTCATAAAGTAACATTACTGATTTTAAAGTTTCAGGCAACTATTTACCTGACTAGTGTTGTGAAGAATATGGCTTTCATGTGGATATAGGTTTTCAGAATCTTGCGGTGAATATAGACGGATATATTTTCTTCCAAATACCTGTAAATATTACAATATATATTTTCCATCTGTCATTAATGTACACATTATCAGAAAAATGACTTAAGTTCAATTAACTAGCACCCAGTCTAATATACCACACTCTGGGCCGTGGCTGGCATTTAACAATAAAATACAGCTGATTACCTTAAGAATAACAATTACCAAGACAATAATAAGAAACATCACTGTCTGCTATCAATAAACAGACGCTGCCATAACACAAAATTCAAACAAATCAAACTGTACTAGAATCCAAGTACCTGCTCTATTGGTGCAGATAAGAATTTGAAATACCAGCAAATGCCTTCAAATTACTTTAAATTCAAAGTTCAAGGCACCCAATTTATATGATTATTTGAGCTCTACATAGCTAGATAGTAATTGTCAGAAGGACTGAGAACAAGGAAGTAGATTTTTCAGTGCAGTCCAGATCAGCAGGCAGAGGTACCAGCAGACAGTGAATGGTAAGCTTGCATATACTCCTTTAGCTCTTCCTTCTCTATCATTAAATTAGCTCCTTCACTGGGGTCCTAATTGGGTGACTAGAATTAATAAGGCAGGTGGACTGACTGACCTGAGCACTACACTGAATTGCAGGCAGGCAGTGCTTAGAATGAAGTGGCAGAATAAATGAGTCCTCATGGAGTCCTGCACTGATAACAGCAGAATGCCCACAGAAGGCACAGAGCAAATACTCATGCTGCTTGTGCCAGGATTCTGGATTTCTTCAAGGGCCAGGAGTAATAATATCTATTTGGGACTGTCACACTAAACAAAGAATAAATCCATACTCTGATGTAACTACATCTAAAAATATGCTGGACTGATGTTGTGCTACCAAACTATTCCTAACCAAGCTGCTCTATCTATCTTAACATCTCTTCCCATATCATAGAACAAGATTTTCTGAATCTTATCAATACCCGAGTTTTAATGCCAGATCTTTACTGTTTTTTTGTTTCAAGGACAGTGCATAAACTTATTCTAAAAGCTAAAAAAACTATGATCAGGAGAAGTATCAGTGTATTCCTGCCCTATTTTTCACTATTACTAACTTATCAGTGACAGTCACTAGTTAAATGGAACACTGATCTGACTCACTATGGCTGTCCATGTGTTTTGTAAGATACCTTTCCTACCCCAAAGGCATTATGGATATTACTTAACTGTCTAAACTAAAGAACCAAGTGTTAAGTGCTATTTTTAGTTAGGCATGGAAATAAATAGAATGTTGGTTATTGCTCAGGCAGCACATTTTCTGAATCCTTGATTTTTGTGTGTGGATTACCTGGACTAAACTGAGCTATTAATGGCTCCTTCACTTGCCTCCCTGGGTTAAGGCTTTGTAGATTACAAGGCTGAACTCATATGTTAATGGACAACAACATGCATCTCCAGATACTGGTTTCCTCATTAATGAAAATACTACAATCTCTGCAGCAAACATCACCACTGAATCCAGTAGAGATCATTCTGCTTTGTTACTTGCACTTGCCCCCTCCTGAACTCTGCAGCCACAGCTTAAACACGTGCATGCATGGAGAGTCAGAGAGAGGCAGTTTTAATTGAAAACAGAAAACTCCCAGCCCACCTGCTGTTCAGATTGCAAAGACTCCATACCATCTTTTACAGCATCTGGCAGATAAATACACTTCCATTCTTTGGGCAAGAGAATACAAGTTCTGAAGTTTCTAAGGGAAGTATCTTTTTCTGGTTCAACAATTCCCTCTATATTGGCCTTCCATCCCCCCCCAAATCCCAGCAAATTACATACTGTGTATGGTGGGATACTCCTTTTTCAGAATGCAATTACTTTGTTGGGGGGGCATGGAAGAGAAATATGATAGATTCTCAATTGCACAGCCCACTTTAGATGGCCCTGAATGAAGTCATATTTCCACGTGAAAATACAGGTTGTCACAGAAAGCAGGATTTTGTCCTCTGTTTGGGACACAGGAACTAAGGCCCATTCCCATAAACAAGCACAAGTAGAAAATACTGAATGTAATGATCCTGTTGAAAATTGAAACCGTAAGCCATATTTGTTAACGAGTCTGATGGGAGGAAGGAAAAAACTCCAGGCTCCCTCCAGTGAGCAGAAAACCTCACTGCTTAAAGATGTGTACAACTGTTGACTGCTTGGACCAAAAAATGAGTCTTTGGCCTTGTGTAGTGCTTATCTCAAAGGGCCGCAATATTTTACTGTGAATATTTTCACAGTAAAATATTTTACTATTCTGCAGTAAAAGTTCTCAAGAAGCTTATCAAAAGTATTGCACTTAGCAGCTAACTGGACTAATGATGTCACAGTGCAAATGCTTCCTCATCTGACTCTCCATGCATGCACAAACAGAAATTTTACTGGGTAACTTGAAGGTACTGCATATACCTGTCTACCCCACATCTTGCTGTTCCGAAAAGAAGATTCCTTATTAGTACTCTGGGATGGGATTCAGGTTTCTCCCAGGTCTGTTACAATTTCCTTGTACGACCTTGGAAAAGCCACTGTTTTGCAATCTCAGTTCCTCATCTGTAAGATGAGAGTAAGTGATAATCTATCTCAACGAGCACTTGGGGTCTACATTATTAAGTCAGGCATTAGGTGCAGTAGTTACAAATGCAACAGAATCACCAAATAATATTTACATATTCTCCATCCTTCAACAAGTTGTCTGCTAATCTAATATCTACATATTATAAGCATGTTTTTTAGCAATAGCATTAATAGCATGCTTAAGAAAAGTAGAGTATGGACCTGGGCTAAAAAGTTTTGCTGGGGATCCTGATGAAGAGGTGAGATAGTGCCTTCTGGGCCAAACCAAGCATTAATGGTGATGTCGTCCTCTTCCCCTTCTCCCAGGCAGCAATAGTCAGGGATACTGATATCCTGCTTCAATTCTGGGATCTATCCCGTAAAGAAATAAACATTAAAAAAGGTTATGTGCTGATTTGCACAAGATGCATAATTCATAGAACAAAATAACTGGGCTTGACACAAAGAGAACAAATGACCTGCTTGTCCAGCCAAGGCAGCGGAGAAGTAGCTGGAGTGCTGGGAATCTGCAGGAAATGTCCCCAAACTTTCTGTCCTAGCAAGCAAATCGTGTTGGAGGGAGGGAGAGGTGGGAGAAAGAAAGGGAAGGTGTTTCTTAATCTTCAGAGACTCTTTTCTTTAGTAGAAACCAGAGAAACCCAAGGAGCAAGAACTACAAAAATGAGCAGGTTTGCTGCTCATGGAAAAAGAGCAACTTATCTTTTATATGCTAAGCTTGCTTCTCCATGGGATTCCTTTATACCTCTCCCACCAAGCTAATCTCCTCTAGTTAACTGGAATGACATATCAGAACAGGGTGAATACATTACCACTGAAGACTGTTTGCTGTCCAAATCTCTTCTCTGAGTGACATATTCTTTGGGGAAATGCTGCTTTCCAGGTGATATCCATATAAGTAAATGCTACACTGTACTGAAACAGTGCTAAAACCGAATGCCTTCACTCCTGGAAGGATTTTGTTTCTACTCCTTTCAGCAAAGTGGAGTGAAATCATCCCTGTTCCTTCAAGTTGTGGGAAAAGCAAATATAAATAAATACTGTGAATTCCCCCCATATGACCCTCCATCTAGTAGAGTTGGCATCCTCAAAATGACTTGTGATGACTTGTGCTGCAAAGGGAACAAATGACTTCAAAAAGATAAAAACATTCACTCAGTTTTACCTGATCAAAAAGCTGGTGCTGAGCAAGGTATCCTACACTGTTCTGAAATTACAGCAGAGAAAGAAAAAAAAACGCATAGTGACACATAGGGTAAGGCTTCTCAGTCATGCTTATGGAATTTATTTATAGGTAAGATCAATTTCCAATTTGCTATTTCAAAGTACTAGAATTGCCTCAACAGTTGACTACTATAAAGGGCTTTCTGGAATAATAACTTACATTTATACCAAAATTGCAAGAGTGTAGATATATCCTCACAATTAACAAATTATCTAGCTTAAGTTACTGGAAGGAACCTAGCTGTAATACTATAGAGTCTGGCAGTTATTCTCTTATCACTCCTGTGACAAGGCTCTGCAGTATTATAGCTAGACCCACTGCCAGCAAGCAGACTATTTCACCTTCACTCACTATAAATATCTCCATACTCTAGTCTAGCTGTACCACACACCAACCCACAATGACACATGGTTCTACCTGCCAGTAGACTAAGGAGCAGAAAAGGAGGGCTTCTGATCCTCAGCTGTCAAAGTAAAAGGACATTCAATAGCTAATCAATTGTTTAATTTTTTACTGGGTGGGATGTCAATTTGGATCTAGATCCTAGATCTCACTAAGCAGTTTAATAACTCAGAGGAACAGTACTGCTGGCTGAGGAGCTGAATTAAAACCCTTATGTTAAATTGGACGCCACCATCCAGGCTTCTGCTGCAGATGGTATCTATTTATCAAATTCCAGCTGCTGTACATTTGATTATATATAAGATCAAAGCTAGTTATTATTGCAATAACTATTTGTGGCTTCGGATCTTGAAAATATGTCAAATCTTTTAATTCAGAGTCGTGTCTATAGTGTGCCCCCTCCACTAAGTTCACTTCTAAGCACCTATTTTCTAATAAGCTCCAACTAGGCAGAAATTCTCTGTTCCAGTAGCACATTGCTGTATTTAGAGATGAAACAACATGAGAGTAACAGACCTCATTCACAATATACTGGCTGATGAAGTCATTGACAGTCATGAGCTTCTGAGACCATTCCTCATCTGTATATCGGGAACCCAATTCTACAGGAACTGTGCGGCACCCCGCAACTTGACAAAAATAGTCCACACTGAAATACAGAAAGTTCCATTACCCTTTTATACTGTTCTTTGAGTAGGAAATCCATCTTTCAGAGTAATAAATGCTACCATCGTGATTTCTTCCCTCTAAAACCAACCAGCCGGAGAGACAAAGGGTAGCAGAAAAAGATGCAAGGTGCAAGGAAACAAGCAGTCAAGTTCGTATATATTTTATGCCACAAAATGTTTTCTTTCTTTTTTTAAAATGTGTGGCCTATTTTAAAGTCTTGTTGAATATTTTCCTTACTTAACCATCATTTCCTTATGAGCTAAGGAGATCTAAGCAGCTAGTTTCTCTTGACCAGCTACAGCTTATCTTTTTGCTGCCTTATACCAAGTTTGCTAAATAAAATACTGTATCTTTTTATCATGAATGCTAGATCAAAACTTTGTCAGTGCCAATAATATCCACTCTTGCTACAGTCGGAGGATTTTCTTCAAAGGCTGATATAGGTCTCTCCATTGACAATGACCTTAGCTAATTTAAGTAGCTCATCTTTTTAAGTGTCTGAAGTTAGGCAGTGGAGTACCTTGCCTGAAAGGAGAATAAAAGACCTATGAAATAACAAATGCACTCAATTAATGTAGATTCTACCCTTGGCTGTGGAATATAAGCAATTCCTTTAACTATGCTTTTTTGAGTTTTGTCCCCCCTTTTCAGAAGGGTCATAAGCTTTATGCCACAAATATTTGATTCTCAATATTGGAACCATTAGCTCCACTGCTTATGATAAGCTGCACAATGTTATTACTCACTTCTGAATGCAGGTATCTGAAACTCAGCACTCACTAGCACCATTAAACAAACATCAATACTTGTACTTGTGAATGAAAAAGTCAATCATGATTATTCATGCAGCTCCAAAATCCACTTCCCATTACACCATTTATCAGCAAGTTCTGATATATAAAAATCACTGACTTATGTCTGATTGAGACTAATCCACTTAAAACATGAGCAAATTCACTGGAATACTTAGCAATATATGCTCACCTGTTTTCAGCTAAGCAAAACAAAGCATCAGGGATTTGCTGGAGTGCTCTCCTGCTTCAGACCCTGAAAAGGCTGGATTCCAGTAGTCTCTTCCAGTACCTGATTTCACTAACATAATTGCATTACAGTGTAATATTCTAAACTGATTTGATGCATTTGACTCCTATCATTTGTAGGGAAACATGTAAAAAGTAAAGAAAATACTGCATCACAAAGATGCTCCTAACAAAAAATGATTCCTGATGGCACTTGTCTCCTATGAAGTTCTCTATTACTGCACTGATACCTGACACACAAAACAACCCTTGTCCTTAGTCGGACAAGGAATGAAGCACTAGTTCCTCACCTCCACTTTGTCATACATGGCCAGTGGTCAATAATCCCTTCCAAGACAACTGGTTTTTGTGGAATTAAATAGTTGTCTCTGAAATGCTCCAGTGAAGGGCAGTGAAGATGTGGGACTGCGTCTTCTGGCTGTATAACAGGAGTTGGAGGGGGATCAACCCGGACCCTCTGTAAGAGAAACGTCTTTGTGAAACAGCTGCTAACGAAGTTCTCTGCTGTCTCCTCAGCCTGGCCCATGACACCCGGCACGGGGACGCGCTGCTGCCTGTGCCGAGTCCTACAATCCCTGAGGGGCCCTGGGACCCCCAGGTGGCCAGGCCCGAAGGGACCCGAGGGGGCCCGGCCGGCTTCCTGGCCCCCGGGGGGGGACAAAGGGGGACCCCCAGGAGGCCTGGCCTAGTCCCTGGGCCTGAGGGGGGCACGGCAGGGAACCCCCAGGAGGCCGGTCCGGTCCCCCAGGCCCTGCGGGGACAACGGAGGGCCCCGGAGGGGGACCCGGCCGGTTCCCGCTCCCGGCGGGGGGGGCGAGGGGGGACCCGGCCGGCTCCCTGTTCCCGGCGGGGGGGGCCCGGTGGGGGGGCCCGGCCGGCTCCCTGTTCCCGGCGGGGGGGGCCCGGGGGGGGGGGCCCGGCCGGCTCCCTGTTCCCGGCGGGGGGGGTCCCGGCGGGGTCCCGGCCGGCTTCCCGCTCCCGGCGGGGGGGGGCCGGGGCCGCGGTACCTGAGCGCTGCCGGCGGGCGCGGCGCGCGGCTGCCCGCGGGGCAGGTGCGCCTGCAGGACGCGGACGAGCCGGGCCAGGACGTTGTCGAGGACGGAGGCGCCCATGAGCAGCCCCATGTCGCAGAGGCGCACGGCCGGCGCCAGCGGCCCGCCGCCCGCCGCCTCGGCCAGCGCCCCGAAGAGGCAGCCGTAGGCGTAGACCTGCCGCCAGGCCTTGCCGACGTCCCGCCAGGGTGCCGCGTTCAGCTTCTCCCACGAGTAGTCGCGGAGGACGTCGCCGAGGCGCCGCAGCGCCGTCGCCGCCCGCCCGCGCGGGGGGCCGCCCGCCCCGTAGAGCAGCGCGCGGGCGCGGCGCAGCAGCGGTGGCACGCACTCCTCCACCTCGCCGCTCAGCGCCAGCGTCAGCGCCTCCTCGGCGCCGGGCAGCAGCGCGCGCACCTCGGCCCACAGCGCGCCGCCGGCCGCCGCCTCCCCGCCAGCCGCCGCCATGGCAGCGCGCGCCGCAGCCCGGCCCGGCCCGGCCCAGCCCTGCCAGCCGCCGCCGGCCTCCGCGGGGGGGGGCGGGCAGAGCCTGCGCGGTCCCGCGGGGGCGGGGCGGAGCCTAGGCGGGCGCCGCGCGGCAGGCGGGGGCCGCGGCTTGCGCGGCCCTGCGGGGGCGGGGCGGAGTGGGAGATGGGGCGGGGCGAGCTGCGCGGGAGGCGGGAGGCGAGAGGCGAGAAGAGGGGGCGGAGCTTGCGCGGGAGGCAGGAGCGGAAAGCGCGGGCTCGGGCCGGCGCGTGGCGGCGGGCTGGTCTCCGCGCGGCCGCCCGCTCGCCTGCTCCCTCGGCGCGGTAGCTCGGCGGACGAGGGCGTCTGAAGTGCCGGTGCCCAGAGCGGGTGAGACGAGCCCCGCCGGGGGCGGCGAAGGTGACAGTTTCGCTTCTCGCGCTGGCGGTGGAGGTGCGCAGGTCACCTGCGCCGCCGCCCCGGGCGCGCCGAGCCGCGGGCGGAGGAGGGGCTCGTGGGGTGGCCGCCTCGTCGCCGCTTCTGGAGCCGCGCCCTGGCTGCCCTGCCCGGGGGCAAGGCGCCGCCTTCCAGAGCCGTAGCTTTCTCGCAGGAGTTAAAATTGAGGCACATGAGCCCCTGCACAACTGCTGGGGACCCGCTGCGGGGGGCCCGTTGAGGAGCCCTCGGCGCGGCCGCCCCTGGGGGGTCCTGGGGGGACTCCTGTCCTGGGGGGAGGGGGGTCCTGGGGGGGCTCCTGTCCTGGGGGGAGCCCTGGGGGGAGGGGGGTCCTGGGGGGACTCCTGTCCTGAGGGGAGCCCTGGGGGGAGGGGGGTCCTGGGGGGACTCCTGTCCTGAGGGGAGCCCTGGGGGGAGGGGGGTCCTGCGGGGGCTCCTGTCCTGGGGGGAGTTCTGTGTGTGTGGGGAGCTCTGAGGGGGGGCCCTGTTGCGGGGGGGTGGGCTGTGGCACCTGGTGACACAAATCCTTATAAAGCTGTGTAATCAGCTGGAATGCAGAAGTGATTTAAGTTAAAAAGCGTCCATTTTTGCTAGGTTTGTTTTAGCCTGCATCAGTCTCATTATCTGGTTCCTGACACAGCTCTGCAAATGCTTGTACAAATGTAAAGAAGGGGCCGTAGGGGGTTTCATGGGCTAAAGAAAGCGGAGCCATTTGGCAGAATTGCTGATTATTTGCTAGGTTAAAGGATCAGTGAGACTAAAGCTCAAGTCTCCATGAGCAGTGTAATATTCACCAACCCTCAATCTGGATAAATGTCATTTGGGCCTTTCACCTTCAAGTGTACTGGAATTTTTTAATTGCGTGACTGGTACAGTTATTGGCTTGAAGGGAGAACTTACAAATCAAATGCAGTTCTCTTTCTACTATAGTTTACCTTGTTACCTGTACAATGATTGTGTGAGGAAAGATAGCTGTTCTCTTTCTGGAAATCTTTCTGTTCCAAAGTTAGGACTGATACTAACAAGTAGATGACTACTGGAAGACCTGGAGAAATTCTGATTGATGTTGATCTTAAGTATTAGAAGGAAAGCCCATCTGGGACATTGTGTGCAGATCTGATTGACATGAGAGGAACTTAGAAACGTTGGTGATGAACACCACTGCGAGGCAATGTCTTTTTGGTGGTTTATGTTGCATGCTTTTGCTCTCTCCTTGAAGACAACGTATTTCTTGTATTGAATATGCACCTCATTCTCCTAACAAACATTTAAGTAATTGCATGGCATCTTTTAGCCCCAGCTTGATTTGGTAATGTGCCCCAAATGTGTTATCAGTGCTTAAGTAAAATAATATTTTTTTTGTAGTCAGTATTAAAATTCAGTAGCTCTGAGGAATGTGTTAATATCATGAATCCAAATCTAAAGCCAAATAATAAGAAATAAGGTATTCATAGCTCATGAAATATCCTAAAGATATCTTCTGTGTGGTATTCAAATCTTTGGGCTTGATGCAAAGTCTTAATTTTACAGAAAAAGTTAAAATCATAAACCTTAATACTGAGAGAACAGTCATTCTCCTTGGTTCGAAGCTTAGTCATAAGTGCTTTCATAAAAATTAGATGATTTGAGTCCTTCTGTCACTGCTTTTTGTGAATCTCTTCCAGCCCATTCTCCTGCTATCTTGTTTGAATGACTTCCTGTTCTTCTGTTTGTCATTCTTCAGACTTGCTGCATAAGCTTACCCTGCTGGTCCATTGCTTACCTATTCACTGTCTTCTGACTGCCTTGCTCTTGGCACCTGAAATTTGTTCTGGAGCTACGATTTTATGATTTAACATATTTATCTAGAATGTGCTCCTTCTTGATCACTAAATGGTAATATATGCTACTATATGAGAAAGTATTTAACTGGCAAGGAATGGTTCTAATTAGACCATGGATTCAATATTTGGTATTTACAATGTTAGCAAATGTTGCTAGTCTTGTGTTTATGGACAGTCCAATTTGTATTGCCATTTTTAAGAAATTTTACTCCTCTTTAAGTTAGTTAAAATGATTCTTGCTAAACCATAGTTTCTCTAGTTTAAATATTAGAAATCTTTTCATGAACTGCATTTTGAAGATTTGGATATTCTTTCTGGTATTTCATGTAACACCTTGTTCTGAACTTGCCCTCTCTAGAGGAATGATGAGGCATTATAACCTTGGTGACCTTAATCAGGTCTGCTGTAGGTGAAGAAGCAGTTGGGAGTAGATTTTAGTTTTTGCTTGAGTATTTATGCGAGAGTACTGGGAGAGGTTCAATGTCTCTCTTGAGGCGTACCCTGGGAGGTAATTGTTTCTTAGTCAGTCATCATATTTTGGCACAATGGTTTGAATGCTAATATAGCATCAATAGTTTTGAAATTGCTGAGGTGTACATTTGTTAAGCAAATAAAGATAGGTTTTTAGGTGTGTATTAAGTCTTGTTGTAGTGTATTTGGCCTTTGGTCTTCAAATAATATCCACTAACAGCTTGTAATGTCATACATGTGTTTTAATAATTTGGTTGAAATTGTCTTTATTGGAAGCAAATGGATTTGCAAAAGCTGAATTGGGTAGTTTTGCTATCTGGTGATTAATGCAGAGATTTGTTGTTATGAGCTGTCTGACCCAGGAGGTGGGTGACTTCAGTGCTAGTCATTTCCATTCTAAGTCAACAAAGTGAATATACTCCATGTTACCACCGAACAAAGATTGTCATCTGTGTAACTTTGAGAAATTGATGTGGAAGAGCATTCCAGTTTCTTGCAGATTGTGCCACCATCTCTGGAACCCATACTGTTTTCATTAGGAGCCAAATTTTTAAAGATTGTGGAAGCCAAACTGCCTAACCCTGAAAAAAAGTCCTTATAAAACAGGAATGAAGAGCTGGTACCAATAATCTTTTCTTAATGCTGCTTGTGGTATAGACTGCAAAGCATTTTGTGTTTTATGTTCTGCATATTTTGTAAGTGTGCACCAGGCAGTTCACTTTCTCCTAGCACTGACAATCAAAAAGAAATTTTGTATTGCAAAAAACAGGTACAACATTAAGAGAGAAAATAAGGTCTGATAAGCCATCTATATTCTGTCTTTTTATGGTCATAGATTTCAGGACCCACAGTTACTTGATGTTACTTTGACTGCCACTGATGGAAAAGTGATTAGTTGCACCAATTATCAAAAAAATGCTCTGTATCTTACCCTGTCTTTGTCTTCACTAGGAAGAGCAGGTGTTTGGCCTGTTCAGAATTTAATTATTTATTTGTAGTACTATTCTCTTTTACAACACTCTTCCCCCATTTACTAATTTGAATTAATCAACAGAGTCCTGCCATTGTTTTTGATTTTATTGAAATGACATCAAGACACATGCTCAGTGATTCACCACTTGAGTCCTAAGTGGGGCATTTCTACTAGATGGATCAGTTTTTAAAATGACAGCATCTGTTTGCTTGTACACAATTATTTATGATTCTTCCCCAGGCGAGTATAGCAGGAGTCTGGTGAGTAATAACCAGCTGTTTGAATTAGCAAGCAGGGAAAGCAGTTATTTGATCTGTGAAGGAGTGTGGGAGCCAAGGCCAGAAGTAATAAAAGCTAAACAGATGCCCCAAATACATAAACCCTACAAGGGACTTGTAAATTACTTGAACTGTTCATTGGCAAAACAATATCAGATGGATTGACTTTATCTGGAATTTGTATTAAAGAGGAAACCCTCTCCACAACCACATCACATACAACAATGCAAGGGAGTTTCCAGGCAGTATCTTGGGTCTAATTCTAGCACTTCTGCAGATCTCGGCCGATGTGAGCGAAAACGTTCGAAGCACCACAGAGAGCTATTGTGGCCTTGGTTGGTTGCTTCTCCAATACAGAGCAAATACTGGTAGAAGGGGCAAACAAGGATCAGTTTGACTAAGGACACTTCTTGAAGAGGGCAAGTGTGGGGAAACTGTGCTGTTGGACCATCTTGTCTCAAATCCCATATGCTTTGTGACCCAAGTCCTTTTGTTGCTTTTATGAGGTGTATTCTTATACTAAGTAATTTCTCAGACAACTACTGCAGGAGCACAACAGCAGTGCCAAAGATTTTTTTTTTCCTCTGCGGGATTTCAGGCTGCCACTCAGCTCCTCAGGAACTCCATGTCCCTTTTGACAACCTTGCACTCTGGGATTACCAAAAGAAGCAATCTGTCTCTTTATTGCTTGTGTTTTGCAAGAGAGTCATTGGAAAATGCTTTCTGGGAGACTTCTGGCTTTACTGTGGCGGTTCATGAGACCAGTCTTGAAGTGATTGTTGCAGCTTAATGGGGAAATCCCATCCTGAGAATCAGAGTTTCCTTTCACTGTGATTTTCAGTGGTGGTTGTTTCCTAAGCAGCAATTTACACTGTGCTCATCAGAGTAACTGCAGTTCCTCTTAAATGAAAACAAATTTATGACAACAGAAGCAAAAGTTACCTTCTTGGTATATGTCCTTCCCATTTTATAAAGAAGATAAACCAATATAAAACTGTGAAAGTTATGTTGAACAGTAGGACTCCTTTTCAGCTGCCTCATTCACTAGCTGGGAGAGGTGTGTTGGACAATTTATTGTTCCTCTCTTCCTGGGTTGCTCGGCTCTTGGAAACTTTCGGGAACTACTTTCTCCTCCTCTGCTCCTTTTGCTCTCTCCTATCTTTCTTTCACAATTGGCTTTGTGGCTCATCCTGCCATTCAGTGTAGGTACTTTCCTCCTTCTTGGGGTCTGAGTTCACAGTCTTAGCGTATTCCTTACTCACTGCATTTCTTCTAAACTAAATGTCTAGTTCAGAACATTTGAAGGCTGTCACAGTATTTTATAAATCCTGTTATCTTAAGAAATATTCATTTAATATATTATCTTATTAAACTTAATAAGATTTATGCCACTAGGCTGGCATTACTTGTGTCTCTATGGTTGGTAAAGAGGGGACCCTGAAACACAGCCTCTAGGTGGTATTATTTTGCCAATTTGTACAAAGGAAAGAGGGTCTAGCAGTAACTGTAGTGAGGCTATTAAAGGAAAGAGTCTGTCATCATGACAGGTGAGCAGTCGATAGATCCAGAACTGCATGATGCCTTTGCAAGTGGAGAACTTGAAAGTACAAAAACAACCTGCAAGATGGAGCATATCCAGTTCAGGGCATGGGGAGAGAGGTGGAGCTTGTAGAGATCCAAGATTTGTAACCACATTTTTAACATCTAGTATTTTCATGGCGAATAATATTTGCAGTTGTGAATTCAAATTAAGAGCTGTCAAGCTTCTGATATAAATTAACTTATCCACTTCAAGTCATCATAGAATTAATTTCCTTCACATATTAGTATAGGCATTGCATTAAAGATCAGTGTTGCCACCTTCCATTGGAAATGTCAAGTTCTGACTGCTGCAGGAGGAATGGGACAGGACAGCTAAATAACATTTTCTGATAAATCTTACCTTGTAACAGGCTCTTAGGGTTCCATCTTTTGTCAACTCTGCCCTCTTTACTAGGCTTTTATGCCATTTCATAAAACAATGAACTAGTTAAATGCCTGGCTTTTTAATTGTTTCCTAAACTGTTAACTGACATTTCTGAGATTGTTTTAGGATATAGTGTATGTTTGCATAGTAGACCCCACAAGATTTAAATTTAATATTATATCTAATCTTATATAAGAATTTCAACTAGAGTATCTTAACAGGTTATTATCAGGCTTACCATATTTGTTCTAGCAGAAGCAAAATGAATAACAGATATGAGAAACTTCTTTCTAGGAAAAACAGCTCTTTCTCTGTGCAAAGTCTTAAAACATGATAGTCTTTATTTCTAACCCATTTAAATTATATATGCACTTAGCTATATCTATTAGTTGTGTATCAGCCATGCTATATTTTAGCATGTTAATTACCATTACATTAGTATTACGTTACAGTATCGATAATTATTGTGTTGTTACAGATTAATTTTCAGTTATCTTCAAAAATACAACTTGTCTCCACTAACATCTT